>NC_081840.1:217241727-217562689 GCF_963259705.1 Myotis daubentonii
ATGTGAGTATTTAGTACATGATTTTCTGTCTTCTTCCCAGAGAACCTCAGGCAATCTACTATGTGAAGATTTGCAGTCTACCTGACCCACTGACATAAAATCTCACATGACATAGCTCCTGACTGGGAATGTTCTTCACAGGGAAGGAGGTATAGGAGTAGGTCACACTATAATATAAGCCACCAAAATCAATGGTGGTGCTAACAAAGGTGGGTAAGAAGATAGATGTATAGAGAATTTGGAATGTATAAAGAGAGGCAAAGAGGACAAGGGACTGGTGTGTTCCCAAGAACATTAGTAGCACTGGCTATAATTCACCTGACTAACTTCCCTCTTTCAAGTTCCTCCTTAGGGAACCATGAACTAGCTGGTCCCAAATGTGGGTAAAGTGCAGGACAAGGAGTGAACTGGGATGGCCAAGAGAGTGTGCTGTTCTCATCTTCTAGATAACTTCTAGAGCAGTGGTTCTCAACCTTCTTAATGCCACGACCTTTTAATACAGTTCCTCATGTTGTGGTGACCCCCAATTTCATTGTTACAAATTGAACATAATTAAAGCATAGTGATTAATCACAAAAACAGTATGTAATTATATATGTGTTTTCCGATGGTCTTAGGCGACCCCTGTGAAAGGGTCGTTCCACCCCCAAAGGGGTTGTGACCCACAGGTTGAGAACCGCTGTTCTAGAGCAACGTAGTGGACTGACAGCTTCTATCAGCTTCAGCTCCTTTGGAAAAACTATAGTGCTGATGCTGAGCCTAGAGTCTCCTTATTCTAAGACCCATTGGTGATTGAGAACAGTGGGCATACTAGAGAAGGAGTAGTCCTGCCTGATGCAGAACTCTCAACAGGCAACCTTTGTTAAGGTCTCTTGCTATGCATTGGGATTACTCGGGCTTATCTGTGGTTTGAGGCTTTTCCTACCAAATCCTTTTTCCTCCTTTCACTTTTCAAATGTGTCATATCTGCACTGTGGTCTGAAGGTTTCTCCTACCTAGTCTTATCCCCTCACCATTTATCTTTCACATGTTTTATTCCCAATAAATCTCTTACATGACTCATCCTACTTAATGTCTGTTTCTTAGATAACTAATAGAGTGAGAATAAGAAATTAGAAACAGAAATTATTCCAGAGAAAGTAATACTAAGGTTCAAAGATAACATAAAACTGTAAGTAGGTGAAGTGAGTTTCAAACCATAAGGCTGTCAAAGTTCTCAGGGAATTTGGACTCTTTTTCCAGCAATAGGGGATAAACCATAAATTGATCAAAGCCAACTGTTTTAGGTCAAGCATAAAAATGCCATTCAATTTTTTTAGAAAATAATTTAAGTGCATAAAAGTGAACTAGTTCAAACCAATTAAATAAAATGGCAAAGTGAAGGAGTTCCCTAGGAGTTGGGGTGAAACTTTGGGGAAAAATATTCTCTTAACAAAAGAGACTCAAGAGAAAAATACTTCTTTATTCCCTTCCCTTCTGCTTTTTTGGAAGCTGTTCAGAAAGTTGTAATTTTTGGAACTGCACCTGTAATTTTCTGAATATAAGGATGGCCTAGAGGATTATAGAAAAGCTATAAAACATAACATAACTAAGATGCTAAATTATCTAACCATCCATTTTATCAGGTATTGTGCTGCTTATTGCCAGAAGCATCTTAATTGATAGGAGAGTAAGATTAAAGATGGGAGTTAATAACCAGGACAAAATTGTTTCTCTCTGTGTGGATTCTACTTACCAATTGATATGTGAAAACAGTAGTAGTAACCAATTCATACAGCATTTACTACACAGGCAGAAATGTAGTTTTATTATTCTGTTATGAGTAATACTATTAGCTACTTACAGCCATGAGGGAAGGTTTGTGATGATTTCCTGTCTCACTTATTAATTCTTATTAAGGCTACCTTCAATTTTCAAAATTCCTAGCATTTAACAATGCTGGTAAAGTTATCTTCACACATGTTCAATTTTTGTAGTTTTTAAACTTTCCACTCAATTTAATAGTCCTCTCTTTTTCTTTATGTGTTTTAATTAAGCAAAAATGTGAAAGCATTCAAATTTGATTGGTAAATACATTGTCTATTCAGATATTAGCATTAAAATGACATAAGTGGACATATGGAAGAGTAAATATCCTTTATGGAATCTAAGCTAAAGAATTCATAGTTGTTAAACATCATATATAATAAAAGCATAGTATGCAAATTGTCCCCTTGACCGGGAGTTGTCCATGAGTTCAACCAGGGGGTGGAGTAGGCCGGAGGAAGGGAGGGACCCTACCGGTGCATGAGTTTCATGCACTGGGCCTCTAGTTACATTATAATAAGCTATAGATTGCTCTTTATTATGTTTAGCATACTAGTCATGTTTTTTATTTATTTCAGGGGGAACAAGGAAGAGATATAGAAACATCAATGAGGAGAGAGAACGATTGATCAGCTGCCTCCTGCATGCCCTACACTGGGGATTGAGCCTGCAACCCAGGCATGAGCATGTGCCCTGATCTGGAGGGAATCGAACCATGACCTCCTGGTTCATAGGTCAAGGCTCTACCACTGAGCCAACTGGCCAGGATAGACTCTTTTATTAGTGTTCTGATAGTAGAACCAGTCTTTTTGTATATATTCACTGAAGTTAAAAAGGCTAATGTCTTTTGTATATCTATGCATATCTCCCTTCACTCCACATAACTTCAGCATGTGCATGCGCGCACACACACACACACGCACACACACCCCACTGTTTGATGATGCTACCTGAAAAAAGTTGTTTTTTATTCTAAGATATCAAAACTTTATGACACCAAATAAACATATAACATATCAATTCGCTTGTTATAAGGTAGTTAAACATGGACAAGAGAAGTCATGATTGTTGACCATCAAGTTCAAACTTTTCTATCCTGAATCAATTTGCAATCACGTTGGAAAGTGAAGGGTACTCTACTGTCTTTACAATGTTGTCCCTAGTTTATAACTTTAGTTATAAACCCAGGATTAGGGTTTTAAAAAGTAGAAGTGGTTGAGAAACATCACTTCCGCCCTAGCCGGTTTGGCTCAGTGGATAGAGGATTAGCCTGCGGACTGAAGGGTCCCAGGTTCAATTCCGGTAAAGGGCATGTATCTTGGTTGCAGGCACATCCCCAGTAGGGGGTGTGCAGAAGGCAGCTGGTTGATGTTTCTAACTCTCTATCCCTCTCCCTTCCTCTCTGTAAAAAAATCAATAAAATATATTTTTTTTAAAAAAAAAAACATCACTTCCAACCAACATATAAGTGGGTACCCACTATCTTCTGCTGAAATTCTGTAGGCTGGGAGTATCATCAGATATACACAAAAGAAAGATTGAAAATTTATCTATGAACCTGACAAGTTTCTCAATAAATATATAAAGTAATTTAAAGTTGGAGAAGTAGTTACTTGTGTGCTAGCCTTATTGTGTGGTAAAACTCAAAAAAACTCAAAAATATTTCATTGAGTTAAAGTTTAGATTGGATTTAGAAGTATATCTCTGAATTAGACATTTCTAAAGCCACAAAAATAATCTATTTACCTTAGAGTAGATAATTCACTCTCCTGATCTCTGCCTCAGAGAAAAAATAGGAAAACATGTGTTTCAGAGGGGGAGGCCATAGAATTAAGAGTTGTAAAATGTTCACATATAATGTGAGTATATACTATGTAATTTTTTTCTTAAACAAAAATGGCTTGAAAAAGGTTTTGTTGAGTTTCGGGAGGGCAGTGGGGTTGTAAACATCTGTTGCCAAATAATGCCTTTCATTATTCATTATTGGTCATTCAAAATCTATCTTTCATATACTTTTTCTCTTCTAACCCTGAGTAAGGCACTGCGAATAAATGAATTAGCTTAGTTTAGTGAGTGTTCCATAAGGTAAACAATTACAATTAACTAAAATGAATAGGGAACATAAGAGAAATGCATGCAGTATGTATGCAAGCCTACAGGAATGGCATCTCAACTGGCCTGGGAGGTGGGAGAGGCTTTGGCTGAGATGATACATGCAAAAACACACAAAAACATATGACCAATCAGTAAATTAAAAAGATTCATTTATGAAAAGCAAAAAAGAAAACTGAAATAGCCACTGGAATCCGAAAACTTGGATTAATACAGATATGTGTTCTATATGGAGGGATGGAGGTTAAATTGAGTAGTTGAGGTAAAAGGGGGAAGATAATCTAGATCTATAAGGGTTTCACTTATTTTTTAATTAATTTTTTACTGAGAGGAAAGGAGAGGGAGAGAGAGATAGAAACATCAATGATGAGAGAGAATCATTGATTGGCTGCCTCCTGCATACCCCTCACTGGGGATGGAGCCCTCAACCAGGGTATGTACCCTGACTGGGAAACACACCAGTGACCTCCTGGTACATAGATTGATATTCAACCACTGAGCCATGCCAGCTGGGGGGGTTTACTTCTTATAATCTTATCTTATTTAATTTTTTTACCCTTATATTTTAATTTATAATTACTAAAGTCACTCATTTTTATATACGGTTCTATGAAATTTGACAAATGAATATTTTTGTAACCACTACCACAGACAAAATACAGAACATTTTAACCACCCCAGAATACTATCTCACCTGCCATTTTGGAATCAATCCCTCTCCCCTCTTTCTAACTCATAAATACATGTTTAGAAATATAACACTTGAAAACAGGTAATAAATACAAGCTGTTGCTGGTTCGCTTAGGCAAATTGATTCCTCTCTCTAACATGTCTCCTGTGTGTTGATGTTTGTCTTTTTTTTTTTTTTTAAGATTGACACTGCAGATTACAGATGCCATGTCTCATCTACTGGAAGTAGGAGAATGAGATGGCCATCTTCCCTGTAGTAAAAAGATACTGTTTAGTTTCCCAATGCAGCTATAATAAATTACCACAAACTCAGTGTCTTAAAAACACAAACATATTTTCTTGTAATTCTAGAGCTCAGAAATGTAAATTGGTCTCACTGTACCAAAGTCAAGGTGTTAGTTAGCTGGGCTGCATTTCTCCTAGAGGTCTTGGGGGCGGCGGGGGCGGGGGGTGGGGAGCGGGGCTGTCTCCTTGCCTTTTTTAGCTTCTAGAGAGGTTGCCTGCATTTTTTAGCTAACGGTCCCTTCCAGAAACAGCCAGTTGTCTTTATCACACCACAACACCATGGGTTTGCTTCTCTGATGCTAACGTTTCTGACTCCTTGTTTCACTTATAATGATTACAATGTGCCCAGTCAGATAATCCAGGATAATTATCACATCTCAAGATCCTAATCACATCTGTAAAATCTCTATCACCATATGAAATAACCTAGTGACAGGTTCTAGATATCAGGACATGGGCATATTTGGAGTGATGCTATGCTGTCTACCATGGGTATATAACACACTAGTTAAGTATTTGGCATAAAGTTAGATTTGAATCCTTTCACCATATAGGATGTAAACTTAGGAGAATACTTACCCATTCTAGGCTTTCATTCCCTCACAGATAAAATGGAGATGCTAATTGAATCTATCTCAAAGGTCTGTATTGTTGTTTTTTTAATAAAAATAATACCTGTAAGGTACTGGGCATAGTGCGTAGCACATAGAATATACTCAATATATATTAGTCACTACAATGTTACCACTAAGAGACACATAAGTAAAATGCAGAATTATGCAAGTTTACTTGACAGTCACTTCACTGTATTGACTCTAATTCAATTAACAGTCAGAAGTTTCCTTTCCAAGTTTAGACAGTTTCAGATTTTCAATTTGCTCTTTATTCCTTCATTAGTAAAACTGTAAGCTATTTCACTCCATCAAGAATGCTTATGGATTCTTTCTGTTATGACTATCATAACAAGAAAAGCCTCCATATGTGAGTCATCTACAGTTATAATGTCAACCATGGTATCATTTAAATTTATGAACATTTCGAAGAGGAAAGGCCCGAGAACAGAAATCTCGAGAAAGCAATTGTAAAGTGTCTCAAAGTTGACATTTGTGTAAGTTATTAAGGTTTTGTCTCTTAGCTCCAAATCCATCCTTCTGGGGTGTGTGTGTGTGTGTGTGTGTGTGTGTGTGTGTGTGTGTGTGAGGCTGGAGCTGGGACTGAAAATTACCTTGTTCCTCTGCCAGCTGGTGTGCTGTTAGGTTTTTGCCAGTAGAAATAGCTGAGAAAATTGAAGTCAGGGAGGGATGATACGTGTTTCTATTTACTTGACTTTCGTATCATCCCAACAAGGGACTCGCACGGTGATAGCGCGAGCTAATTCCAGCAGCAGTGGGTCCCGTGGACCTTTCAACACTCTCAGAACTGGCCTGATGGTGTCCCCTCAGAGGTGTTGGCAGCAGCCATTGTCACTTCCTCCTCAGAGGTTTGAGTTCTAGCTCTGCAAGTTGCTTTCTCATGTTTCTGAGACATCAGCACCTGTTTTACAGCATCGCCTCTTCAAAAATCAGGTGTCTAATGCCACAAGGCCTCTTCTCCAGATGTAGTTTCTGATAACCTGAAAACGGTCCCCTTATCTTCCCATTCCTAGAAACATTAGCCGCTCACATTCCTAGGAATGGAATACCTCAGTGTTTCCCTTTTGAATTTGAATTTCATTCAACCAACTTCTTATTTTAATTATCTCTGCTAAAATAACAAGTGGTTTCTCTTCTTCTCTCTGACTGTATCCTAAGCAATATGCTAGTCATTTTTTCACTGGGAACATTATGGATGGCTCTAACAGTCCTGTTATAAAGTCCAGGTTGCTTTACTTCCCAGAATAACAGTGGATCATTATATGCCCAACTAAAGTTTTTAACCTAGTATTTTCCATGCCTTAACATAGCACTTGAGAAATCTCCCACCCAATAGAAAATCAATTTTAGACCAGCATGCCTCAAGAATTTTTAAAACACCCAGTACCTGACTATTTAGTCAGGGGCACTGACCTTTTCTCCCTTACATTGTCCAATAAAAATATGACAACAGCCAACACAACAATAGCCATCTAATGTGAATGAGTCAGATTATACTTATTTTTTAACAGATCGGCCAAAAATATGTTTTGATGTGCTGCAGGACTTCAATAATTAGTTTGTGTGTTCTGTGAGATGACAATGTTTGAAAACCACTGCAGTAGGACAATCTATGCAGCCCTCAGAGGGGCCACCCTGTCTGCTTCTAACTACCTGCCCATCTCTCTTTAGGTGATCGTGGTCTGAGCTCAGTTGCACCCATTTCCCACTTCTGCCAACAAATGTAAATTCTTGAGTCCCCACTTTTCCAATGCCACCAATTCCTGAACGTCCAAAGAGCCTCTTATTATGTGGATCTTCTCATATCGGAATCCCCTTAATCACACTTTGCCTTAATTTTCTTAGTGATCGTTTCTGGCTCTCAGCTCCAAGAGTTCCCCCTCTTAAGCCTCTTCTATGGATTTCCTGTTGGCCTTGATGTCTGTCCTCATGCCATCCCTAACCTCCGTCTCACACATCAGTTCCCATCCTTGTAGCTGTCTCTGCAGCTGCATACATCTCAACTGGCGGCGCCCTCTAGTCCGCCTGATAACATTAACACAGCACTAGACACTGAGCCAAATTCCAAGCTCACGTAGAAGAATGCAGGATAAAGCCTCTGTCTTGGGTGTATGAAGGATCAAGTAGATTTTAAAAGGTGGCACCCTTAGAATAGCAAAAAGGGTCTACCTCAGAGTCCTGTCTTCACACTGCTTCCTTTGATATCTTTCTTCATAGTTTAATGGCTTCATAGTCTAACAACTTTCTTCCTAATTACACCCAAACATTAACTCCAAAATTTAAAAAGTTCAAAAATGTAGGAAGTCTTCTTATGGGGAACAATGGTTTCCCTGCTACTCCCTTAAGAAGGCTTTTGCCCCACTGTTCTTGCAACTCAATATTTGATGATTCCTGCCCTATTTATTTCTATTCTTATTCCAACTTTTCTGCCCGTGACTGTACTCTCTTCTTTCTCATATGTCTACCAGACATCTCAGTACTAGCTTCCCCCTTTCTGGTCCCTTTAGCCACCTGACAGCCCTAGTTCTGGGTTCCTGATCAAGTCAGACTCTGCCACAGTCAGACTCATTTCTTTTGAGCTGCCTCTGACATTTTAAAACTCTACTTTCTACATAACTGAAGTGCTTTTTCGTTTAAGACATTTTTTCTTCCTTTGAACCTACATCATTTCCACTCATGCTTATCAGTTTTCTTTTTAAACATTTTTATTTAAATAAAATCAAAAGCGAGTTCATTTAGGAAAATAATAATGAACATGCTATGCAAATACAGCAAAAAATGATGAGAGCATTATGCCATTATCTAATGTTTCATAAAACATTTTCTGAGCTACCAGATAAACAAATGTATTAAGGAAAAAATATATTCTGCTGGTTTGGGATGATTTTTTACTGTTCCAGGGAATCATTGTTTTCTTTTATAATCTACCTAAACTATCATATCAGAAGTTTATTTATTCTGATCGGTGAAGATGCAAATTTCATCAACTGACATTTTTTTCTGGGAAAAAAAGTTATTACCTTCTGTTTTTTAAACAACAGGACAATACTTATTAATTGCCTTACAGAACCTGATGAGTGCATTACTCACCACTTCTGCAAGCTTACTGATCGCCACTTGGTGTTCTTATCTACGAGAAGTGTCCAGATTTCCCTGGAAGGGAAACCCTCAAAACCAAGATATTAGAGTTGAATTTAAGCAACCAAGAGCTTGCCTATAAACTCACAATCATACACTTTAATTTTCTATTACTGATATTAGCTCTGTTCTTGACAGCTTGAATATCTCTTCTTGAAAGAAAAAAAAAAGCAATATAGGTTTGGGTAGACATATTTTTAAAGAATGTCTGTCTTTAGCAAACTAATTTAATTATTGTTGTTTTTAAATATCTGTAAATAAAATATGTAATTACACTTGGAAATAAATAAGGAAACGTAATATCCATGCTGTCACTTTAATGACCATACTATGCTAATGTATTTGTCTGCAATAGCCCTATTTAACCAAAAACACAATCAACACTTTTAATTATGTATTTGAAGAGTTTGTATCTGATTATAACTCAATGTCAGGTTTCCTATAAGGGTTTTTCTAATGTTTAACACTAATATTGAATGTCTGTTTAAACCAGTGTTTACATTTGTGCTGAAATCCAAATTGAGAGTTCCTTTATAGTGTTCCATCCACCCTGGGAAAACTCTATCCACTTTAGGAAGGTCTAATAATATCTAGTAAAATATCAATCTGAACTATATTAATACAGTGATAGGGAAAAGTACGCTAACAGTTGTGAGTACATGAAACAGTTTATTTTTTATTATTATTTACTAGAGGCCCTTTGCATGAAGATTCACGCAATAGGCCTTCCTTCTCCTAGCTGCTGGGACCGGTTTTCCTCCAGCACCAGGACCCAGGCCTTTGGTCCGGCTGCAGCAGCGAGGCTTGGCTTCTCTGCTCTGGCTGCAGCGAAGAAGCCAAGCCTCTTCAGTCTTCAGTCATCTTCAGTCTTCAGTCTTTGCTCTGTGCCTGTATATGCAAATTAACCACCATCTTTGTTGTGTTAATTTGCATATCCATCCTGATTGGCTGGTGGGCGTAGCAGAGTGACACCAATTTGCATGTTTCTCTTTTATTAATGTAAATTACTTCATTATTGCATTATTTATTATTATGATTACTAGAGGCCTAGTGCATGAAAATTCATGCACTAGAGGGGAGGTCCCTCAGCCTGGCCTGCCCCCTCTCACAGTCTGGGAACCCTCAGGGGCGGGAGGCGACTGGGTGATAAGGAGAAGGCGACATCCCCATCACACCTCTGCTGCTTCCACTGCCAGCAGCACAAGCTTCGGCCAGCCCTGGTTACCTGAGCCTTGGGCGGCCCTGGGCAGCTGGGAAGTCAACATCTGAGACTTGCCTGTGCCTCGGGCCGGTCCTGGGTGGCTGGGGGGCTGAGGGCAGGTCCAGCCACACCATGCACCTGCTGCTCCTCCTCCCCCACTCCGGCTGGGCTGGAAGGACTGTGGGACTCCAGCAGAAGGCACAAGGAGTGGCCAGACCCACTCAAGGGTGGGTCCGGCCGCACCACATGCCTGCCACCCTCCAGTGGGGCTGAGGGGACTGGGTGTTGCCATCTTGTGGCTATGGGCACCCCCACATTTTGTGACAGCATGATGGTCAATTTGCATATTCCCTCTTTGTTAGATAGGATTATTACTTTTGTCCACTCCTGCATTCAACTTTTCTTGTCATAATTAAACTGTGCCTAAATAAAACTTGGAAAATCTTGTAATTGATTTGAAAAAATAAATTTAATGCAGAAGAGCTATATGTAATTCAGGCAATATGGAGATATTGGTGATATGCAGTAGCCTGTGGTGGTGGAGAACATGGCTTCTGGAGTAGAACGTTTGAGTTGAAATGCTTAATCTAGTACAGTGTGTGTCCCTTGAGACAATGGAGTTAGTCTCTTTGTGGGGGCAATAAAAATGCATGCCACAGCTCAGCCAGTGTGATTCAGAGGATGAGCATCATGAACAGCCAATCAATGTTTCTCATTCATCAATGGTTCTATCTATCTATACCTTTCCCTTCTTGTCTCTCTAAAATCAATAAAAATATATTTAAAATAATTTTTAAAATACATGGCACAGCTTTTTGGTAAACTTATGGTGGAATGATGTTTATAAGTCATATAGGAAACAGGCTCCAGTAGCTATAGATAGCTCTCAATAATGGTAAATACTTTGTTAACATTAATTTTATTTAAAATGCCTACATTATACCAGTCATTTTGATGTTAAAAAGTCATCTGTGCCAGCAAGGTGCAAATAATAAAATGGACATTAACAATAATACATATCTTGCTTCAGGATTTAAAGAAACAAAGGCAAGGAGGAGTTGTATCCTTATACTACATATGCATATACAGTGTCTCACAAAAGTCACAAGTAAGAAAAATTGGTAATACGTATTGAATACTTACTGTAGACCAGTGGTGGTATAATCACAACAGCACAGCATGCCTCTGAGGAAGAAATTATCTCCATATATATCATGAATCACAGACTGGGAAATTATATACCTCACTTAATGTGACTAATTCCATAACAAGACTGTTACCGATATTTGAATGCAGACTTCTCAAATTTTTAAACATTATATGTCAGTTCCTGTATATGAAATGGAATCACTTCTTGAAATGAGGGTGTGTTGGGGGGGTGGGGGGGCGAGGTTTCCATAGTTGGGTAGGGTTAACCAGGATTGATTCTGAATTCATATAAGGTTCATGCCCACCAATTGAGTTTTTAAAAAATTCAGACAGGACTTGGATCAGCCTAGCTTAGATCTCATGGCTTTCCTAGAGCAACGTATATGACTGAGAGAACAGAGCACGGCATTAGAATCATCTTAGACCACTGGCCATTCCTGTGTTTAGGAGGATGTGGTCCAGACATTAGCAGCCTCTACTAGTAATCCCTATGATGGAAGAAACATTTTTCAGAAGATGCTTTTTTTAGTCTTAAGGGAGAAATAATAACTTGCATCTACTAGTAGGGTCTCTTCTTGCCTATCATTCCTTTTCTGCATCTGATAGCAGTGCCCTTCCCCTAGAGAACACTGTGTGAATTGGTTAGGGAAATCAAGCAAGGGATGGATTGGTAACCCCACCCTCCCTCTCCATTGATGGCCTTCTGGTCTATCTACTACCAATATACTGAAATAATAGAAGGAATATTAGAAAGAGGGTACAAACTCGGGCGGAAAAAAGGGAGCCAGAAGGTAAACAATGGAGGGTACAGACATTTTCTTTTCATATCCTTTTAGGAATTCAGCACAGCACCTCTTGGAAGACTTCTAGCTTCTGCTCTATTTCTGCTTTGGAATTACTAACTCACAGATGTTAGGGTGTGACCTTCAGAGAATGTAGGTTCTTCTAACCTGGAAGCAACATTGAATCAAAGCACCACTCCTATGAGCAGGGCATGGCTTCAGGAAGAGCCTGTTTTCATCTTTTCTGCACCCTGGTTAAGCAAGGCCTGTAACGTAGTTATCTCTCAAACATAGTCATGTACCAAGGCAGCCAAACATATCTCACAGGGATTTTACATCCCTTTTGGTCAATCTCTTGTCACTGCACAAAATTATGGAGGAGCGTAAGCATATTTCTGAGATCATGAGTCACATGACCTTCCAACCCTGCCACCTAGTTTCCCAGGTGGACAGATCCTTTGGGATCCCAGGGATCCTGCCTCACCCAAAGTCCCCAGAGGACTCTAAAATTTGGGGTTCAATAGGCATGACAGTTAACTTTCTGAAAACCAGAATATTTGACTAATAATAACTCATCTTTCTTTTAGGAGGTTGGATAAGATAGGCTTAGCGTCCTTAGAGATTATAATGATTTATTTTATGTATTCAAAGATATTCTAGATAGATATGGACCTTATCTTACCATGAAAGCAGATGGAGCAATGACTTAGAGTATAAACTAATACACAGGATTTCATCTAACATGTTTCTCTGCTGGGAAGTCCTCCTGGGTTGATGAGAGGAAGTAGAAGTGATGGGAAGGACTTTGATGCAAAATAATTTATGTATCAAAAATATTTGGATTAGGCCTGGCTGGCGAGACTCAGTGGTTGAGCATCAGCTATGAACCAGTAGGTCAGGGATTGATTCCCAGGTGGGGTACATGCTTGGGTTGTGGGCTCGATCCCCAGTGTGGGGCATGCATGAGGCAGCCAACCAATGATTCTCTCTCATCATTGATGTTTCTGTCTCTCCCTCTCCCTTCCTTTCTGAAATCAATACAATTAAATATATATATAATTTTTTGGGGATTAACCTGAGGGCTGTTCAGGAGTGAATTGAATAGATGAGATCTTGCTGAACTAGTCATTTTAAAGCAAATCTTTCCTGTTGAGATTTTCACTGTCATTTTAAACACTAGGGTAAATTAATTCAGATTATCAGCTTCTGCAAGTCACCCACCATTACTTAAAATCTCTGGCTACATTGCCCAGATACTACAAGAACTGTGTCATTTTCATCCTATCCTTCCTCTGTACAAATGAAGAAGCTCACTTTATAAAAATGCATCAATTACACGCTCTCAGACACTGTGCAATGATCCCGCAGTCAGCATGAATTGCCCTCATCCTGAGATTTGTACAGTGACGGTGTGCCATCACATCTTACCAGTAAGAATGAGAAGAGTTATTGTCAAATTCATTACCTCAGCAGGGGATGTTTGTGATGATGAAATTGCCAAGCTTCATTAAGTTGTTCACGCTTCTTCCATTTTATTAACATGACCCAATTCAGCCTCCCTCAGATCATAATGCATTTTTATTTTAACTCACTTTCTAAGTGAGTCAATTTGATTTTTAAAACCTTGTTGATTTAAACTTATTTTAACACCTCCTGATATAATATCTTGTATTTGAGAAAAAAAAAAGAGAGAAAGAGACCTTTTCAACTCAGCTACCTGAAAGAGGAAAAGGTAAGAAAGTAAAAAACTGACAAATGAAAAGCACTAGTTCATTTACTGTTTCTTCCAAATATTAACTTTTTTCTGCCATTCTTAAAAATCACTAAACCATTAATTCTCAAATGCCAATTCTGGCCTAATCCAAACCACTTTTGATCCATCCACCTGGCTATGCCCTGACAGAATGCTATCAGGTTTGATACAAGTAAAAAGAGCCCAGTATGGTCAGCTCAGAGATGGTCCCTGCAAAACTGCCTGCTTTTAGGAAACATGATTTATGCCATTCAATTTTTATGCCTCTGCTCTCTGCTAACATGTCCAGCTATTACCTTGTTCCATTCTCATTTTGCTTTAAGATTTACTCCAATGTCCTTTGACACCTACAGAATGCTGGTGGCAATATCTTAGCAACAATTTAGGGTATAATTCTGAAATATGTGATATTACTTGCAAGGAACCCACAAATAAAAAATAAATAAAAGTAGTGCCTCCAAGGTAACTTTTAAGTTGCTCATTTGAAATTCTGAATCCATTTTATCAAATAAACAGCACTATTACTGGTAGCTAAGTTTCTAGGCAAGCCCCAGATACATCAACAATACTATGCATTTGCACTAAAAAGGCAATAGTAATGAGAAGTTTTGAAATGCTAATCAAAAGTTGAAAATAAAATTGTTTAAGATTGATTTTTCCATATATCTTTAATATCCATCCTGAAAGGAAATTTAGTTTAACTACAGATAAATGATGTGGCAGATAAATCCAAGTCATAAGAGGAATTGTGGACATTTAAAATTGCAGAGGCTACCCCACTAAAGTTAGACAAAATATTAAATCTTCTGCATCCCTAGCCTTTCTCCCCCAGTACCACATCCAGTTCCTCAATGTTAGACCCTTAAACTCTCTATCAATAGTCTTAGTACAATTACCTTTTTGTACAAATTCAGGTGTTACAGCTTCCCATCCTCCATCGGGATTCAGTGGGATTTTGAATAAAGTGCTATGAAGGACCCCTCATGAAACTTTGTATCACTCCAGAAAACTCCTACTTGGCTGATACATTCCAGGGACCTTTGGCTTTTAGGATGATCTCAGAAAATCCTGCCATACTTTAAGCATCTCTCCCCACCCTTCCATTGCTTTTGTGTTAGTCTGTGTTTAAAAGTTGTGCCCAAGACCCTGAAGAACATTCCATTCCACTCCAAGACAGGAGACTTCACTCAAATATCAACTCATTTGGACAGCGGGTGGGAGCGGGTTGAACTTCTGTTTCGCCTTTAATGGATCCCTGGTGTGAGATTGTGCATGGTTCCTCTCTTGCTTTGCCCTGCCCAGTTGCTATATCTGCTATATCTCATTGACATTTAATGTTGGATATTCGGCCATTCACTGTTTCCCTAATCATAAGAATTTCTTAATGCAAAACCGTATTAGTGCTCCAAAATGAACCTTTTTCTGACATCATCTCCAGCTTATTAATTCTTTGATTGTTTCTCCTGCCCAGTGGATTGATGCTGTGCTATGTTTTGCCTATTCCCCATGATTTTATCACCTGTCATACAGAGCTGATTCACTATGACTAAACATATCAAATATAGAATGTTTCTATTCTACTCAAGGACATATATCTCTGAAAATATGTCACTATTTTTTAGAGAAGCTTTCTAAATGCTCCCTACCTTTACTCCTGGTAAGCCTTGTGGTAGCCCTGTCCTTAAAATCTCTGATGTAGGCACATCATTTCATGCCTGGATGCTTACTTTCAGAAGAAGTGGCCTTGGTACTGGGGAACATCTATAAACTTGTACAAATGTTCCTCAACTTACAATGGGATTACATCCCAATAAATCCATTGTATGCTTAAAATAATGTAAGTTGAAAATGCACTTAATATATCTAACCCACGAACATCCTAGCTTAGCCTATCCTATCTCATACATGTTTAGAACACTTATATTAGCCTATAGTTGGGCAAAATAATCTAACACAATGTCTATTTTATAATAAAGGTATTGAATATCTCATGTAATTTATTATGAGTATACTTTTCACACCATCTCTAAAGCGGAGCCATCATTAAATCGAGGACTGTCTGTATTCAAATTGCATACAATTAAGTCTTAATTTGCCACTTTCTGGCCTTGTGAATTTGAGCACATAATTTAGTTAATCTTCATAATTACTGATTAGGTTGTCATTAGTATTTCATTTTAAAAATAAGTAAACTAATTCACATGAATATTAGTAAAAAGTTTTATGTGAAAGTTCTTTACCATAAGGCTCACTTAGAAGGTACATGATCTGCTGTGAACTGCATAAGTGTTCCCTCAAAAATTATATTTTGAAACTCTGGTTTCCAATGTGATAGTATTTGGAGATGAGGTCTTTGGGATATAATTAGGTCATGAGTGTAGAACCTTCATAATGGAATTAGTTCCCTAATAGCTTGCTTCCTATCTCCGCTCCCTGTCACGTGAGGAGACAATGAGAAGAAGGCATCTGCAAACCAGCGTGTGGGCTCTCACTAGACACCTTAACCAACCTCCAGAATGGTGAGAAACACATATTTGTTGTTTAAGCTACCCAGCCCATGGTAAATTGTTATAGCAGGCCAGACTGATTAACATACTCATTAACAAATTATTAATTGACCAATTTACTATTATTCAACAATTTGACCACTTATGAGATTGTAATTAAGTGCACTGTAATAGCTCATGTAATTTAGTATGCGTATCATTTTTATACCATTGTGCAAATGTGACATTCATTTGAGTTAATAAAGCCATTGTAATGATCATAACCTATATGTCTTTTTCCATACCTAGTTTTGCCCACCTCTGTATATTACCTTCTAATACTTTTGAAATACCTTTCTTAATAATGTAGTTAGTCTACCTGAAATGAATTTGAATGGGAATCAGATTTCTTGTGTTTCACTTCTGGATGCTGAATTATTGAAACATCAATTATTGAAAAGACCTAGTTTGTCCTGCTACTCTTCAGTGCCCCTTGCCATATACCAAGCATCTGTATGTGTGCAACCTATTTCCATTATTGATTCCTGTGCCCATAATGCTCTGTCAAAACTTATATAGCTTTATAATAAATAATAATATTTTCTAGAACAAGTCCTCCATCCATATTCTTCCCATCAAGTCTATCTTGGCCATTATTGACTCTTTGCGATTGATTTTATATAAATTTGAGAATCACCTTTCTCCTAAAATATGTGCTGGATTGGGTTCAGACTACATTAAAACTTTAAATCAATTTCAAGAGACTTGTGATATCTATAATATTGAGTCTTGCTATACATATGTGGTATATCAATAAATTTATTGCTGCTTAAGTTTAATAATTTCATGAGTCCTTACACATCATATATTTAGTCTTCTATGTGTTTTATTTTTTATGATATGTAAATGATTTTCTTAAAAATTTTACTAGGTTTCTTTGGTTGGTTTATAGAAATTCAATTGATTAGTCTAAATAATTCTGTATTTAGCAAGCTCACAAACTTTTCATAACATTCTGTGCTGATTTCTTAAAAATTTTCTATACACATTATCTGAACCTTGTAGCAACTTTGATTCTTCTTGATCAATCTTACAAATTTATTTAATTTTGTTGCCTGATTAACAGGGTCAGTGTTTTCAGTATAAAAATAAACAGAGGTAGAGATATGGAACCATGTTTTCTTATTGGTGAATTTAAAGTAAAACCTTTCAACATTTCAAAATTAAGTGTGAGGTTGATGTTGTTTTATTAAAGATATACTTACCTGAAAAAGAAGTTTATTTTTTATTGAAATTTGTTAAAAAATTTACTGTCAGTAAATATAGATGTTTATAAAAATATCTATTGAAATAATCGTGAAAAAAATTCAAACTGCTAATGAGATGCATTACAATGGTTGATACCATATACTAACTTTTGAGAAAATAAGAAGAAACATCAGTAATAATATGAGGCTCAAGCAGATTTTCCTTTCTCTGTTCCCAGCTTTCCATCTATTTTTAAATCTTTCCTTAAACAAATTGATTTATACTTGTGTTTCATAATGGGAGTTCTCTGTTCATGTCACTAAAGAGACTTTTCAATTCTTCAGATTTTTTGAGACAAATTTTTTCTAATATGTATAAATTTAGTAGGTCAGATACAAACAATAAATTAAATTATGATATTTGTGATACTGATTTTCATGTGAAGCTGTGTTTACTTTTAAATTTGGCAGTGTATATATGAGCTCATAGTATTTGGATATATATGCTAAAACTAGTTTGCCATTCAATTCATGAAACAATACATACACTACTCTGTAAAAATCTTATGATTACAAAATAAACTACAAAATATACCTCTGTACTGGATATAACATGTCTATGACATATTTTTTTAAAAATATATTTTTATTGATTTCAGAGAGAAAGGGAGAGAGAGAGGAGATAGAAACATAATGATGAGAGAGAATCATTAATCGGCCGCCTCCTGCATGACTAGAGATCGAGCCCTCAGCACAGACATGTGCCCTTGACCAGCATCGAACCCTGGACCCTTCAGTCTACAGGCCGACACTCTATCCACTAAGCCAAACCAGCTAGGGCAATGGCACATTTTTAAAATATATGACTAGCATAAAAAGAGGAAGAGATAGACAGATATATTTTTCAGAGCCCAAAATCTAAAGCAGGAATCCAGATAGGTAAGCTGGATGAAGACCTAGGGACATATGCTGAGACCTGGCACAGAAGACCAATTTCAATAATGCATGTTAAATGCCTTAACCCACACCATTATATCTCTTTGATAATTGGCTTTTGCACACAGTATTTACATCTGTTGTGTTTCTGTAACTTACAAATGTGACATCAATAGAGCTTAGTTCAGTCTGGTACAGGAGTGGTTGGAAGATGAGTCAAGAAAATAACCAAAAGGCACAAGAGGGAAAAATGATAAAAAAAAATATGTGCTTATATGCGTATAATTAATTTCCATTAAATAAGGATTTATATTTAGGGAAAATTTTGAGTTCAATCCAATGAACAGTAGGATTTTAGTTTCAACCATTTTCCTACAAACTTGGCATGAAACAAAAGTAATCTTAGAGCATATCCAGTTCTTCATTAATATAAGTTAATATTGAGTGACTGAATCATTGCAATATAATCGATAATAATCAATATAATGACAAATACACACTGAGACTGTGTTTTAGTTAATTTAGTTAGAATTTTTAGCACAAGTATTGGTATTATTCTTGTAGATGCTAATTCATCAATTATAATCAGATCTCAGATTTGTTGGTACATGACTACTAAGGAGACTGCATCCATTTTTGTTTTTATTTTTGTTTTAAATATGTTTTATTGATTTCAGAGAGGAAGAGAGAGATAGAAACATCAATGATAACAGAGAATCATTGGTCAGCTGCCTCCTGCACGCTCCCTACTGGGGACCGAGCCCACAACCCAGGCATGTGCTCTTGATCAGAATTGAACCTGGGACCCGCAGGCCGCCGCTCTATCCACTGAGCCAAACCTGCTAGGGCTGCTTTTGCTTTTTAATCACAGAGAACTTCAAATTTAATCCTCTCTCCACATACCCACACACTTCTGAAAATAAAGAGCCTTATTGTCATGCCAGTAATCCCTGTATCAGCAGAAAGAACTCTTATCAATGAATGTGACTGCAGCATTGTTGGTTGGGTAAGGAATGCTTTGTCTCAGGAGCACCTGTTGAAATCTGACATATTCATTTAGCTGTGAAGGAGCAGATGTTTGACTGAAGCCCTTCCAGGTGGGGCACTGGCATTTTTATGATCCAAATGGAACTTTATCAGATTCAAAACCCCTAGTGATTGAGCCCCTTCTTAGTTTCAAGTGCTGCTCTGAAATATTGTATGATAATTAGTTTCAATACAATTATAAACTTTTATTTTTAAATGGCCTACATGTTTAGTTTACTCAATCAACTGAAATATGCCTGATCTCTTACCAGATTGTGTCATAAACACAGCTGCTTTTTAAAGTCTCAATGGGGACTGTAGTTAAAAGTCCTTGAAAAGTAAATGGCATACATTCAATTAAGCTAAAGAAACAGCTAAAACAAGTATTATTTAGTGGGTTTTTAATTAGATGACTTCTATTAAATTAGTGGTTCTAAAAGGGATTTCACAACCTCCCAAGATTGTGCTAGTTAGAAATGAGACCATAAAAATCCCATTTAAACTCTACCTTGTGAGGGATGCTCACAGGGTGGGTATTTCTCTGTTATTAGCATCCTTTACCTCGTGTTACACCATTAATTCCCAGAATAATGCTCAAGAGGTAAAACAAGGTAGATTATCCTTACGTGGTAAATCAAAGTGACAGACTCATCATGAGGCACAATGATCTCTAACCTTGTAGCCCTGGAACTTTCCAACATGGGCCACATGACTTGAGACCATGATTAGGGTTTCTTCCTTGCTTGAAAATTTCTGAGGCAGAGATAAGAGCTGTGCCTTCTTCTCCACTGGGGATATCCACAGTCTCTCAGCAGATCTCACTTGTATTTCAGTAAAAGCCCTTTGATGGTTTGGCCATTATTTGTCTTATAGTCTTACTCCTTTGGACCACTGCTGCCAAATATTTAAGTTTTGATTAAGGTGATACTGAGTTTCTTATTATTTCAAAATCACAATATTCTATTTCTTAGCTGTTTTTCTCATGACCTGGGATGAGCTTCCATGTGAGAAACTCTGTTCATCCTTTAAAACATTGCTTTAGCATGTTCTTCTCATGACTCCTCTCAAGATTCAATATGTTCCATCCTATCCCCTCTCTCATCCCAGAAAGAGTGAACTTATTTTTATTCATCAATCCTTTCTGGTGGACACATATTGTGCTGATCATTCAATTCTGTAAATGTCTACATCACACAATAGACTTTGAGATTTTTGGGTCAAGGATATCATGTGATTTGGGTATTTATTCCATTATTTATACCACATACTCAATAAATGATGGTTGAACTAAAGTAAATTATTTTTAAATATGTGTTTATTGATTTCAGAGTGTAAGGGAGAGGGAAAGAGAGATAAAAGCATCGATGAGGAGAGGG
Organism: Myotis daubentonii; assembly: GCF_963259705.1. Classification (NCBI taxonomy): domain Eukaryota; kingdom Metazoa; phylum Chordata; class Mammalia; order Chiroptera; family Vespertilionidae; genus Myotis; species Myotis daubentonii. Next base: position 217,262,347 of record NC_081840.1, read on the forward strand.
AATCATTGATTGGCTGCCTCCTGCACTCCCCTACTGGGGATTGAGCCTGCAGCCCTGGCACATGCCCTTACTGGGAATGGAACATGACCTCGGGTTCAGAGGTCAATGCTCTACCACTAAACAACACCAGCCAGGCAAGTAAATTATTATTGTATATACCTTCTTTATTCTTCCCACTAACAAACTTGTCAATTATTGACTTACTCTTCAGGTATTCAAAGCCAACAAAACACACATACACATACAAGAGTTGATACTAAAGTAGAAAAATCATGGGATCTTGACTTTGGTACCTGCACCTCCTACAAATAAGTCTACAAACAAGATAAATTTTCTAAACCTCTGTTTCCTTTTCTGTAAATAAGGATATGAGTTATGTTTGCTTCAAATGATTATCTTAAACAGCTAAATGATCAATGTGAAAGAATTCTGTAGATCACATAACCAAAACTTATTTATGTACAAAATGCCAGACCCTTTACATATATGACCTAATTGGATAGTCACTACAAACTGATGCAATGATGCTTGAATCATTATTATTCACTAATGAGTGATGTTTAGAAAGGTCAAGTCTTTTGCTTCATGGCAAATGAGACTAATTCTAGAAATCATACTTTTAGCCATCATAATAAAATAATAAAATAAAATAAAAAGGATACCATCACACAGAGATCCTTGATCAGTACATGCAGAACAGCATCCTCTATAGTATAGTGTTAACTATAGAAGGTAAAGTATCCTGAGTCTACGAAACTACAGACATGCTTGAACTGCTTACCCCATAATATAACTTAGTGTTTAAGAACAAAAATTAGTGGCTGTGCCTTTTTTTATAAAACAATTTAACATACACAACAAACAGGTGGTATTTTCTTGGCACACATCCAGGAGAGCAAGAAATTGGTAAAAATAATCTGAGAAATTTAATCATGATTTGTATATTAAGTTCATAAAAATCTGAACTTAAAGGTCATCATTCAATTTCACAATTTTTCCACCAGGGTAAGTTGGTATTGATAGCTGAAATGGGACATTCCTGGCATATTAAATACAAAGGACATCTGTTTAGCTACATATTTTCAGATTCCACAGACTCTGGAGTGTGCCCCAATGTCTCAGTCAATTTCCGAATCTTCTGTCTTGCTACCTCTCTCTGGGATTTCTCTCTTCACTTTTCCTTTACAATATGCTGTCCTCTCTCGCTAGCATTCCTAGTACTTGGCATATTCCATCTTTATCATCTTCCAAATTCTACACTCAGATTGTTAAATTATACTCATATATAACAACTGGTAATAATAGAGTGAATACATTAGTGAGTACTTCCATTTAGTTATTAGTGAGTGCTTCCATTTATGTTTACTTATCTAATGCCACTTATATTGTTAAATATTTTTAAAAATATATTTAATTATCCTTCAATTCTAAGAATTGTTATCGTCATCCTTATGAATGAAGAATCTGAAACTGAATCTGGAAAGCACACAGCTGGTGTTTGAGCCCTGGCCTGGCTCACGCTAAAGTGGAACTGTTACACTTACTGCCTCCCTGAGCGATCCACACTTGCTGTATTCAGTAAACATACATTGAGCATCTCCACGATGCTAAGTGTGACATTTATTGTTGGGATTAAAAAACAGTAATAATGAAACACAGTGATTTGGAGAAAGAACTCTGGATGAGCAAGTAGTAGAGATAATTGGAAAGGACTAAAGGTAGGTCAGACACCGTTAATAATAAATCAGATCCCAATCCACCTAGAACATTTTCCCACATCGGTATGCCACTGCTCACTAATTTTCTCCTCACCTTTGGTATCTTTGCAAAGCTCAACAGGATTGAGTTAATTCAATGGAAGAAGAGATTGAAAGCAAGCAATGGGCTCTGAAGTCTTGCTATTTTCTCCACTAAAAAGCTTCCATTGTTGCACAGCTGTCAAGATTATTCCTGACCCCCCTGAACTTGCATAGTTCTCCACTCAAGCCTCCCCTATGGTGTGCCCAGAGCAACCTAAGCACCCCTCTTTGAGACAATCATAGTTGGAGTATCATGTGCATTCTGCTACATCTCTCCTTGTAGATGTCCCAGAAATATATGTAAGTTAAATTTGGACCACAGGGAACTATTCACATCTATGGGTATTTTCTTTATGTGATCCCACTCATTGCAACAGAGCAAAAATAACTTTCTACTTTAAAATGTAGTGTACTTTTTATTATTACTTATCATTAATAATAGTTACATTTTTGACAGCTACAAAAAGTATTGTACACACATTACCTCCAGTATTAAAAAAAACCTTGCAAGGTGTTATTAACATCCATCTTTTCCAGTGAAAACTATAATGTTCAAGGAATTATGTTAATTCTTCTTTATTTTCTACTGAGAGCATATTAAACACTAGAACCTGGTGATTCAGCTGCTGTAATATAAATAGACATACCGCCGTCTTCACGGATTGAACAACAGAGACAAACAAATATTCAAACAACATATAATGGCATTTTGTGATGTATTATAAAGCAAAATAAATAGTATCACAAGGAATCAAAACAGTGTTCCATTTAGGTAATTAAAATAGGTGCAATTTAGAAAGTGACAGTTGAGAAGACACTCTGAAAAAAATAAAACCAGAAAGATGAACTGGAAGGGGAAAATAATCCAGGTATAGGCACTCGTTAATTGAAATATTCAAGGTGGGGAAATTTCTGGCAAAGACAAGGGAATCAAAAAAGTCAGTGGGGCTGTCTAGTGGGTGATGAGAACATGGCATGAGATGGAATGCAAAATACAGGAAAGTCCAGGTAGCCCAGTTGGTTAGAGTGTCCTCTTGATATGGCAAGGTGGAGGGTTGGATCCCAGGTTGGGGGACATACAAGAATCAAACAATGAATGAATAAATAAGTGGAACAACAAATGGATGATTCATTCTCTCTCTCTCTCTCTCTCTCTCTCTCTCTCTCTCTCTCTCAAATCCATAAATAAAAGTGTTGTTTTTTTTAAAAAAAAAATCTGGAAAAGGGCCTCTTCATACAGGGCTTTACCTACAATTTTGAAGATTACTGATTATATTCTAAAGATAATAGAAAGGTATGTAAAGTTTTAATGGACAGTGATAACATCAAACTTGCATTTTAACGATCTCATTCAAGATGCTCCATGAGGAAATAATCCAGGAACAAGGATTTGAGACCAGGTCTGAGGAGCTCTACAGCCTGGCTCTTTTCAGTACACCCCACTCCCTCATGCATCCATTATTGTATTTGTTTTTCAAAGTAAGCCCATAGAATAGAAAATGCAGGAATTATTTACTTTCTCTTTAAATCCTCACCCAAGGATATTTGCCATTGATTTTTAGAGAGAGTGGAGGAGAGAGGGAAAGACAGAGAGAAATGTCAACATCAATTGGTTGCCTCCTGCACAAGCCTCAACCAGGGCCCGGGGTGGGGAGGAGCCTGCAACTGATGTACGTGCCCTTGACATGAATGGAACCTGGGACCATTTGGTCCACAGGCCAATGCTCTATCCACTGAGCAAAACGGCCTAGAGCTTATTTACTATTTATACATTGACACTAGGTTAAAACAATGATGAACGTGTTCAAAAGGTACATACTTCCAGTTATAAAAGAAATAAGTCCTGGAGAAGGTATAATGTGCAGCTTTATACCTATAGTTAATAATACTATATTCATATTTGAAAGTTGCAAAAAGAGTTGGTCTTAAAACTTCTCATCACAAGAGAAAAGAACATGTAACTATGTGTGGTGATGGATATTCACTAGACTTATTCTGGTCATAATTTTGCAATATGTATCTATATCAAGTCATCATGTTGGACACCTAAAACTAATAGTGTTGTATCATAATTATATCTCAAAAGGAAAAAAATGTAAAAGTCCAAGTTCTTTTTTTTTATTGAATGTATTGGGTAACATTGGTTAATAAAATTATATAGGTTTCAGGTGTGTGTACAATTCTATAATACATCATCTGTATACTGTATTGTGTGTTCGTCACCCTAAGTCAGGTCTCCTTCACTCACCATTTATCCCTCGTGCACTCCTCCTCACCCACCCCTTACCCTCTTCCACCTGTCCCCACCCTTCTTGCCCGCTGGTAATCACCATACAGTTGTCTGTGCCTATGAGGTGTATTTTGTTTGTTTGTTTGTTTGTTTAATCCTTTCACCATTTTCACCCAGCCCTAAGGTCTTTTTAATCTTTTTAATGCCAGTGACATGATATAATTAATAAGCTAATGAGTAATGGCTAAGAGTTGCCATGGGCCTGCTGGGTTCTATGCTAAGCATCTCAGAGTAATAAGGATTTATTCCCAATTATTTGAAGAGGAAGCTGTGACACAGGAAAATTAAGTAACTTCTCCAAGTTCAAACAGCAATTACAATTCAAAGCTATTCGATTCTAGAGCTTAAATTCATGATCACTGCTCTTTTCTGGGCTAGACACACTCTGTTGGATCATTTCTCAGCAGCATAAAATTTACATCAGCTCCTCTTGTCTACATAGAAATTGACTGGCAAGTCAAGCTTTATTCTTCTTTGTACAACAGTATTGCCTGAGAGTCAGGATCAGTGTTTATACTAACCATCATTAGATGAATTTGCTAAAGCTTAGTAATAATTGGATGCTTAGAGTGTGCATATAATTTTCGTTTATCACAGATAATAAGTATTCATAGTGATGAATACAGAAGTATAATATTATGGCTGAGGACAACACAAAATATACATAAAGGTCCTTGGACACAGTGATATACTAAGTATAAATATTTTCATTAAAACCCCTAGAAATAAAAGCAAAACAACATTTCTGAAGTACACACTACATTATTTTCAGAGTAATTATCTACTATGAAGTTATGTCTCACTATTTATTAGCTAGAATTAGCATATACTGTTTGGTTTATGTCAATGACAAATATTGTTTCTTGCCTATATATGTAAATATTCTCTACTAGAGGCCTGGTGCATGACATTTGTGCACTCATGGGAGGGGGATCCTGCCGGGAGCCGGTCCATCCTTGCTGTTTCAAAGGACCTGGCATATATGGCATACTGTTCTTAATATGTTTGCTCACCTTCTTGGCACTGTGTTTTAACCAAGGTCACCTCTCCGAGAAAGGTTGAATCCCCAGGTAGGGATTTTCCCCTGAAGTTAGGGAGGGAATAAAACCCCTCAACTAAGTGCCAGGCGGGTAATTAATCCCTTTAACTACGAACAATCATGCTTAAACTACATAATCTTTTCTCCCTGGAATGGAGATAAGAAACGCCCTAACCTTTGTAATAGAGATTGATGGGATTGAGTCAACTGGTATAAATACAGATGTAACAAGACAGAAAGAGACAGAACTCAGAACTCATGACACAGATCTCAGAACACAGAACTAAGGACACAGGGCTTGGAAGACAGGACCAAGAGAGACAGAGCCTAGGCACAGAACCTACACAGAAAGTTCTCTAGAGACAGAAGAACTTCGCTGGCGAGAGCATGCCGGAGGATCCTGGACCGGGACTGGCCTCGGAGCCTAGAGACAGAGCCTAGCGGGAGAACATGGCAAGGGATCCTGGACTGAACCTGACTACAGAGATTGGCAGGAGAACCTGACTGGAACCTGGACACTGAACCTGACTGGAGAGCCTGGACAGAACCTGGCTGGAGAACCTAGCGAGGGAACATGGCTACAGAACCTCGCTGGAGATCCGAAGCAGAACCTCTCTGGAGATCGAGACCATTCCTTCTTCGCCGACTCCGTCCACACCTTTGGGGACCCCTGGACCCGCTGGGGTTGGACCCCGGCAGGATCCCTCAGCACAGCCTGCACCCTTTCGCAGTCCGGGAGCCCTTGGGGGATGTCCAACTAGTCGGGTATCCTTCGCGCAGTAGTGCTGCTGTGGAGGCGGGAGAGGCTCCCGCCACTGCTGCTGCGCTTGCCAGCCATGAGCCCAGCTTCTGGCTGAGCACACTGACAACCAAGGGCAGCTCCTGCATTGAACGTCTGCCCCCTGGTTGTCAGTGTGCATCATAGTGACCAGTTGTTCTGCCGTTCAGTCAATTTGCATATTATCCTTTTATTATTTAGGATATGCTCAATAAATGCTCCCCAATTTAAAAAATATGTAAATCTATAAATGATTGCTTCAGAGCATTCATGCTGTATCGCAATTAGATATTTTTTGACTGAGCTTAAAATTTATCAGAGCAATAAATGCTATAATTTTAAGAATATACATTACATGTAAATTTAATTTAAGGTGTTATTTTTTATACATATGGTAGGTATTTAGATGTTTAGACAACTGCTGGTATCTCCTGACTTTGAAAGTCATCATCACTCCTAATCTGTTATGGCCTTTGTTAAACTATCTCTAAAGTCACCTTCCATAGGACTTTTAATAAGTAAAATTAAATGTACTTATTTTTTTTCTCTGTTAATCAAGTTTTCTCTTATTTTCAGATTGATGCATATTAATTGGCAGAGATACAGTACAAGAAAAAAAGAAGAGGATGTACTGAAATGTTAGACTTTCCAAGTCAGAGAACAGCAATAACGTTGCTGTGGAAAGAGACAACTCTCTGTTTTAAATAAATAAAATAATAAGGAGAATATCACCTAAAGATTGCTACTCTAAGCTTTCCTATCTTCTTCCTCCCTTGTGCTATTTGAAAAATTCTATTTTAAATAAGAAAATTAGAATGTAATGGAGATGGGGTGGTGAGGCAAGGAGACCTAGAAACGCGGAGACATTCATCCTAGACCAATTCTGCCCAGGACTCAGGATTCCCCCTATAATGATGACATGCCTGCAGCACGTGTCTTCTCCACACTGACAAAATTTTATGTCCTGGAGCTGACTATAGAAATTGGAACCATCCCTGGTTTCATAAATAATGTGCCGGCTAGAGCTTAATATACACCTTCATTAACAAAATTGTGGCATGGTATTCAAAAAACGTTTCCAATCACTAGTTCATTGTCTGTCAATTTCAATTCAGCTAGAGCTATTTTTAGCTGGAAAGTAAATTGTTTGATATTGGCAGGGACCTTGGTGTTGGTGGTCATGCCCAAAGTCTTAATTAATCATCAAAGAACAGTATTATTTATATATGCTTTAACAAATGTAGTTTGGGCTTCAGACAAGTAATACTTTGAATTTGCTTGGAAATCTTATAATTTATGGAAAAATTTTTAAAAAAGCACAGTATCTTGACTTAGAAAATAAATTTTCACTGTTTTATTTTTTTAATTATATTTTCTACATTGCAAGATCATGGCATATGAAATAATTCATTAATCCATGGACTCAGAGGGTGATTTATTCTTTAAAAGAAATATCCAATAGAGATGAGCTCCTTACAGAAAATATTTTCAGTGAACGCTGAAGTCAATGATTTTAACGGTTTCCTGAAGAGTTTCCCCAGGGATTTTATTACTATTCCTCCCTTTTCTTCATGTAACTCAATAGGTTCTTAACCTAGGGCTAATAAATACTCTTAGAGGAACATGAATTCCCTGATATTGAATACAAAATGTTGGATGCTGCAGTCATAGATTTACTCTTATTCTCAAAGCTGTTATATGTAATAACAATAAAAAAAATTAATAGACAGTACTCTAAACACTTTTCTAGGGTATTTTAAGCACCACTGTGGTTTTAATGAACACACTGATACCTTCTACATATATACCCAAGGAGAGTACTCTAACCTGAAAGCATGTCTAATGCTCTTAAACTTATTATGCCTATAATGCTTGCTATCCCATCTTCTACAAACCAACTCCTCCCCTTCATTCACCTCACTCCCACACACATCAAGTTCTGGTACAATTTTAATATATTTTTATTTTTATTGATTTCAGAGAGGAAGGGAAAGGGAGAGAGAGATAGAAACATCAATGATGAGAGAGAATCACTGATCAGCTGCCTCCTGCATGCCCTCTTTTGGGGATTGAGCCCACACCTGGGCATGTGTCCTTGACCAGAATCAAACCCAGGACCCTTCAGTCCACAGGCGGATGCTCCATCCACTGAGCCAAACCAGTTAGGGTGAGTTCTGGTATAATTTTACATGTTTGACAAATCTATCTTTTTTTTTTTCTTTATTAAATCACTCTCATTTCTTTAATTCAAATCTTAAAATATTCTCCTGCGAGGACCAATGCACTTGCTTTCAAATTAGTTTCCCTGACTGGTATTCTCTCTTAAATCCAATCTCCATAGAGTTAGCTAAATGATAATAAGATAAACCTGACCATGTTTATATTCCTTTGCCTATTTTGTTGTTACAGATACCTTTATGTATAGGATAATCTGAAATAAGTGCCATGACAGGCAAAGCTTCCCATGATCAGGACTTCCCTGTTTCAGGCCTGCTGTGTGCACCATTACCCACAGTGCCTACCATACATTCTAAATAGCAGTCTTACATATCAGTTTACATTCTATCCCTGTCTTCTATTATAGTCTGATTCTCAAATCCTTCTGTGGCTTAAACCTAAAGAGTATTTCCTAAAGATGCTGATCTTTCACTCCTCCATATCTTTGCACATGACATTGACTTTACAATGATCTTCCTTTGCTTGAGTAGTCTGGTTCACACACCAAACATCACTTTCCTGATCCTCTTTCCTTGACAGCCACATCTGAAAGCATATTGAATACCTTTTTCCAAATGAACTAACTCAACTCTCACTGCACTACTCACAGGCTAGCAAGGGTGGGCAAACTTTTTGACTCGAGGGCCACAATGGGTTCTTAAACTGGACCGGAGGGCAGGAACAAAAGCATGGATGGAGAGTTTGTGTGAACTAATATAAATTCAAAGTAAACATCATTACATAAAAGGGTACGGTCTTTTTTTTTTTTTTTTTTTAGTTTTATTCATTTCAAACGGGCCGGATCCGGCCCACGGGCCGTAGTTTGCCCACGGCTGGAAAGAGTACCTTCTCTCTTCCCCCGTGAACAGACAGGTTCTTGTGGACAGACCTAGTTTTTATTTGTCTTTGTTTCAACAGTGTCTGGTTTATGGAAATGACCCAATAAATAAGCTTTGGAATAATGAATTAAAATACAGGCACCTGCAGCATTATACACATAATGGGAACCTTTCCCTGAGCAAATCTTAATTTTATCCTTCACAAAAGATGACCCAAGCCATCATCTCTGGGGCAGACCTCTTGGATTCCTTCCCAGATATGTCACTCAAATAAAAATATTACCGAATCCAAAATTCATGTCATCCTTGCAAGCATGTAAACATGCTCATGTATTTTGCCTCAACTTTTATCAAAGTGAAGCAAAGACAAAACTAGAACAATCAGCACTTCCCACCTACCTTCTATTCCAGCCCATTTAAAAAAGATATTGATGTCACTGACACACATGCGCACACAGTCCGTACACATGAAGAGAGAGATGGAGGGAATATCATTAGTTTTATTTCTTTCCTTTTTTTAAAAATTTTAGGGACTTTGATGATTTTATTCAGGGACAAGAAAGTCCAGTAAAATTGTGCAAAGCCAATAATTATGAAAAACAATTTGTGAGTAATGAGTTTTGGTTATTTTTTTAAAATATCCAGGCAAGTTACTGACATAAAATATATTTAAAATGTAGGCTTGTCAGAAGGAACTACTTCCTGACCTCTTTATTTCTTATCAGACACTTCCCTGAACTTTTAAATAGCATTTCCCTTTTCTATGTACTCAGCAGTAATTCTAAGAGTAAAGCACTTTACATTTAAAAATTCCCTTTCATTCTCAGTTCTCTCTTTTTTTGTGTGGGGGGGTGGGAAGCACATGGTTTTAAATTAGAATGCATGACAGTTGTTAGAAAACCTATGGGTGCTGACAAAACTATAATAAGAGAAAGTTGGTTTTTCTACCTGTCACGTTGGAGTACAATCCAGTTAAAAAGAGTTTCTTTTCCTAAAGGCAATGGACCAGCAGGTTTTACACTGGTACATTCTGGGAACCTAAATTGAAGTTGGGCGCTTCCAACACTGTGCACAGTATTGAATTCCTGTACGACCCAGGGCAGAGCCTCATTGGAGATTCGTATACTCCATCAGTAGTCAAGGATCACTGGGAGACAGAAGCTGTAGGAACCCACTATGGAGGCATTTCTGTGAATTGTGAACTTTGCATTTGCTTAGATTTACTGATAAAATAACATTAAGCCATTATTACTATGTCTAGAAATACCTTGAAATTACCAGGTCTACGAAATTCTGTCATATACTAATTTGACTTAACCAATATTTATTAATTTGTTTTATTGAGTAACTATTTCCTTGGCTTCTGTTCTCTGCCAAGCACTGAGCTATGTCCTAGTGTTTCAGATATGAGACAGACTCTACATTCCAGAATCTCATATGTTAACAAAGAAAAGTGTTTTAATTGTACACACACACACACACACACACACACACACACACACACCAAAGTGCGTTAGTACAGTAATTAAAGTACATAATAAGCTCAGAATAAATTCTTATTAAATAAACAGGGACAAATTTTAAAATATTTTCATATTGTGGTGAACACGCAATACAGTGTGCAGATGATGTGTTGTGGAATTATGCCTGAAAACCTGTATAATTTTGTTAACCCATGTCACTCCAATAATTTAAATATAAATAAATAAAGGCAGGGAGTGACCTTCACATTTCATTTAGATTACAGAACATCATGGTAAATTTTTTTGTTTTCTAAATTAATCAAATTCTCTAGTCCATCCTTCTGAGAACAGCTACTTTTTTGTGTTTCCCAGAGCATCAGATGAAAAAGGGATTAAGGACCTGCAGAATAAAGACAACTTTGTTGTGAGCTAAAAATGCCCTCAGAGAAATGATGCTTGGTTCCCTAGAGGGAGAAGGAATCAACAGATTTTTCCTTTTGAAAAAAATGGCTAGCTCTAGGAGATGGATAAAAGACTGACAAATACTTTTCCTCCCAGAAGAAATATTTGCTTGCATGATTGGTTTGGTAACGTTCACTTAAAATTTGTTCATAGAATTATTCAATCATTTATTCAACAAATATATATTGAGAAATTACAAGCAAAGCACCATTGTGAACTGGAGGTAATGCTGTTGAAACAACAGATAAGATTCCTATTCACATATATATTTATTTCTAGAGGGCAAGAAAGACATTAAACAAGAAAACATGAAAAAGAAAATTTCAGCTGTTGATTAGTTCTATAAAGGAAATACATGAAGAGTGTAATATTTGGAACTCTTTTATATGGAGTGGCCAGAAAATTCTCTCCAAGGCAATGAACAAAATGACCAGAATGAGTCAAGTGACCATGTGAGGACAGATCCTTTTCTTCACAGGAACCTCAAGTGCAAAGATTCTGTGGCAAGTGATATTTGTTTAGGTCAGAAGTCCAATGTGACAAGAGTCCCATGAGCAGGAGAGGGCTGTGTGAAATGAAGACTGAGAGCTGGAGCTGGGGAAGGACTAAGCAGTAGAGAGATTTGGGATTTGAAAAGTAGTTTGCATCTATTAAAACATTATTTCATATATCTCTGGCAGGCAGAATAATGGCCCAAGGATGGCTATGGCTTAATACCCTGATTATGATACTTTATGTGACAAAGGGGAATGAAGGTTGCTAATCAGCTGACCTTGAAATAGGGAGCTTTTTCTGCATTACTTTAGGTGAGCCCACTGTAATTATAAGGATCCTTAACAACAGAAGCAAAGGCAGAAGAATCAGTGCCAGAGTGATGGAGCTTACAACGACGTGATATTTCATTTCTGACTTTGAAGAAGGAAAGGCTCCATGACCCAAGAAATGCAGTCAGCCTCCAGAAGCTGGGAAAAGCAAGGAAACGGATCCTTCCCTAGAGCTTCCAGAAACAATGCACACCTCAATTTGGCTGACACCTGGATTTCAGCCCAGTGAGACTTAGTTTGGACTCCTGCGATCCCAAACTACAAGATAATACATGTGTGATGCTTTAAGTCACTGATTTTGTGACATTTATAGTTACAGGAACAATAGGAAGCCAAAGGAAGGTTTTAAGTCAAGGAGTAGCTTGATTTCATATAAAGGTTAACATTTAATTTTGACTTCTCCTTGAATAAATTATAATGATTGAAAAGGAGAAAGAACAATTAGGGGCTACTGCATTAGACCAGATGTAAGATAATGTAGTTATAATGGGGTAGGACCACAGGAGAAATTTCAGACAGAGTTTTGAAATACAGCTTACCACTCATTGAGGAATTGGAATTTGGTGAGTAAAAAATAATAAATCAACCCTAGATTATTGAATGTAACACTGAGGGGAGGAGGGAAATATTTGCCGAGTCTCAGACAAGAGAAGAAAGAATTTAGGTGAAAAATGTCTACTATTTTAAATATGTTAACTTTGAAATGTGTATTATAGATATACAACTTGGAATTTATGAAATAGATTAGAGCAATAAAAATAAGTGTGCTAATGATCTGTAAAAAGAAATCTTTGCATCATGGTACAGAATTAAACCATCCATGGGACAGAGTATTAGGACTCCACTGGATTCCACAATACTAACATATCTTCAGTTAGGGGTACACAAGATGAGGTTAACATGCATGATGGTTGAAATTCCCAAAGTTTGTGAGCATATGGCTTTTCCATATTATCTTCTGAGTTGAAATCTTCTAAATACCCACTGATGGTCTCTATCCCTTCTTCCACTGGCATAGGTAAAGTTAAGCTAAGTTGAATAAATATACACTTAAGCCTTTTATTTTCTTTTTTGGTTGTAATGCCACAGTTTTAGAGGTGGAATCATAATAATAGTTTCGAGGAAGTCATGAGCCCTTGCTCTTGACAAATGGACTTGGTATTCTAGTTGCAGAGCTGGGTTTCTAGACTGATTATGAGTAAAGAAAAATTTTGAAGAGATTCATGGTATAAACAAGATAGCATGTGGCAGAACATTTCTGGACGATTGAACAATTTATAAAATGCATTAATTCAAAGAAGTTAAGCAAATTCAAACTTGATAATTAAGCAGTAAAATAGAAATTGGAGAATAAAATAGAAAATAGAGAAGTATATATGGATGTAAATATAATTGATAGGTCATGAAAATATTCACTTAAACCTTGAAGTAGGACCCCCAAGCTCTTTGGTGTTAAGACTACTTTCTTATATGGTGATGTAAAGGACTAAGAAATGAAATGGTGAGATACCAAAGAAAAGATAACTGATATTAAGATTTTTCCTTGTATTAACCTCTCTTGGGTTCTGTGAATGCCTCTGAGTTTCTGAATATAAAATTTGCATATGGAACACAAACCTTATTTCGCCCTTTTATTATTTATTTCAAATACATAAAAATGTTTGTAAGATTCCTTTGTATTTAAGTACCATGATGGAACCAGACCAATGTCCAGTAAGAGGCCAGGGTTGACGATATTGCTATGGTCAACAATATTACTATGGTTGAGGTTCTAGGTCATATGGTATACTAATAAAGCTACTTCAGAGAAATAGAACCAATAGAAGATTACAGAAACACACATACACACAAAACAGGGAGAGAGAGAGAGAGAGAGAGAAAGGAAAGAAGGAAGGAAGGAAGGAAGGAAGGAAGGAAGGAAGGAAGGAAGGAAGGAAGGAAGGAAGGAAGGGAGGGAGGGAGGAAAAAAGGAAAGAAAGAAAGAAAGAAAGAAAGAAAGAAAGAAAGAAAGAAAGAAAGAAAGAAAGAAAGAAAGAAAGAAAGAAAGAAAGAAAGAAAGAAAGAAAGAAAGAAAGAAAGAAAGAAAGAAAGAAAGAAAGAAAGAAAGAAAGAAAGAAAGAAAGAAAGAAAGAAAGAAAGAAAGAAAGAAAGAAAGAAAGAAAGAAAGAAAGAAGGAAGGAAGGAAGGAAGGAAGGAAGGAAGGAAGGAAGGAAGGAAGAAAGAAAGAAAGAAAGAAAGAAAGAAAGAAAGAAAGAAAGAAAGAAAGAAAGAAAGAAAGAAAGAAAGAAAGAAAGAAAGAAAGGAAGGAAGGAAGGAAGGAAGGAAGGAAGGAAGGAAGGAAGGAAGGAAGGAAGGAAGGAAGGAAGAAAGAAAGGAATATTGATTGATTTGATCATGGAAGTTTGCAACTCTCAAAATATACAAGGTGAGTTGGCAAGTTACAGACCTGGGAGATCTGATGATTTAACTCCATCTGAGTCTGAAGGCAGGAAAAAGTCAATGTCCCAGTTCAAAGGCAGCCAGGCAAGAATTCTCTCTTACAGGGAGGGTCACCCTTTCTGTTTCATTCAGACCTTCAACTGATTAAATAAGACTTGCCCACTTTAGAGAGAACAGCCTGCTTTACTCAGCTTTTTGATTTAAATGTTAATCTTATCTGAAAAAAAAAAAAAAGCCTCTCACAGACATACCCAGAATAACATATGACCAAATATCTGGGCACTGTGGCTCAATCTAGTTGACACACATAATTAACCAAATGGGGATACGGGAAAACCAAATGAGTCAACAGAAGAGAATAAAGGAAGGGAACTCCAAATAATTCAGAGAGAGTGAGAGCCAATGACAGAGTGCAACTTTTACCTGTTTGCTGTTTGTGCTGCAGAAACAGTATTTAAGAGCGTAATGTGTGGGGTCAGGCAGATGTGATTTAAATGCTGAAAAACCTATTAAATAGTGAGATTTACTTATGTGTAAAAATGAGAAATATAATAAGATCTGCCTCATGAGATTGTTAGAATAAATATGGTGATATATGTAAAGCGCTTGGCACATTGATGCATAAGTCTGAAAAATAAATATGTGGATGTTGTAAATATTTGTATCAATAGCATTATTTGTATAAGGAGCTTGGCTCTCTTAGAAAAGCCCGGGATGAAGGAAAAAATTCACTTCATCAAATGCCTTCTCATGACCGGCCTTATTTTCATTTTAAAGTATTTGTTCACATACTTCTCTTTATAGAAGTTATACTTTTTTGTATAAATCAATAGTCTACAACAGACAGATATCACCAAACCACTATAGCTCACATATTCCTGCAAAGCTTTGCCAATCCACCCAGCATTTATTATGTATCTGATGTGTGGAGTAAGTAATCCTCCTATTACATTTAAAATTAAAGGAACTGCTTTGGTCTGATAATGTCACAGAAGGTTTTATAGCACAGGAAGGGCATAAGCTGGAGACTGATATCATAGGATGGAAGAGAATTAGAAGTGGTATTTCCCATGTCTTTTCTCATGGTCTGCTAAGCACTGATTTTCTAATACCATAGGGTATCCATTTCCCTTTATCCTAAGTAAGAAATTTAGTAGAAATACAAAATGAAGTATTTTTAAAAATCAGTTGTTCATGAACAGGTAATATGTGTAGAATGAGTGTATCCTTCTCTTTGAAAATGGTCTCATTTTCTGCATTCTTACTGGGGTAGAGGTCATAAACTAGGTTCCTCTTGTGGCCAACTCTGATTTGGCACCAGAGGGGGAAGGGAACTCTGGATGATGATGTTCTGATTGTGACACAGAGGACATAGCATGGTCCACTACTCCATGCTAGGACTGACTTGTAGAGTAAGGACACAGCAGTAGAAAAATGTGGGTGCATCCATGTTTAATTGAGGTACTGGTAGCTACTGGGGTCCCCAATGCCATATGTGTGGAAGGGAGACAAATTCCTGAATGCCATCAAGAACTGTGGAGGCTGAAACAGTTTATTCTTCGGAAGTCAGCTGCTTTCCAGTATTATAGGATTGAAATTCAGATGAGATCAAGGTCAATAATACCTCAACACTCTCTCTCCTCTCTCTCTCTGGTCTCTGCCTCCCCCCCCTTCTCTCTCTCTCTCTCTCTCTCTCTCTCTCTCTCTCTCTCTCTCTCTCACACACACACACACACACACACACACACACACACACACACACGCACACACACACTTCCCCACTGGCTTGGCGATACCTGGGAAAGCCATATTTTAGTGAAGCCATCTGAAGGACTTCCTAAAGGTCCTGTCATAAATGCTGAATGGACATGACCTTGACCTCTTTCTCCAGAATACAATACTGAGCATGAGCTTGTCAAGCTTTTTTATTTATTTATTTTTTTTTGTAGCAATAGAGTCCATCCCAGGGTGGAGCAAGCATGGTGATAAAAAGTTAAATTGGACTAGGACTAAATATGAATCCCAAATTTGAATGAAAAAAATAAAATGCTGCATTGAACTAAGCCACCTGGAATTAGCAAGATCAATTTTCCCAACATTAAGCAGAAACAGGGCCTCCTGAGATAATGTGAGTTCTAAAGAAAGTGAATATTTTGAAAAATAAACCTGTGACTTTACACTGCTTCAATCACTATGTGAACTTCCTTGAGGCTATGTCATAAGTGCTGAATGGACATGACCTCTTTCCCTTGAGTATACTGCTGAGCATGAGCTTGCCAATCTCATCATTCTCCTGCTTGAGGCTTCTAAGCTGCTTTCAGAAGGACCAGCCTCTGACTAAATCTGTTTCCCCAGCCCCAGTCTTGTGCATTTTTGGATCCTTTTTATTTATTTTTTTAAACTTTTTTATTGAATTTATTGAGGTGAAATCTTATCTAATAAAAGACAAAAAGGGTAATTGACCGTACCTTCACTACACTTCCCATTGGCTAATCAGGGCGATATGCAAATAAACTGCCAACAAAGATGGTGGCTAATTTGCATACTGCAGGCAGGGTGGGACAGCACCAACTGCCAGTGTCGCCATCCAGGGACCTGCAGCGGCAGGGCATGCCCGGCTGCTGCTGGGGGCTTTTTTTTTTTTTTTAACCTAGAACAAAACGGTTTTAATCAATTGTGTCATCCTCACTCTCCTGGGAGCAGAGCTACGAAAAGGCTCGGTTCCTGCCCCCAGAGAACAGTAAGGCTTATGTGTCTCTCCACACTGCAGGGCCAGGGCTGGACAGGCAGGGCACAGTGGGGAGGGAGGGAGGAAGGGAGGGTGGAAAGCAGGGAGAGAGGAAATGGTGGGCAGCTCGAACACAGGAAAGCAAAGGGGCCCCTGCTAGTCTGTGGGCCCAGGGCCCAGCCCCAATACTCCTGGCTCTCCCCTCCTTGGCTGGAGAAAGGTCATGAAGAAGAGACGGGGGAGCAAGTCCCAGCAGCAGGAGGAGCAGCAGCTGTTTCCTTCACCAATAAATAGACTTCATTACCAAGGAGAAGGGAGGGCTGGAAAGAGGGACTGGGTGGGAGGGTGGGAGAAGCTGCCACCTGTGTTGCTGGGATTAAAGCAATGACGAGATAGTGCCAGACCCCCCACCACTATCCTCACCCCCCTGTCTTCTTAAAACTGTGAAAAAGCTTTTAACATGGCCCTCCTGTCTCCAGGGTTGCTCTGAAGCCTGACTGAGAGGAGGCACCTGGCAGAGACAGGGCGGAGGGAGGGAGAAAAAGAAGCGGGGCTGCTTCTCCCCAGAGGCTGCAGCTGGAGGGCTGGAGCCAAGTAAGCACTGAGGGGCGGGAGGAGGGAGAGGGGAGGATGGATGAACCAACTACTAGGAGCAGCTCCTGAGCTGAGCGCCAAGGAGGCGGGGGGGGGGGGGGCGGCTTGGTGAGTGGTGGGGTGACCACTGCATCCAGGGTAAAGCTTGGGGCTCCTGAGGAGGGAGGGGACTGAGTTAGGACTTTCCCATCTGAGTGGCTCAGGAGACTCACCCTCCTCCCCTCAGAGCAGCAGGGGACAGAGAAAAGCCATCACTTCTTTGGTCTTTGTGGCGGCTCTGCATGTGGGTAAGAGGAAGGGGAACAAGGGCAAGAAGGGCCCTTAGCAGGGAGCCCGCCTCAGCAAGAGTAGGCCTGGCTGGGAGCTCTGGCAGAAAGGTCACAGTGAGACCAGGAGCGCCTGAGAGAGGAGAGGAGCCTAGTGTGGAAGGGCTGGCAGTGGTGGGCAGGGTACAGTGTGGTGCCCCTCCCCCGCCAGGGTCCTCCAGGAAAGGCTGAGTACCCAGAGGTACCCAGAAGCCCCCATCAGCCGGCAGGGTGAATCCTAAACAAACCCCACTTTAAATATAAAGACACATATAGATTACAAGTAAATGAATTAAGCTGCAGCCTGTTTTGCTCAGTGGATAGAGCATTAGCCCATGGACTGAAGGGTCCCAGGTTCAATTCCAGTCAAGGGCATGTACCTCAGTTGCTGGCTTGATCCCCAGTCCCTATCAGAGCATATGCAGGAGGCAACCAATCAATGTGTCTCTCCCTTTCCCTTCACTCTCTCTAAAATTCAATGGAAAAATACCCTTGGGTGAAGATTAACAAAAACAAAGTAAATGGATTAAGTAACATTAAAGAGATTATAAGAAAAATATATTCCAAATTCTATTAGTTGTATAATGGTTATGTTTAAATTATTAACACCTAAGAAATTAGGTGAAGGGTACATATAATATGCTGCAGTATTTTTTAAATGTATGAGATTATCTCAAATTAAAATATTAAAAAATTAAAAATTAATAAAATATTAATTGAAATGTATCTGCATTACATGAAAAATCTCCTACTTGCTTCTAGCATAATTTATTAAATTGTGCTAAAATTTACAAAGTTCCAATTTAAAAATATCTTAATTCTAAATGATATAATAGAAAATATATAATAGCGCAGTTATAAGCACTTATCTGAAAATAAAAATTTAAGGAAATGCATTTAAAGAAGGGATTAGCCAAAGAAAATATATGCACAACCCATGGACACAGACAACAGAATGGTGATGGCCAGAGAGAAGTGGGGGGCAAGAGCTAGGTAGAGGGGGCAAAAGGGGGGTAATAGGGACATCCTATATAATAATAATAAAAGGCTAATATGCACATTGACTGAACGGCAGAATGACTGGTTGCTATGATGTGCACTGGCCACCAGGGGGCAGACGCTCAATGCAGGAGCTGCCCTCTGGTGGTCAGTGCACTTCCATATGGGGAGTGCCACTCAGCCAGAAGCTGGCTCATGGCTGGCCAGCGCAGAGGTGGTGGCAGGACCCTCTCCCACCTCCGTGGCAGCACTAAGAATGTCCAACTAATGGTTTAGACCTGATCCCTTGGGGGTCTAAGCCTTTAGTCAGACATCCCCCAAGGGCTCCCTGGCTGCCAGAAGGATGTCTGACTGCAAGCTTAGGCCTGATCCCCCAGGGAGTGGGCCTAAGTCGACAGGTGGAAATCCCCCAAGGGGTCCTGGACTGCAAATGGGCACAGGCCAGGCTGAGGTACCCCCCAAATTTTTGTGCACCAGGCTTCTAGTTGGTTGATAAAATGATATAGGTTTCAAGTGTACAATTCAATAATACATCATCTGTATATTGTGTGTTCACCACCCCAAGTCAAGTTTCCTTCCATCACCATTTACCCCACCACCACCCTTTACCCTCTTCTCTCTCTTCTGACTCCTCTTTCCCTCTAGTAATCAGTATCCTTCTTATCTGCAAAGCCTGGAGCAGCTATATTCCCTGCATGCTTTGCCCAGAGTCCCCTCTCAGTATGACATTTATAGGAGCCAAAAGAGTGTCTTCCTTCAATGGTTTACATTTCAATGACTGACATTAAGTTTCTAAATATCAACCCAGGCCCTAACCGGTTTGTCTCAGTGGATAGAGCGTCAGCCTGTGGACTCAAGGGTCCCAGGTTCGATTCCTGTCAAGGGCATGCACCTTGGTTGCGGGCACATACTCACTAGGGAGTGTGCAGGAGGCAGCTGATGGATGTTTCTCTCTCATCGATGTTTCTAACTCTCTATGCCTCTCCCTTCCTCTCTGTAAAAAGTCAAATATATTTAAAAAAGTAAATAAATATCCGCTCAGTTCAGAGCCTTTCCATTGGCTTAAAACTTCTCCACAGAATGGAAAGTGAGTGCATCATGAATATGGGTAAAATGCTGTGCCATGTTCAGAGAGAATCAGAAGCTTAGAAAAACATTTGTCATAAGGATTCTGCAAAGGAAATTACCGAATAGGGCAATTCTAAAACCTTACAGAGAGGACCCTTTAAAAATGTTGTACAAATATTTAGGTCCACGGTTATAAGCATAATTTCGGCTTATATAAGAAATGGATCCCCAACATGCATGAGTAGGAACATTCCAAGCACACAAGCCTGCGGATTTGCTTCTGAGGGTCCTGAAAAAGCATGTGTGCATGCGTGCTTCCAGTAGATTATGAAAGAGACCCAAGTAGAACCATTCAGTTACTGTGTTTAATTTGGAATAACATAATTCTAAACATCACACTAATCCAAATCTACGGCAACAATATCTAATTAATTTTATAAAAAGTTAAGAAGATGAAATATAAAAATTTAAATCAATAGTACCAAATTATGCTGTCTTTTTCATCTAGATTTACATGTAGATCAATAAAGTGTGCAATTTTGATTTTTTAAGCAACGACTTCTATTTGATATTGCTAAGTTTTTCCTCTCAAAATAAAAACCAAACAAAATGAAAGAAAACATAAATTGTAGTAGCAGCTAGAGAAAATATATTGATATGTTCAAGTAATGCTACCTAAGATGTTAGATAAGATCTGTCTATGAGAAACATATATAAATGATGATTAGTTGAATTATTGACTTTTAAGAAATGTTGTGAAAATAATGATGAACCCGAATTCAGGTGATCCTGATTCTATCAAGAATATCTAATTGTGAATCATCCCTTATCAGGTCCTTCATACCTATCCTATATAATAAAAGCATAATATGCAAATTGACTGAACAGCAGATCAGCAGACTGAACACCAGGAGGCAGACACTCAATGCAAGAGCTGCTCCCTAGTAGTCCGTGTGCTCCCACACGGGGAGCACCACTCAGTCAGAAGCCCTGAGCCATGCTCATGGCTGGTGAGCTCAGCGGCAGGCCTAAGCCGTCAGTCAGTCATCCCCCGAGGGCTTCCAGGCTGAGAGAGGGCACAGGTTGGGCTGAGGAACCCCCTCCTCTGAGTGCACAAATTTCGTGCACCAGGCCTCTAGTTGCAAAATAAAGTAATTAGTGTTTATATTCTGTCATTTGAAGGATGATTGGGAGGTTGCTACTTCCCAAAATATCTCTTATTGACAGCTACCATTGTGTTGAAATATTATCATCAATTTATCCCTTGGTTAAAACGTTATCCTTCTTTACAAAAAGTAGATAATTTATAACAATAACATGAATAATTACCTTTTGCTGAACATTTATTATGGGCCAGGAATTCTGTTAAATGTCAAGTGCATCATTTTGTACAATCATCAGTGCAAAATTATGACCTAAGTATTAATATTATCTTCATTTGACAGATGATAAAACTAAAGCTTACAGAAGTTAAATAACATACCAGAGGTCACAGAGCTGAACGGTGGTGAAACATTATGGCACAGTTCTTTGAGACTGACTCTACTCCTTAGATGCATAATTGTCTTTTGGCAGTAGTGCCCTTCCTATTCTGAGTGCAAAAATTATATTTATTTCTCAATGTGAAGCTATCTATGAAAATCACAAGAAAACCGTCTCCCTATGTCAGCTGTTCTTATCTCTCTAATAGCTCATGTTATATTGATTTAAATTATTTTTTAATTTCTATATCCTTCACCAGGCTACATTTTGTAAGGACAGTAAAACTGTCTTTTATATAGTTATTATTATTAATGATATTATTATTGTTATTCTTAGTGTTCTATCATTAAAAACAATTCCACCTGCATTATTTGCTGCTCCATAAATGTTTTCTGAGTGAAAGTCTTTAAAATTAAATTAATATCAGCATCTTCTTATAAGGATTTATGCTTATTTCCTTTTAACTGATGAAATCTAGGATAGCATGAAAAACTTGAATGCCCAAGAGATTACTAGGCATTAATATTCAGTTATAAAAATAGAAAGGGAGATAAGGGTATGATAATTCTCTGTGGCTTTACTTTGGGACAGACCTGATTCCCGCCAGATAAGATCAAAATGTGCTATTGAGCTGTCTGAGTGGTGATAACACAGAGTGGTGGGAGCCTTTGGTTACAGTGGGCAGACTGAACCCTCCTGTTTAACTCCATTTCAACCTGAAATCTGAACCAATGACATAAAAGTTTGACAAAAACAAATCTGCAAGGACCAGAAATAGCAAGGGAGAGGAAAACAGAAATGAAATTTTGCAGGCTATAAAATAGATGCATACCTAACAAATAACACTCTAGACCAGGGGTATACTAGAAGTCACACAGTACATACGTTTCGTCTTTGGACCACACAGGCTCTGTTATAACTCTACAACTCTGCCATCATGGTGTGAAAGCTGCCATAGACAATACCTAAATGAATGGGTGCAGTTATCCTATATAATAAACCCTAACATGCAAATTGACCTATTGGCAGAATGACTGGTTACTATGACACACACTGACCACCAGGGGATAGACGCTCAAAGCAGGAGCTTCCCCCTGGTGGTCAGTGTGCTCCCACAGGGGGCATGCCATTCAGCCTGAAGCTGGGCTGACCCCTGGTGAGCACAGCGGAGGTGGCAGGAGTCTCTCCTGCCTCCTTAGCAGCGCTAAGGACCCCTTGGTGTATGTCCACTTGTCAGCTTAGGCCCACTCCTCGAGAACATCCCCTGAGGGGTCCCAGATGGGAAGAGGACACAGGTTGACTGAGGGATGCCCTCCCCCCCGCCCCCCAGTGCACGAATGTCATGCACCAGGCCTCTAGTGTTCTAACAAGACTTTATTTATCAAAACAGGTGGTTAGCGGGCAAACTGCAGTTTGCTACCTCCTGTTGAAAATTCACAGACTTAGGAAATTAGACCTAAGCCCACAGTGGAAGAAAGTCAGAAACAGTCCAAATTTGACCTGAGGGTGGTGGAAAGATTCAGGAATTGACACAAGAAGCCATGTGACATGATCTTATGGAAATACAATGAGTGGGCCTGTAATTTATCAGCTATCTGGTGAAATTGTAAGATTTTTTCTCTTTTCTCTATAAACCTGACCAATAACAATTCCTTGGCAGTAGACTATTTAATTGGATGTATTTGTTTCTGGCCTGTGTCATATTTCTTCAGTTTCTGTAAAACCTCCAAGTCATCTTATGAACTGCTTCCAGAAATGTCCCTCTGCTAGTCATCATCCTAATAATGGCAGCAGCCACAAGCTGTTAATTCAAACCACTTTTCTTCTTAAAATTCTTGCATCTTATCATTATCTTCCTTATTGCCATCAGCAAGTATACTTAACTCTCTCCTAATTATATGATCTGCAGTGATGGAAAGGATGAGTTGCTATTTGTTAGACTTGCTCAGTATGTTCTATAGTTGCTAGGTGATACCAGCCAGCACTAGCCTCAAGTACTTAGTAATCTTCTGATTAAATTTTCTTGTTACTTTTTCTTTAAGCAGCAAGAGGCACCTGGACCAGAGTGATTTAGATGGCATTATAAAACTCCTTGGATTAAAGAAACATTCTGATTGGTGCACAGATTAATGTAAAGGGTAGATTAATTTTTTGCAAACGACGAGTCAGCTGCAACAGCTGCTCCTATTTTAAACTGCTAGCATCATCATATTCTGGCACAGAGAAGTATAGTTTTCCTAAGAATGAAGATATCCAAAAGAGAAACTAATAAGGCATATCTGAGCAGGTTGTTTGGTAATCATGCGATAACACTCTGGAGGGATTAGAAGCATGAGGCTGCATTTCTGTCCAATTATTAGCTCATGATAACCCCTTCCTCCTTGTCACACCTGACTGCATAATTCCTATCCAATTAAAAGTGACATCTTTCTGGTGATGTTAGCGATTTAACTGCACACATTCTTTCTTTCTTTTTTTAGAACCTCCTTGGAAGACTGAGCATTGAAGACGGGGGATGTCTTTGTTCCTCAGATGTTCTCATACGTAGTTAGTGAGGAAAAATTGTCTGGAAAGTATTAGGTGGGGTCTGCTTATCAACAGGGGAATCTAGTCCTATTATGATTGACCCGAGGCCTTCACATGATCTGCTCTATTAGTTCAGTGCCAGCAAGGACTACTTAGGACTAACTACCCATGTTTAAGAAATTCCTTTTCATTGCAATTAATTGGGTTGATCTGTAGAAACAAAATGTTTACTGTAGGTATGGACATTAAAAAAATGAGAGTTCCTAAATCTAAATCATAACAATTATTCATTGTATTTGTGTGAAATCTGTTACAAAAATAATTGTGATGAGTATGTATATAGATATGTATATATACATGCATGCATATAAGCACACACATTCACAGTGACATGAAACCACAGAAAGATATCCTACTGCTTGAGCATAGTTTTTAAATTTTTAGTTTTATATAATGACATCCAGTTCTTAGCAACATCCCAGCATGTGTTAGATGACAGAAATGCTCTGTAAATGTCTTTTTCATACACTTTTAATCACTTACTATTATGTCAAACATTTTCCATGTTTCTATCTTGTTTCCATGATGATGCTTTTATGACCTAGATAATATTCTGATTTTGTTGAATTCCAAAAGTTACTAAAATATTTTTCCATTTTCTTTTCCTCTCATTATGAAACTAACATGAACATAATTTTAAACAAAGATTTGATTTTCCTGTCTCTTTATTTCCCTAGAATAAATTCTTTAGCATACCATTCCTAAACCTAAATGGAAGACTCTTGTGCTGACTGTGGTTCAACCTCCGGCATCGTGAATTTCACAGGTCATGAAAGGACCTATCACTGCCCAGGTCTTGAGAAGAGAGTGAAGCCAGCACTGATCTACTGATCTATACCTCACATCATGACCACTGAGACTAAATGTGTACTCGCCATCCACTGATAACCACATCTGACAGCCGCTTTCCTCCTGCTAGAGCTCCCAGTTGGCTGTCCCAGTTAGTAAGTTTTTCTGTGTTCTAAGATTTCTTGGCCAATAGTTTTTCTGCTCTAATTTTGTGCATCACTTATTACTCTAATCGACCCTAGTAAGAGAGAACCTCAGGGCTCCCCACCAAAAGCTTTTCAGCTGGAGAACTTTATCATGTCTGCCCCCTCTCTGTTGTTATAACCCGCTACAGGGATAGCAGTCAAGAGCAAAGCATGGTTCACTGGGCACAGCAGTCAGCAGAACCATCCAGGCAATAGAACTGTTGTAATGATGTATTATTCTTCCAGGCCCTCAATGACCAATTGGTGATGGGACCCAAAGTGGAAAAGTCGTGAGAATCAGAAAAATGTACCAAAAGGACTCTAGTGGAAGTATTTCTTGCTGTTCAAATGGGCAACATTTCACTAGACTAAAATAACTAATACTGAGAAAGAAATACTAAAGGCCATGAGAGAACTTTGAGAATAAGTATAATAATATATTAAAATATCTTGAAAATACTTTCATCTCATCAAAATCAATAGGTATCTCCTGGAAAAATCATAGATAAATTTTATTTATCTTTGGATAGTTCCAAAGATGTATATATATATTTATATAGATAGATAGATAGATAGATAGATAGATATTAGTATATTTCTTTAAATTCTAATTTTTAATGTAAGGATCTATAAATAAAATGCATCAAGTGTGTTTTTATCAAACTAGAGGGAAGTTTGAATTACATTATAAAATAGGTACCATTCAGATTTTCAACTGTTTACAGATAATTATTATATTCTTCATTTTATTTGCATCTTATAGTAAATATCCTTTCTTAAAGAGACATATGTATTTTATCTTTTTTGTGTGTGGAGATATATATATATATATCTCAACACTAATAAAAGAGAAACATGGTAATTGGCGTACGACCGCTACCCTTTTCATTGGCTAATCAGCGAGATATGCAAATTAACTGTCAGCCAAGATGGAGGCCGGCAGCCAGGCAGCTTGAAACTAACATGAAGCTTGGTTGCCTCAGTGACGGAGGAAACCAACGTTCCCCGCCTGCGGCTGCAGGACTCTGAGGGGACAGTTTAAGAAACTCTGTAACAAATACCGCCCGACTTCAGCCAGCAGATTCGCAACATTGTAAGCAAAGGCCAGAAACCTACTTTCAGCCGCAGAGGCCTAAGAGCTGGAGCCAAGCCTCAAAGCTAAAGCTGGCCCAGAATAAAAGGAAAAAAAAGGAAAAAAGGAGCGGTTGGGAGCTTCAGTCACCCCCAGCCTGAAAACAGCCCTCAGCCCCTCACCCAGACTGGCCAGGCACCCCAGTGGGGACCCCCACCCTGAAGGGGGTGTGACCAGCTGCAAACAGCCATCATCCCCTCACCCAGGCTGGCCAGGCACCCCAGTGGGGACCCCCACGCTGATCCAGGACAACCTTCAGGGCAAACCAGCCAGCCCCACCCTTGCACCAGGCCTCTACCCTATATAGTAAAAGGGTAATATGCTTCCCAGCACCGGGATCAACGGAGCCATGAGGCCTCCCGGCACCAGGATAAGCGTGACGGGGGCAGTGCCCAAACCCCCTGATCACCCTGCGTCTCTGTGTGTGACAGGGGGTGGGGCCACAACCTTCCTATCCGCCCTGCTATGTTCCTGACAGGGGAAGGCACCCCAAACCCCTGATCAGCCCTGCTCTGTGCCTGATAGGGGGGAGCTCCCCAAGCCCCCCACCCCACGGGCCCTGCACTGTGTGTGATGGGGTAGAGCCATAACCTCCCCATCGGCCCTGCCCTGAGTGTGAGAGTGGCGGTGCCCCAACCCCCTGATTGGCCCTGCTCTGTGGGTGATAGAGGGCGGTGCCCCAACCCCCTGATGGGCCCTGCTCTGTGTGTGACAGGGGGCAGCGCCCCAACCCCCTGATTGGCCCTGCTCTGGGCGTGACAGGGGGCAGTGCCCCAACCCCCTGATGGGCCCTGCTCTGTGAGTGACAGGAGGAAGTGCCCCAACCCCCTGATTGGCCCTGCTCTGTGTGTGACCGAGGGTGGCACCCCAACCTCCCCATCGACCCTGCCTTGAGTGTGACAGGAGACGGTGCCCCAGCCCCCCAATCGGCCCTACCCTGATCGTGACTGAGAGTGGCATCACAACCTCCCAATCTCCCTGCTCTATGCATGACAGGGGGCGGCGCCCCAACTCCCCAGTCGGCCCTGCTCTGAGCCTGACCAGGGGCTGCACCTAGGGATTGGGCCTGCCCTCTGCCACCCGGGAGCAGGCCTAAGCCAGCAGGTCGTTATCTCCCAAGGGGTCCCAGACTGCGAAAGGGCACAGGCCGGGGCTGAGGGACCCCCCCCCCCCCCCCGAGTGCACAAATTTTTGTTAACCGGGCCTCTAGTATATATATATATATATATATATATATATATATATATATATATATATATATATATATATATATATGATTTAGCATAGTAAGCACTTTTTAGTGTGCTATTCAGTGGCATTCACAATGTTGCACAATCATAGACACTTTTCATTTTCAAGAACTTTTTCATCATCCCAAATAGAAACTCTGCATCCATTCAACAACCCCACATTTCCCCTTTCCCAGCCCCTGAAAACCTCTATTTTACTTTCTGTCTCTATAAATCTGCCTATTCTACATATCCTATCTAATAAAACAGAAACATGGTAATTGGCGTACGACCGCTACCCTTTTCATTGGCTAATCAGCGAGATATGCAAATTAGCCAACAGCCAAGATGGCGGCTAATTTGCATATGTCAGCCCCAAGCCTCAGACTGAGGCTTTAGGCTGGGGCCTGGGCGGAGCCATCCAGCAATCATTGATGGCGGCAGCGGCTGGGAACCAGGCGGAGCCAGCCAGCTATGCTTGATGGCGGCAGCGGCAGGAAGCTGGGGGTGTTCCGGCCCAAGCCTAAAGCCTCCGCCAGAGGCTTTAGGCTTGGGGGCCGGTCCAGCCAGCCAGGGATCCTTGATGGCAGTTGCAGCGGGGAACCGGGTCAGAGCCAGCCAGCGATCCGTGGTGGCGGGGAGCTGGTGGTGCCCAGGTCCAGGCCTAAAGCCTCAGCCTGAGGCTTTAGGCTTGGGCCAGGGAGGAGCCAGCCAGCGATCATGAGCCAGCGATCGCTGATGGCAGAGGCGGCTGCAGGGAGCTGGGGGTGCCTCAGCCCAGGCCTAAACCCTCGGCCTGAGGCTTTAGGCCAGGGCCGGGGCGGAGCCAGCCAGCGATCATTGATAGCAGAGGTGGCGGTGGGGAGCTGGGGGTGCCCAGGTCCAGGCCTAAAGCCTCAGCCTGAGGCATTAGGACTGGGCCAGGGAGGAGCCAGCCAGCGATCTTGATGGCAGGGAGCATGGGGGGGGGGGGGGGGTCCGGCCCAGGCCTAACACCTCAGCCAGAGACTTTAGGCTTGGACCCGGACGGAGCCAGCAAGCGATCCTCATGGCGGCTTTGGCAGGGAACCAGGGCGGAGCCAGTCAGTGATGGTGGCGGGGAGCTGGGGGTGCCCCGGTCCAGGTCTAAAGCCTCGGCCTGAGGCTTTAGGCCAGGGCCGGGGTGGAGCCAGCCAGCGATCAGTGGCAGGGAGTTGGGGGGGCGGGGGGCACCAGCCCAGGCCCAGGCCTAACACCTCAACCAGAGGCTTTAGCTAAGCTTGGGCTGGGGAGGAGCCAGCCAGGGATCATTGATGGCTGCAGCAGCGGGAAATCAGGGCGGAGCCAGCCAGCGATCCTTGATGGCGGTGGCAGCGGCTGTGGGGAGCTGGGGGTGCCCCGGCCCAGGCCTAAAACCTCGGCCTGAGGCTTTAGGTTTGGGCCAAGTAGGAGCCAGCCAGCGATCATTGAGCCAGCGATCATTGATGGCGGCCCAGGCCTAACACCTCGGCCTGAGGCTTTAGGTTTGGGCCAAGGAGGAGCAAGCCAGCAATGGTTGATGGTGGCAGCAGTGGGGAGCTGGGGGTGACCCGGCCCAGGGCTAATAACTCTCCAGAGGCTTTAGGCCCGGCAGGGGCCATACTGGCAATTGGTGTGAACTACAGAGGAAACACCTTTTCTGACTGCTGATTGGCTAAGCTCCCTGTGTGTCACTGGTAATATTCTTAGTAACTTGGGTAATGAGAGTCCAAATAGGTGATCTAGGGTTTTTTTACTACACTCCTGGAGAAAAAAAGGAAGTTCTGCTGCTGGAGGGTTAAGAAATGTCATATCCTGCCCTAGCTGGTTTGGCTCAGTGGGTAATACCTCGGCCTGCCCAACACAGATTCTGGGTTCAATTCTGACCAAGGGAATGTACCTAGGTTGCAGGTTCCTCCCCGGCCCGGGTCCAGGTCAGGGCTCATGCAGGAGGCAACCAATCAAAGTGTTCCTCTCACTTTGATGTTTCTCTCTGTCTTTCCCTTTCCCTTCCACATTCTCTAAAAATCAATGGAAACATATCCTCAGGTGAGGAGAAGGAAGGAAGAAGGAAAGAAGGAAGGAAGGAAGGAAGGAAGGAAGGAAGGAAGGAAGGAAGGAAGGAAGGAAGGAAGGAAGGAA
This sequence comes from Myotis daubentonii, assembly GCF_963259705.1. Lineage (NCBI taxonomy): Eukaryota > Metazoa > Chordata > Mammalia > Chiroptera > Vespertilionidae > Myotis > Myotis daubentonii. The sequence goes on from NC_081840.1 coordinate 217,291,733, forward strand.
GGAAGGAAGATGGAAGGATGGAAGGATGGATGGATGGATTTTTTCATGGTAAAGGGACTGGAGTCCATGTTGATGAAAACATCTTGGTGGCTACCATGACTGGCAGTGGCTGCAACAGTGCGGTGATGGGGCTGCGACCTTCCCCTGATCAGCCTGGTTGACTCCCACAAAGGGAGGCCAGACTGTGGCTTAGGCCCACTCCCCAAGGGGAGCAGGGAGCAGGTAATAGGACATCCCCTAGAGCTCCCAGTATGTGATAGGGGGCAAGCTGGACTGAGGGACCCCCCCCCCCCCGCCAGTGCACAAATTTTTGTGCACCGGGCCTCTAGTCTAATATAAATGCAGTCTTATTTGTCCTCTGGTGGTTGGCTTCTATCACTTAATATCATGTTTTCAAGGTTCACCCATGTTGTAGCATGTGTCAGAATGGTATTAATTTTTTAGGAATAACATACCCTTAATGCATATAGTGCTATATTTTGTTTATGAATTCACCTGGGTAAGTTCTACCTTTTGAGTAATGTGAAGAATGCTGCTATAAAGCTGGTGTACAAGTATCTGCTTGAGTTTCTACTTCTAATTATTTGGGGCATATCCAGAGAAGTGGAATTACTGGGTCCCATGGAATTCTATGTTTAACTTTTTGCGGAGCCAATTGTTCCCAGCAGCTGCACATTCCGCATTTCCATTAGCAATGCACAAAGGTTCCAAGTGTCCCATTTCCTTGCCAACACTTATTTGTCATCTTTTTGATGATCGCTATCCTAAAAGATGTACAGTGTAAGACAGATGCATTGTTAAACCCTTTACTTGTTACCATTATTTGTGCTTTACAACACCCACACCATTCATATTTGAAAATACTCTAAATATTGTCCTCTTTGGAATTATAGTATTTAACCACAGAAAGATTACTAATCTGAAAGCAGTTATGTCATCCAACTGGTTCCAGAAAAATGATAAACAATAGTTTATTATATCCAAAGTTATACTACAATCAGTGGGGTACCAATATTATCAAATCACTGGCCATTTCATTAAGATGTCATTAAGTTGGGTCATGACCCCTGTGGAAGCATCTCAGTTAATGTGAAGCAGCCCTATGAGGAAGGCGGGAGAGACCTAAGAAATAGGCTGCCACCCTGCCTGGTAGGTGGCAGGTTTAACAAGCAAGGGCACTTAATCACAAGGCTTGTTTTGAACAGCTACAAGTCCAGTAGATATCTGCCTCTATCCTCCCCATCTTAAAAGCTTATATAGAAAATGGATAAATCTATAATAATAAAAGTGTAATATGCTAGTTAGACCAGATGACCTTCCAGACAAAGCCAGGGCTGCAAAGGAAGCCCGGGTCCTGGGTGCTGGAGGGAAGCCAGTGCTGGTAGCCAGGCGAAGGAAGGCCTACTCTTGAATTTTGTGTGTCAGGCCTCTGGTAAATAAATAAGTTTATATAGAGCAGTGGTTCTCAACCTATCTAATGCTGTGACCCTTTAATACAGTTCCTCATGTTGTGGTGACCCCCAATTTCATTGTTACAAATTGAACATAATTAAAGCATAGTGATTAATCACAAAAACAATATGTAATTATATATGTGTTTTCTGATGGTCTTAGGCGACCCTGGTGAAAGGGTCATTCAACCCCCAAAGGGTTAGCGACCCACAGGTTGAAAAACGCTGATATAGAGCCTTAACTGGGGTCAGTCACATACAGAGGAGGCCCTAACTAGGTTCAATCAAGTACTCAGTCTGATAGGCTCAACACCACATTTCCACCTATAGCAGCGGTTCTCAACCTGTGGGTCGCGACCCCTTTGGCGGTCGAACGACCCTTTCACAGGGGTGGCCTAAGACCATCCTGCATATCAGATATTTACATTATGATTCATAATAGTAGCAACATTACAGTGATGAAGTAGCAACAAAAATGATTTTATGGTTGTGTCACAACATGAGGAGCTGTATTGAAAGGGCCAGAAGGTTGAGAAAAACTGATCTAAAGGCTGTATCCTCCCCCAGTCTGGGGTAGATGTGTCTGACTCTGGGCAAGTTCCAAATTACTTAGTGCCTCCGCTTCCCCATATATGCAGAGGGAACGAGACTGTCACTCACAGGACTTCTGTGAAGATTAGTTCGGATAAGGAGGTCCTTCTAAATAAGGGCCACGAGGGATGGTGGGAGCAGAGCGAGCTCTCAGGATTCAAAGAGGCAAAAGCTTTCAGACCTGGGTCCAGCCTGCCTCCGCCGTATGACCTTGGACAAGCCATTCAATCCCCTAAACTCAGGATTTTTATCTTTAAAATGTGGACTCTGACTCAGCTGATCTCTAAAAGCTCCTGTGGTTCAGACCTCATAGGAGGGAAGTCTGCAGCGTAGCAATAATGGGAGATATTGTGGCTTGAAGCAGTAAGAAAAGGAAAATGTAATAAATTGCATACTAATATTAAAAAACTAAATAAAAATAAAGGCTGTGTCCTTGGAACGCTTCTGGGAGCAGGGAAGGCAAGTGAGCTGCATGTCCAAGCACAGGGGAGGGGTGGGGAGCCTCCAACGGCCTGGGCCCAGCTGCCCGGGTGCAAGCAGCAGCACATCGTCTTGAAGACCTTCCCCAGCACATTACGTGTGTGTGCCTGTGTGTGCCTGTGTGTGTGCCTGTGTGTGTGCCTGTGTGTGCCTGTGTGTGCCTGTGTGTGCCTGTGTGTGCCTGTGTGTGCGTGTGTGTGCCTGTGTGTGCCTGTGTGTGCCTGTGTGTGCCTGTGTGTACGCCTGTATGTGCGCCTGTGTGTGCACCTGTGTGTGCACCTGTGTGTGCGCCTGTGTGTGCCTGTGTGTGTGCCTGTATGTGCGCCTGTGTGTGCGCCTGTGTGTGCCTGTGTGTGCCTGTGTGTGCCTGTGTGTGCGCATGCAAGGGTTTCTGAGTGGATTTCTGTTGATTGAATAAACATGTAGCGCTGCCTATAATTTGTCTGTGGTTTTTTTTATGCTACTAAATGTGTCCTTATCAGCGCCGGGATGTTGGCACTAAGAGGACTTTATTTTCTTGTGCCTGTATTTATCAGGAATCAGCATTTATCTAATCTAGACTTTCTATTCTATTTCTTCCTCATTCTGGCTTCTGTAAACAGTGTCTTGTAAAAATATATTCTAACTCTTTCATTAATTCAACAATGCAGACTGTTTCCAATTCTCTGCTTCAAAAGAAAAGAAATGAAGCTTATTTTAAAAGAAAATCAAGGAAGTTTTGAAACAACCCGTTGTAGTTAGAAATTAGTTTTATGATTTCAAGATTGTGTGAATGCTTGAGGATCCTGGACTACCTTTGTACAAACTTAATTCTGCACTGACACTTTTGGAGGAACTAACATAGGTCAGAGCATGAAAGGTGTATGTACATAATAATCATAATAAAAACATTAACTCATAACAGTAAACCTAAAATATTTCAGTCCTGAGAAATTGCATCACCATTTACTCAGCTTCCCAGATCATAAACCTAGAATCCAAGCTTGACTCATATATGACACACATAGTGACTCCTAAAATCCATTCTCTCACCCTTTGGTGGTAATGTAGGAGTAGCTAAACTTTAGCCTACCCAGCTAGAGATTGTGTTTCTCAGCCTTCTTTGCAAATAACTGTTGACCAGGTGATTAAATTATCACCATTAAAATCTGAGTAGAGGCTATGAGTGCAATATCAGTGATACACAGTGATATCTTCCACTTGCATAAAATATTGTTATGTTGTTATGCACATTCTTTCCCCCTTTTGCAGGATACACTGCAGACATGTTTGCAACCTGGCATCAAACATGCAGATTACGTCACCTATATGTAGGTGTAACAAGATGCAAGAATCCTAAGACTCCATGGACCAGAGCCACTCTGCCAATCCGGGCCAGTCTGAATATGACGTGTCTGAGAAATAAACTTACCTTATTTTAGCCTCTGTATTTGGAATCTCTTTGTTGCAGCAGCTTAGACTTTGCCTAATTAATACAACTCACAGGTTTCTTTAATGGACTTTGCCCATTTTAGCCCCTTCATTAATCTGGAATAGGACTTTTTGCATAAAAAATTTCACTATAACAATATTAGTTCTGAGTTCCTTTTCTTGCTTCATCCAAGGAAATAATGCTGCTGCAATTAAATCTCTTAATTTCTCCTACCTGGAATATGTGAGTGGATCACATTTGAATATTTTGCCTAATTTGTTTTCTAAAAATATAGTTTAACCATCAGCCAACATCCTTTCCCCAACCCTAAAATATTATTTTTCTATGTGGTCCCCATTTCTTTCCTAATAAAAGTCAAAATATTGATTGGACACTCAAATTTCTTCATAATGTGCCTTGAATTCATCTCTTAAATATTTTTTCAAGTGCTCATATTCTATCATAACAAAATCATACTTTTTCTAAAACACTCAATCCTGTCACTTATGTATTTGCTTACATATACTATTTCCCTAGCTGTTACTGTTATGCCCAGTGAAATCTTATTTACTCTTTAAGAATCAGCCCAAGTATATACTAACTTTTAGCCCTTCAACTCCAGAAAGAATTTTTTTTTCTTTCTTGTGCCTCATCAAGTTGACTAATCACATTGTATTTTAATTCATCACATCTTGGTGCCTTAAATAAGGGACCTATATCCAACATGGTAAATTATGTGATGCAAAGGACTATATCTTCTATTGGCCAAATATCTAGGGTAATAAGTATGTGTTTCACTGTATGTGCTTTTATTGCTTGAATTTACAAATGAAAATGCAGGCATTGAGGAGCCTAGGCAGATCCTCCCATCTATCTATATAAACGCCCCGTGACCCTTACGGCAAAACAACCAGAACGACCGATCACTATGACTCGCACTGACCACCAGGGGGAAGATGCTCAATGCAGGAGCTGCCCCCTAGTGGTTAGTGCGCTCCCACAGCAGGAGCACCGCTCAGTCAGAAGCTGTGTTCATGGCTGGCGAGCACAGCAGTAGTGGCGGGAGCCTCTCCCACCTCTGCGGCAGTGCTAAGGAGTGGTGAGCCAAGTGGTAAAGAGAGAGCAGGCCGGCGGTTAGGAGTGAGGGGTCCCAGATTGTGAGAGGGCGCAGGCCAGGCTGAAGAATGCTCCCCCTGCCACACGCTCACACACACACACACACAAATTTTTTGCATTGGACCTCTAGCAAAATTAATATGAAGCTTGTGATTAAAATTCAGGTAAATCAGGATAATAGGTTGTTAACCATACCAATTAAAATAAGAATATTTTAAAATATTTAGAAAGAGATAAGGTGGGACTCAGACTCATTGTACAGACTTCTTGTAATTTATCATTATAAAGAGATAATTAATAATAAAAACGGGGACCAGTACTCCATGTGCTTTACCATACCCCTAAGAATAAGAATCATGTCTTTCTAAGAATCATTTCTTTTTAATATAGTAAATAAATAGCATTTGCTGCAATATTCAATGAACTATGCAATCTGCAATGTAATTAGAAACTTAATTTTGTTCTTTATCTACTCCAGGCCTCTTAGTGAAAATTAAATTTCAAGTTAATAGCTATAACATGTAAGCACATGATTTCCATAGAGTAGAGTAAAAAGATAATTTAGTGTGTAAATTACAGAAGCATTTTCAGCGTCTAATATTTAAAAATTTATTGTACCACAGGCAATAAAACTCATATTTTTCTATTGGTATTTATATTTTAAGGTTCCTGTTATAAACAATTAAACTTAAGAGGAAACCTGCCATAGATGACAGTAATTTGGAACTTCATGAAGATATGAAAAATGTACAGGTTCAGATGTTTTTGGCTATAATAATCAAATACCCAACTAAAACTCAATTGAAAATGGCTAAAATGCATTTTACCATATATTAAGAAGCCTGCGGGAGGTGTACCAGGTTGGCTGGGGCATTCAATGACTATTATCAATAACCTGTCCTTTTCACATCTTATCTGCCAACTATCATCAGTACTTAGCCTTAGTTCTTAAATGCATTCCATCAGGATATGCTATGGTTGTCCCAGTTTCTGATATCTTGTATAAATTCTACAAATCTGAGCAAAGAAGAAGAGCATTTCCTCCTATGTTTTGTTGTTTGTTTTTATTAGAAAGGAACATAGTTTTAATAGAAACTTAGTGATCATTTCCTCCCGTATCATTGACTAGGGTGGTTAAAATGCCTATATCATAAGACCATAGAGGCTGGGAAAGTGAGTATCTGACATTTTCAGCTCGTATATTGGGCAGCAAGCTTCATCACATTTTGTGCATATTCCTACCAGTTATACTTATTCTGTTATTTATATCTTCTCATCAATAGAAACAATTTATTTTATTTGAATTTATGTCCCTAATATTTCTATATACTCTTTCAACATGTGAAAGAGAGAGGAAAGAAAGGGAGGAAGGAAGGGAGGTAGGAAAGAAATATAAGGAAGGAAGGAGGGACGGAGGGAGGAAGGAAGGAGGGAGGGGGGAAAGAAGGAAGGAAGGAAAAGAGATTGTAGGTTTAAATCTGGAGAACCTTCTCCCTTGACTAGAGAAAAATGTCAGGCCAATTGAGCAGCATCAGAATAGCTTATCAGTCCGCTTTATTTATTGAAGCTCTTTTGGAGCCTGAATATGCATATATACTCTGAGGCATCTCTCCAAAGGCCAAACTACTATTTCTTTCCCCTTGGCTCAATACACTTTGCCTGATGCCACTTAGCTTGTAAAAGCCGTATCCAAAGATCCAAGTTTCAGATAAATGATTTAGCCATAACTTCCTCTGATAGCAAAGAAATTATTCTTTCCTTTAAATCATACCATCATTTTGAAATTAATTTTTAATCCCAATAAAGTTAAAAACATTACCTGGTTGTAGAATGGCTGGGTAATTAGGTTAAGAGGGCAGAAATATGGATCGGATCCAGTTCCAGTGCTTTAATGCATAGCTTTAGAGCAAATGCACGCCATTAGAACACAAAGTTTAAGTTCTTGTGGTAAGCTCCTTGGTTCTCTCATTTGCATATGCTTGCCTGTGCTATATGCTAAACAGGGTCAAGACTTAACTGGAGCATAATATCCTTCAGGGGGCATATTACCATATAATGGGCCCAATCTCGCCAGGTTAAGGTCAGAGTGCTTTCCACAACTCCATGGAACAATAATAAAGCACAAACCATGCCCTGGGGTGGGTTAGCACTTTTAAAATCATCAACATTGTGGAAATAATTTGGCTAATACTAGAATGAACATTACTAAGAAAATTCATGGCATAAAGAAAACACTAGTATAAATACTAAAAAAGGAAAAAGAAAACTGGCATAGAAAAAAATCTAACAAAGGAAATAAATAAAATTGTTTATCTTCCTGTTGATTAGCAAGAATTGTGTGCAGACATTATTTATATATGCCATTCTGATCATAATTTAAACATAATTTATTTCCAAAGCATAAAAATTATATAAGGTCATTCTTGATTTTTTACAGAGAGGAAGGGAGAGGGATAGAGAGTTAGAAACATCGATGAGAGAGAAACATCGATCAGCTGCCTCCTGCACACCCACTACTGGGGATGTGCCCACAACCAAGGTACATGCCCTTGACTGGAATCGAACCTGGGGCCCTTCAGTCCACAGGCCGATGCTCTATCCACTGAGCCAAACCGATTAGGGCTTTTTCTTGACTTCTTACTCTACTATCGTAATAACTGCATATATATGTATTTATTTATAATATATGTATATATATATAAATACATTTGACATACAATGGGTACTTAGTGTTGTTAAATGAATAAATGATAGAGTGTGGCACAGCTAGAGATAAATGTTATGCTGGATTTGAGAAGAAGGAGATAAATAAAGCTTTTTTAAAAATATATTTCAGAGAGGGGAGAAGGAGAGAGAGGGATGAAAACATAAATGATGAGAGAGAATCATTGATTAGCTGCCTCCTGTATGGCCTCCACTGGGAATCTAGCTGCAACCGAGGCAGGTACCCTTGACCTGAATCAAACTGGAACCCTACAGACCGCAGGCTGACACTCTATCCACTGAGCCAAACCATTAGGGCAGATATAAAGCTTTAAAAGTTAATAAATGATACACATTAAATGACACTTAAATGATTTTGTAAGTCATTTTGAATATTCTATCATTCAAATAATAATGTTGGACAGCAAAATACTTTTGTTATGTATTATTTTAATAAATGATCCAGATGAGGTTTTTTTTATATATAAATCAGTTGAAATCCAATGAGAGAAAAGGCTAGTGAACCATTTGTTACCGTAAAAGATATAAGTATATTCAAACTGTGATGAGAGAAGTCAGAAAAAACAGAAATTACTCTCTTTAAAACAGAAATATTCTACTATAGTTCATTGGCGACTACCAGTACGTTGATTAATCAAGAATTTCAGTAAGACAAACATGCTATCAAAAGCATCAGGAAGCTAGTTCCATCATGGGGCTAGAAGAATAATGAAGGAAAAATGTTACTGGGACCAAAACTGGGGCCAACATGGGAAGTCTAAAACCACGTTTGGGAGCAAGGGAAGGAGGCCTGATGGGGCTTGGGACCCTGGAAAAAGATTACTAGAGTTACACAGGCAAAAGGCAGAGACCACATCAGAATCACTAGTTGAGGCTGAGTAAGAGAGGGAAATACATCCTGCTTTTTATTTTCCTCATTAACTAGGCCTCCTTCGAAGCCAACTGTTAATTTGCCCTTTGGAATGTGATTCTCCACAATGCAGGTCAGAGGCAAGGCATAGGGGAGAATAAATATGAAAATGAAGTCCTAGCTGGTTTCACTCAGTGGATAGGGCATCCGCCTGCAGACTGATGGGTCCCAGGTTTGATTTCAGTCAAGGCCTCATGCCCACATTGCAGGGTCAATCCCAATAGGGTGTGTGCAGGAGGCAGCCAATCAATGATTCTCACTCATCATTGATGTTTCTGCCTCTCTCTCTCTCCACCTTTCTCTTTGAAATCAATAAAATATATTTTTAGAAAATATATGAAAATAAACAGGTACGCTACAGGTGTCAGGAGCGTTAAGTAGAGGACAGGTAAATAACAAAGATCATGAAAAATGCTTCTGGGAATATGTGATAAATTGTGTTTTGAAGGAAAAGCTGGGATTATTAAAATGAATGATAAGTGAAAGAGGGCTTTGGAATATAATTTAAGCACATAAAACATGTATAACAACCAACTTTAAACATTCACCAGGAAACACATATCAAACATATACTGTGTTACTAAATGCTAAAAAGTAATGGGTACAATGTCAACATCTTCATTATCAATGCAATTCCAATTAAAATTACAAGAGTTTATGAGGAACTTGAAAAACTGATTCTATATTTTATGTGTAAATTAAAATATTTCAGAATAGGCAATATTGCCAAGGAGAACAATGGGGTGTTGCTGGGTGGTGTTACTGGAATAGGGACAGGAAAATAAAGGGTAAATAGAACATAATGGAGAGGCCAAACTTACATAGAGATTTAACATATATAAAGAGGTAGCATTACTCATAAGTGAAGAAATCATCAATAAATTTTGCTAATACAATTAACTCTTCATATTGAAAATAAATTAAATTGGTGCCCTACTTCACACCTTAGACAAAAAATCAATTCCAGTTTATTTAAACCTTAAATGAGCAAAGCATGTGTCAAAACTTTTAAAAAATCATGCAAGAATATTTTATAACATTTTTATTTAGATAGAAATTTGTCAAAGTTAATAAACTATGCAAGGCACAAAACAAAATATTGATAAATGCTATCATATCCAATTTTAACATACTATACTAGTATCAGTAATCGATAGCTGAATTAAAGCCACCTCAATACTCAGTGACTTCAAACAATTATTGATTCTTAATCAGAAGTCTATAGGCCAACTAGGAAGTTTAGCTGAATTGGCCATGCTCACTTGATCTGAGGTTAGCTGACTAATATATCTGGGTGTAGACTGATGGATCAGTGGGAAATTGGCTGACTTTGGTGGGCAATGATGACTGGGCTTCCTCCAGCAGGTGGGCATGGGTGTACACATATCTCAATGGCAGTGTTCTGAGAGAGGATAAGCCTTCTTGAGGTCTAGACTCAGAACTACCACAATGTTGCCTCCACCATGTTATTTAGATTCAGAACGAGCACAGTGTTGCTTCCACCATGTGATTTAGGCCAAAACAAGGCAAAGCCTAACTAACCAGAGACAAGAGGTACAGAAATGCTCTGTTGAAAGCTCAGGAATGTTACGGTAGAAAAAATAAAAAGATAAGCCACAGAGAAAATATATTTATAATAATATAACAAGGAAATTGTTATAAAGCTATGGGATTTAAGACTGTGGGTTTTGGCAGAAAAACAGATGAAACAATTAAATAGAAGAGAGAGCCTAAAGTTTACCCATACACATATGGACTTTCAACATAGGACAGAAGATATTTCAGATCACTGTAAAAGGGGAGCCACTTTCAATAAAGTGAGGCTTAAAGTGTGTGGTCTTAGATATAGAAAAAAAATTTTAAAATGTACATTACTTCTTACCAAACTTAAAAATCAATATAAAAATATCTCCAGCCAGGGTACAGTGGAAAAAATACAGTTTTTGAAATAGCTCAGTGGCAAATTTCATGCAGAAGAAAAAAGGGAGAGAAACAAAAAGATAGATATACAAAATAATAGTCATCAGTTTTAGATCATTCAAATAGATTAAAAAGTATAAAATATATAGAGAACCTAAACAACATAATCAATAAGGTAAATGTAGTAAAGATGAGCATACATCCACACAGTATTTATTTTATACTGTACAGTGATGATAGAGAAAGTACCTTTTTTTTCAAGGACACAGAATATTTACCAAATGCCAAAGAGATATGTTGGGCTAGAAAGATAAAGATAATTTTTTATAGTAGAAATAATAACATTCAGTATTTTCTAAACACAATTCATAGAGATTAAACAATAAACCATTAAACAATAAACCATTAAACAAGAAGAACTTTTTATTTGGAATATTAGATATATGGACTATCACCTGTATTTTATTTTTTATTTTAGAGAGAGGAAGGGAGAGAGGGAGGGAGGGAGGGAGGGAGGGAGGGAGGGAGGGAGGGAGGGAAAGAGAGGAACATCAATCAGCTGCTCCAAGCTGGGATTGAACCCACAACCTAAGTATGTGCCCTGACTGGGAATTGAACCTGCCACCCTTTGGTGTACCGACAATGGCCCAACCCACTGAGCAATTTGCGCCAGAGCTCACTGACTTCTCATTAAGCACAGTTTTGGGTCCAAGAAAAAATATAAGAGAATTTTAACTATATTTTAATAAAAATAAATTTTAAAAAGAGGAATTGTGGATATCATAGAATATAAGGATACAGAAACTGACCCAAGAAGATTTTTAGGTGATGGCTTGGGAAGTGCTTAAGACAAAATTCATGGAACTAAATATTTAAATTTGTGAATGGAAAAATGAATAAAATATTAAAACAAAAAGCTTGATTAGCAGTATAAAGAGAAAGGTGAAAAAATAAAAAAAATAGTTCATAAAAGTGAAACAATTAGTTAATAGCTAGGTAATATATATTTATCAAAAAGCTAATTATTTGAAAAAAAAATAAAAACTGTCAAACCATTCGGTAATCTAATTTTTAAAAGCAATAGAGAAATAGGGTTGCACATGTATCCTATATAATAAAAGCCTAATATGCAAATTTACCAAATGGCAGAACACCTGGTCAGTGGCTATGACATTCACTGACCACCAGGGGGCAGACACTCAAAGCAGGAGCTGCCCCCAGCCCGCAGGCCCCAGGCTGGCCAAGACGGGTGCCAGTGGGGGATCCCCTGATCGCCCCACCGGTAATCCCACAGATTGGCCCTGATTGCCGGCCAGGCCTAGGGACCCTACCCGTGCATGCATTTTGTGCACTGGGCCTCTAGTACAAATATTAAAAATTACTGTAGAGAACTAAATAACATAAGTTAGGGAAGTTAAAAGAGAAAGAAATAAAAAAGAAAGGAAATGATTTATCAACTCTACACATTTTTAAAAATTAAAATTAATTAAAAGGCAGAAGAGGGTGGGTGGGTGGGCGGGAAGAGATCTACCAAAGAACTTATATGCATATATGCATAATCCATGGACACAGACAATAGGATGATATAGGCCTGGGGTGGGGGGCAGGGGCAGCCTAGAAAGGGTCAATGGCAAAAAGGGGGACATATATAATACTTTCAATAATAAAGATTTTTTTTTTAAATTAAAACAATGGGGGGAAGGGGACATATGTAATATTTTCAACTATAAAGATAAATTTAAAAAAAACAATAACTGCAATCAATAACACTGTATGTTGTCTAATGTCACACAAAGCATCATCAGGGCTCTGATCAACAAGTGTCACTGACAACAAGGGGAGAGACAGTTTCTAAAAACTTCACACCATTTCTGAAATATTTGTATTAATAATATTTACCCACACAAATTTTACCTAGGGAGCATTAATTCTATTTTTCTGATTTGACAGTGCTTCCAATTTAACTAATCAATAGTACTATGTCAAACAAATTCAATTATTTTAACATGTTTCTTCTAATAAGGTAAACAAATCTGCAGTTTTCTAAATGAGCACATTTATTAATAGACCAAAATATAAATATATAAAGCCTCATTCTGTGAGATATACAAATAAGAGGCAAAAGTACATAAACTTAAAATTATTCTTAGTATTTAATATTTCGGTATTCTCCCTCACTTAGAGATAATCTAGGTATCCAATGAATATGCATTAATTTATTTAATTTAGCTTAAATTTGGGATTTTAAATTACCTGAAGATCTCAGAAACCATCTTGAAGCTAACATTAAAAATACGATTGTTGAAATAAAGTTGTCAGAATAATGCTTTAATTTGGTTAAGCACAAATTCACACTTTTTCAAAACATCCAGTAGATGTAATGTTAGTTTATTCAAAGAATAAAGCTGTATAAGTTTCAGAAGAACAAATCCAAGTGGAATAAAATATATCCTTATTTTTTTTACCTGACATGAATAAGTCAGATTACAACTGTTTTTATATAACCAACAATATTTAAATAGTCTTGTTTGCCAAAGATTTTCCTAAATAATGTGAGTTGAATTTTCAAAACAAGTTAGTTTTAAAAGAATACTTCTTTTTTTAAATTGGAAGTTTAAGTTGCCTCAGTGCCGGGGTCCAACCCCAGCAGGTCCAGGGGTCCCCAAAGGTGTGGACATAGTCGGCGAAGAAGGAATGACACGGAGTGCCGGGGTCCAACCCCAGCAGGTCCAGGGGTTCCCAAAGGCGTAGACGGAGTTGGCGAAGAAGGAATGACATGGAGACAGCGTTCAGTTGATCAGCAGCCTAGACAGGATCTCCAGCCAAGTTCTGGTCTCGAACTCCAGAGAGGTTCTGCTTAGGATCTCCAGCCAGGTTCTGTGTCCATGTTCTCTTGCCAGGTTCTCCAGCCAGGTTCTGTGGCCATGTTCTCTTGCTAGGTTCTCCAGCCAGGTTCTGTAGCCATGTTCCCTCGCTAGGTTCTCCAGCCAGGTTCTGTCCAGGTTCTCCAGCCAGGTTCAGTCACCAGGTTCTAGTCAGGTTCTCTTGCCATGTTCTATCCAGGTTCCATAGCCAGGTTGTCTCTAGGTTCTTTGGCCAGGTTCAGTAGCCAGCATCTCCAGCCAAGTTCTGTCTGGTTATGTTGTTTCTGTTGTCTTGTTACATCTGTATTTATACCAGTTGATTCAATCCTATCAATCTCTATTACAAAGGTTAGGGCGTTTCTTATCTCCATTCCAGGGAGTAAAGATTATGTAGCTTAAGCATGATTGTTCGTAGTTAAAGTGATTAATTACCTGCCTGGCACTTAGTTGAGGGGTTTTATTCCCTCCCTAACTTCAGGGAAAAATCCCTACCTGGGGAAACAACCTTTCTCAGACACCTTGGTTAAAACACATAGTGCCAAGAAGGTGAGCAAACATATTAAGAACAGTATGCCATATATGCCAGGTCCCTTGAAACAGCAAGCATGGACCGGCTCCCGGCACCTCAGTGTGGGAAATGTTAGTGATTTTTAATTAAAATAAAAATGTATTAATCCCTAAACCAGAATAGAGCTTCTTTAAGAAATTATATCATCTAATTTCATAACACTATACAGCAATAGGAAAACACTACACAATTCACAGATACATAAATACACATGCAGACACAGAGGGCTATAGCTCAAAGAGAGTTATAGTGTTTGCCACTTTCATGATGTAAATTCTCCCACCATGACAGATTTCAACCTACCTACATGATGTAACTAGTTGCAATGCTAGGAAGAGTTGTATAAAGAGTCTCTCATGAGCGGGTATGATCCAGCTCTAGGAAACCAGCTGCCTTTGTTAAAAAAGTAAAAACAATTGTGTGTATTTTATAACTTTTCCTTTAATGTCTTTTTCCAAGATTCTTGAGGGAAATATTCTAATTATGACTAACTGTATAATAAAAGGCTAATATGCAAATTGACCAAACGGTGGAACAACTGGTTGCTATGATGTGCACTGACCACCAGAGTGCAGATGCTCAGTTCAGGAGCTGCCCCCTGGTGGTCAGTGTGCTCTCACAGGGGGAGTGCCGCTCAGCTAGAAGCCGGGCTCATGGCTGGTGAGTACAGTGGTGGTGGTGGGAGCCTCTCCCTCCTCTGAGACAGCACTAAGGATGTACAACAGACAGCTTAGGCCCACTCCCCATGGGGAGTGCCTAAGCTATTAGTTGGACACATCCCCATGGCTCCTAGACTGCAAAAGGGCGGCAGGCTGGGCTGAGGGACCCCCCTGAGTGCATGGAATTCATGCAGTGGGCCTCTAGTGTATTAATATTTGAGAATACTAGTAATAACCCAAAAATACCAGAATTAAAAACAAGCATACACATTGGCTATGCTAATTCTCAAGTCTTAATCAATCAACTTTCCAATTTTATAAACAAAGATAAGGAAGACAAATAGAAGATAATTACAGGCATTTTATGAGAACTTATCAGGGAAGGTAATTTATAAGAATAAGGTTATAAATTAATTGAACAAGAAAGATAATTAGAAGAGAAGGATTATTTAAATTGAAAAATAGAAAATAATGAGACTATGATCATATCTGACACCATTTCAGACTGTTTACACATTACATGTTATTTTAATGATGGTTACTTATATTTCTATAACCAGGCACAATTTACATAACACTGACACATACATTTTCTCTCTTAAACAACTGTATCATCTTTGTTTTTCCAAAATAGTATAAAAAGATGTGGAACTGCCGAAACCGGTTTGGCTCAGTGGATTGAGCGTCGGCCTGCGGACTGAGGGGTCCTGGGTTCGATTCCGGTCAAGGGCATGTACCTGGGTTGCTGGCACGTCCCCAGTGGGAGATGTGCAGGAGGCAGCTGATCGATGTTTCTCTCTCATCGATGTTTCTGACTCTCTATCTCTCTCCCTTCCTCTCTGCAGAAAATCAATAAAAATATATCAAAAAAAAAAAAGATGTGGAACTATCAAATTTATTCTACACAGCAAACATGACCCTGATAATACTAAAATCTAATTTAAAGAAACAGAAAACAAAACCATAGCCCAGTCTTACTTATGAATATATAGAGGCATGAAAGTATTAGCACAGAATTCAACCATTTATTAAAGGTATAATATACAATATTATTTAGTGTTGAGCTCAGAAATGTAGGGATAGTTCAAAATAAATCTATTAATGTTAATATAATACAATAGAAAAATAGCAGAGTGCAGTGGAGCGTGTACTGGCTATGAAACCAGGTTGTTTGGATTTGTATCCTCACTCACTCTGCCATATTGTTCAAAATTCATTTTGCCTCTCCTATTTGCTATGGTTCTTACTTGAGGAAGTTTACTCTTTTGACCCTCTGACATTGAACTTGGTGAGATGGCTTCTTTTTCCAGCGGATCACCGGTGCCAGTTCTGAGCTGAGGCTTTCATAGGCATAACAGGTTGGGTTGGCCCCATCCCTACTGAGAACAGCCCTCCACCATGGCAGCATGCTCCAGCCAGCATTCTCTTATCTGAGACTCAAAATCAGAAACATGGGAAGCTGATCTGAACCAAGTCCGAAGCATAGAGTCCAGCTGGCTCAGTTTATTCCAGTGCAAATCTGATGACTTGCAGCCAACAGCAAAGCCACGAGCATGAAATCATTGTTGAGCCATTGGTATATTTGTGTTATACTGCATCATACACAACCAACTAGCTGATACACTAGCCCTGTGAGCTTGGGAAAGTTATTTAGTACTTACAGTTTAGTTTCCTCTTCTTTAAAAGATAAAATACAGTACCCATATCACAGATGGGAATAAGGATTAAATGATTTAGTACATATAAAGTACTTTAAAAAAGTGTATTGTAGAGCAAAATATATTCAATAAATGTCAAAATTATTAGAAACTGTGGTGGAGTTTAATTTGATGCTAAAAAATAGGATGGCAGTTTAATAGCATTTAAAGAGTAGAAATATAATATTTCTTCTTTAACATGTTGAAGAATATCTTTTTAAAGTAAATAGCTATTTTTTATGAAATTATGCCTCATGTAAAATAGATTATAGAATATATAATTCCAGCTAGTGTTTAATTCCCAGAAAAACTACTGGCTCTCTTGGTGATATTATATGCTTTTTCTTTAAATGAAAATAAGATATATAACCCATACTTTTCTTCTTTTTATCTTGGTTGTTAGAAATCTCAAAACCAAGTATACCATTCACATAAAATAATCAAAACAGCTTGACATATATCACACCTATTTTTCTCATACTAGTAATTTATTTTTATGCTATAACTGTTTTATTAAATTCCAAATGTTTTTAGAAGTGCAACATATATAATTCTTAGGGGATATTTTAAAGCCTCATTCCGTAAAAACGGCAGAAAATCCATAGTAGTTGAAAAAGGTGTTAGACATCAGTAGATTCTATTCTGGGCTCCATAAATACATTACCATGCATTCTGTGGCATGTTGTTTAACTTTCCTGGGCCTCTTTCTCTATTTTAAAATTGATAATAATTATTCTAGGACACCCAAATGGTTGAAGAGATTAAATTTTAGCATAATCCTGAAAATACTTTGAGAAACATAAATTTTGACAAAAATATAAGGAAGTATTAATTATCTTAAATCGAGACCAAAGATTATGTTACCTAAATGTTTAAATTTCTATTTCCCTACGATGTCACTATTTCTGATATTGCTCCAGAATTCTGCTTCCCAAAGAGACAACAATTTGTTTAATAATAGAGACCAATCAAATTTTAATTAGCATCTTTTCTCAATGTGATGTAAAACTTTCATAGGTCCCCAACAATACAAAATAAACTTTAGTAATACTCTGTGTTCAACAGCTAAGACTTATCTGGGTGAATAAATGTAAACATTGTAAATTCGAGAATACTTGATGGATCAAGGTCAAATGTATGTATTTTTGTAGATTTTGCTTTAAAGGCAGGTGTAAAACCTATATACAGTAATAATAATGGAGCTATTTCTAATTACTTGTATCATTGATCAGTAAATATTGATTGATGTTTAAAATGTAGAATACAGAGTGAGGCAAAAGCAGAGTTATAGTTGTTCCTATGGAAAATAATATAATTATCCTATCTAATAAAGGAGAAACATGGTAATTAGCATACGACCGCTACCCTTTCCATTGGCTAATCAGGGCAATATGCAAATTAACTACCAGTCAAGATGGCGGCCGGCAGCCAGGCAGCTTGAAACTAACATGAGGCTTGCTTGCTTCAGTGACGGAGGACTCCAACGTTCCCCGCCTGCCGCTGCCGGCCTCTGAGCTACAACTCTAAGCAACTATGTAACAAATATAGAAGCTAAACAAAACCCCAGAAGCCTGCTTTAGTCCGCCGGGCTTCAGCCAGCAGGATCGCAACACTGTAAGCAAAGGCCAGAAACCTACTTTCAGCAGTGGAGGCCTAAGAGCTGGAGCCAAGCCTCAAAGCTAAAGCTGGCCCAGAATAAAAAAAAAAAAAAGAAAGAAAAAAGAAAAAAAGGAGCGGTTGGGAGCTTCAGTCACCCCCAGCCTGAAAACAGCCCTCAGCCCCTCACCCAGACTGGCCAAGCACCCCAGTGGGGACCCCCACCCTGAAGGGTGTGTGACCAGCTGCAAATAGCCATCATCCCCTCACCCAGGCTGGCCAGGCACCCCAGTGGTGACCCCAACCCTGATCCAGGACACCCTTCAGGGCAAACCAGCTGGCACCCACCCGTGCACCAAGCCTCTACCCTATATATTAAAAGGGTAATATGCCTCCCAGTACCGGGATCAGCGGAGCTGTGAGGCCTCCTGGGATCAGCGTGACAGGGAGCAGCGCCCAAACCCCCTGATCACCCTGCGGCTCTGTGTGTGACAGGGTGCGGCACCCCAACCCCCCCCCCCCCAACAGGTCCTGCTCTGTGTGTGATGGGGTAGAGCCATAACCTCCCCATCGGCCCTGCCCTGAGTGTGAGAGTGGCGGCGCCCCAACCCCCTGATCAGCCAGCCCTGCTCTGTGGGTGATAGAGGGCGGTGCCCCAACTCCCCTATTGGCCCTACTCTGTGAGTGACAGGGGGGAGCTCCCCAACCCCCTGATTGGCCCTGCTCTGTGCATGACAGGGTACAGAGCCCCAACCCTCATGATGGGCCCTGCTTTGTTTGTGACAGGGGGGAGCTCCCCAACCCCCATGATGGGCTCTGCTCTGTGAGTGAGAGGGGGCAGTGCCCCAACCCTCTGATTGGCCCTGCTCTGTGTATGACAGGGGGTGGCGCAGCAACCTCCCCATCGACCCTGCCTTGAGTGTGACAGGGGACGGTGCCCCAACCCCCCAATCGGCCCTACCCTCAGCGTGACTGAGGGTGGCATCACAACCTCCCGATCGCCCTGCTCTGTGCATGACAGGGGGTGGCTCCCCAACTCCCGAATCGGCCCTGCTCTGAGCCCGACCAAGGGCTGCACCTAGGGATTGGGCCTGCCCTCTGCCACCCGGGAGCAGGCCTAAGACAGCAGGTTGTTATCTCCCTAGGGGTCCCAGACAGCAAGAGGGCACAGGCCTGCCTGAGGGACCCCCCTCCCCACCGAGTGCACAAATTTTTGTGCACCAGGCTCTCTAGTTAATAAATAATAATACAAGAATAAACTGTGTTTCACATACACTGTATATGTAGAATCAAATGTACAATTCTGAAATCTATCACAATGAAATACTAAGTTAATGACCTAAGTTTCACCACACAAAATATTCCCATTTTTATGACTCTTAAAAAGTTCTAGATAGCAGGATTTATAAACTCAATGTCAACAGGGGCCAGAAGTGAAATAAATGAGTGAAATCAGCAAAGTGGGGAACCTTGCAAACAGAAGAGTGTGTGCCTTTAACACAGTGAGTGGCAGCTCCTTAGTTCTTATAATTGTTGTTGAGAACAAATATAAATAAATCTAATATTTTAGATTATTCTTTCAAGAAGTGACAAAGATTGTGATTTTTATATTAACCCTCTTGACTATAAAATGTTGACAACAAAGCTAATTATTTTAAAATCACTAAGAAGCCAAAGCAAATCAGTGAGAGCCCCAAAATATTCAAATTCTATCCTATGTGACAGCAGTATATTATTTTTTGACTTCTTTTTTCTTTCTCTGAACCATCTCTATTCTTCCATCAACATGACCTGGATCCCCCTTACCCATCCCTCCTAACAAAATCCTCAAATTTAGGTGTTTTTTTTTCCATCTGGTTATCCAGCCCTTGATCAAGTATCTTTGCTCATGATGTACACCAAAATATATATAGCTATTAGTTTTGCTTTTGGTTAACAACACTTTCTGAAAGTTTCATGAGAAGCTTTGGGATGAGGGAATAGTGAAGTGTGAGGAAGGTATTTCATTCCCTAACCTATGAAAGAATGAGAAAGAGCTATTGGCCATGTTCATTCATTTATTAAGTCCAATTTGTTAAGGGCCTACCCTGTGTTGGCAATGTGTTAGATATTGGGGTTAGAAAAGTGATTGAAAATCATGAACTCTCCTTTCACAGATTTTTTTCATCTAACAGAGGAATAGTTAATGGACAGATACTTGCATAAATATCAAATTCCTTAAAATTCTAAAAGCCACCTAGGTGAACTATAGTGTTCTCAGAGAATATATAATGGAGTACTAACTTAGATCAGGGAAGCAGGGAGGCTAACCTTTACACTTGAACCTGCAGAATGAATAGAAATTAGCAAGGCAGAGAGAATAAAACATCTAGGCAGAGCACATAGCATGAATATATTGTTTATATTTTGCCCCAAGTTTTCAGTCTCTCTCTCTCTCTCTCTCTCTCTCTCTCTCTCTCTCTCTCTCTCTCTCTCTCTCTCACACACACACACACACACACACACACACACACACACACACATACACACACACATAATTTTTGAAACTTTTGAAAATCAGTTGGAGAAATCATCTATAAAAGCCTAAGCAACTGAAGGACTGAATGACTGGTCAACCAGTCCCAAAGATGCGCACTGACCAATGCGGGCAGACACTCAATACAGGAGCTACCCCCTGGTGGTCTGTGTGCTCCCACAGCGGGAGTGCCCCTCAGCTGACCAATGGGTGCCAGATGCAGGGCTCAAGGCTGGCGAGTGCCGCTGTGGCAGCGCGAGCCTCTCTGGATAGGGACTGACTGGGTGCAAGCGGGATGAGCGGGGAGCAGCAGGCAGGAGTGGCAAGTGGCATTGGACTGCCGGTTTCAACCTGATTCCCGCTGGCCTGTGGGAATTGGGCCGAAATCGGCCATCCGGCATCCCCTGAGGGGTCCCAGACTGCGAGAGGGTGCAGGCCAGTCTGAGGGACCCCACCAGTACACGAATCCATGTGCCTGGCTTCTAGTTTTACTATAAAATACTTTCACTTGACATTTGTTTGTGAAGAAACAGTGGAAATATATATTTCATAACCAGTTAGAATTTAATTCTGTCAGAAACTTTTAATTCATAATGGACTAAAATTTTAGCTTCTTTCATGTGGAAAGAGAATACTACCTTCGAAATAGTTTCTGAACTTTTATAAGTTGCAACATCTAACTCAATAATCTAGCATTATATTTCGGCCCACAACTAAGTTTTTAGTTAAAAAAAACCTCGCTCTGCTTTGACTGTTGACCATTTGAAAGCCACACCAACATATCTCTCCAGTTTAAATGAGAAATAGGATGAAATATAGGGTAAATACCCCTATGGCAACTATCTTTTAGGACCTGGATTTGACCTGGACAGGTAGAATTTCTCTGAGTTTTGTACAACAGTGATGACTGAAGTGAGACTTATGATAAGAACTAAATTCTGGAAGAGAAGAATGTTCATGACATCTGCTGTAGGTAAAACCTTTGTTCACCAAAGTAAGTACTGCGCTTCATGAAAATTCCTTTTCTGCCCAGAAAACTTAATTCACCTCAAATATGCACTTGAAAATGATTTTTCCTGCCAGACTTAGGCCTGAGAAAATGTGTCATAAAATAGCCTAGTAGAGAATTCTGTGCCTATACAGTGTCCAGTTAGATCTGTTTTAACTAATATTTTCAAAATGTTATAAAATGTGTTTGAGAATGATAGAAATGTTCTGTTATGTCCAGCATTAACTGTTCCTTTAATATGATTATATACTTATTTTCTTATGTTATTCTACCACTAGTACCATGATGTAGGAAGAGTATATATCATTTCCCAAATGTACAGCTGCAAACCCTGTCCTTTGAACAAAGCCATACTACAAGCAATGAGCAGGACCAGTTCAATCGTTATATTATCATTTAACCACACCTACCCATTTCCAGGTTCAAAGATTCAAATAACAACACATAGAAATAGTTTTGAAAGATTCATAGACCAAAGTCTGTTATAATATATGGATATAATTTACTTGGGGAGGTTGATTTCGACAAGTAGAGAAAAGAAATCTTGGAAGAAAGAACAATAGGTTCAAACACAGAGATAATGACCATAGCACACATAGACAGCTCTTATATATGACAGGTCCCATTCAAGCCATTCTTAAGCATATTATCTTATTCCTTAGTTTCATATTTTGCTTAATACATGTATCTTCAATGTATAAATATTGGGTTAGCTTTGAATACATTATGTTAACATGAAGTTATAGAAGTAGGTGTATTTCTACAAAATTAAAATTATATGAATTATACGTTCATTCTACTTCTTTCATTAAGTCACAGGGTTTTTTTATGGTTATTTTTCTTCAAATAGCAAGTTATTATTTTTTTTAGAAAATGTCCTAATCCACTCTTAGAACTTCACGAGTATTTAAGTGAAGAAAATGATTTTTTATTAACTCAGTAGTAAAAAGACTTGAAATGGATCGAATTTAAGGACCACCTCATGTCAAGCAGATTTCAAACACTTTAAATATCCATAGTGATATTAAACAATCTAATTAAACAAAACAAATGGTGGAGAAAAATCTCGCTTTCTTCATAAATGAGTTTTATAACACAAAATAATTTTAAAAGGAAATAATTATGAAACTTAATCACTTAATTTATTATTGAGACCAATTTTGTAGTAAAAAATATTTTAAAGACATTTACATTAATTATTGGCATATCATCATAAAGATATTTACTAGTAACCTCTGTTACCTAATTTCCATATACAAAAATTTATACCAGTGATTCTGATACCTGGATTCAGCTTAGAATTGCCTAGAGGGGTTTTTCTAAATTTCCATTCCTAAGACCTACACAAGTCCAATTTATAGAGTGTCTCTGGGGATGGTACCTAAGGAAAGATATCTGTACTATCACCCCAGGTGATTTTAGAGTTTGTGAACCACTGGTCTACACCAAAATCAAACTACCATCTGGGGAAGAAATAAACTGTTAGGGTGCAGGAATGCTGGTCTATTTTGTAAAGCAATTCCTCCAAATAAAAATCGGATCATTTCCATAAAAGAGCAAATAATTACTTTCTAGAGTACAATATGGAATCAAGTATTTTCCTAACCTTTCCTTTAATCCCCCTTTTTCAACACTTTGCATGAAAAACAGTGTTTAAGAGAAAGAGGAAAAGTAAAGTGCCAAAAACAGTTGGGTGTTTCATTTATACATTATTTAGATGAGATTATAAATAAAACCGCTATTAGGCTAACACAATGAAGACCTTTCATTGAGTTGCCCCATTTGGTGAACTTTGAGAGGTGAAAAACTGCTCTTCCTTTCCCCGCCTATCTCACTTGTGGCCTTGAAATAATTGTCTTTCGAGTCAGTAGTAGATTGGATAATAAAAGTTAGAAAAAATTTTAAAGTATTAAAATTAAAGAATGAAATGATAAAAAGTAACAACCAGGAAAGAAAAGAGAAAGGCCATACATAGGCAAACTCCTCATATCATAGAATGAACAAAATAGCCCTGGTTTAGCAGCCAGAAAACATGAGTCTTACCTGCCTACCATCTCCTTGCTTGGGCAAGTGACAAATTATATAAATTTATTGACAACAGAAGTTTATTCTCGCTCACAATAGCCATGAGCAGCAAATCAATCAACAGAGCAATCCTCCTCCATGTATACCATCAAGACCCAGCTGGCAGAGATTCTGCAACCTTCTACAAGTGACCCTTAAAGGTGACCTCAGGTCACTGTTGGGTCCAGCTTGCAGGGGAAAGGAGTTAGAGAGTATGGTGTTGAGTATCTCTTGTGTTAGGCCTGAGAATGTGCCCATCACTTCCACTTACATTTCTCTGCCTAAAAAATAAGTCAGCTGAGCACATGAGTGGAAAGAAGCATGGAGACTTTAGTATAGCTTTGAGCCCAGAAAGAAGAGGAAAATACAGGTTTTGGTGATTGGGTAAACATTTCTGCCATTTTCAAATATTGTTCCCCTAAGTGGAAAATACTATAATTAGGGCTGAGATGAAATAGATGTCAGGAGTGAGCAAGACTGATAAAGAAGGCAAAGGTCAGAAACCTCAGTTGCTAGTTTTGTTGTTGTTGTTGTTTCACCTTCGATGAAAAAGGCTGAGCCAACCAGTAGTACTGATGGGTGTAGAAATCAGAGAATATTTATCTTGGTGGGACAAGTACCTTACACCAGATTCTAAGAAACAAAGGAAACATCGCTGTCTATGGAGAGGTGTTGTTATTTTTAAAAAATCAATCCTTCACTATATCAATGCTTATATAAAATCTATAAAGAAATTTCAGGAGCCATCCTGCACCCTCCTCGCTTTTCAAAGGTTCCTCTTGTTAATAGCCATTCCAAGAAAATTCAACACAATTCAATATGGATTTTTAAAAAAACACTAACAAAAACATACATACAAGGTCCAGTAAGAAATGTGTGAAAAATAGAATTAAAACAACTAAAAAACAACAAAAATATCAAAGAAAAATGTCACCTCCAGACAATAAAAATTGCTAACACAACATTAGTAATAAGATGAAAATATTTTTAAAATATGTTTTTGTTGATTTCAGAGAGAGGAAGGGAGAGGGAGAGATAGAAACATCAATGATGAGAGAAAAATCATTGATTGACTGCTTCCTGCAGCCTCCTCCTGGGGACTGAGCCCACAAACCGGGCATGTGCCCTGACTAGGAATTGAACCTTAATCTCCTGGTTCATGGATTGACCCTCAAGCACTGAGCCATGCCAGCCAGGCTAGACAAAAGCATTTTTAAACTTAAGGAGAAGTTGTTTAACCATATTTTAAAATAAAAATTTAAATATTAACAAATCTAATATTTTGACTAAATTTGGGAAAGGGGACATGAGCTAATTTGTTGTTTTTCTTATGTAGCAGCAAGCCATCAGATTTATATTAATGCAGCCCATCCACCTTTTTTGTGTGTGTTTACCTTGTAGAGTTTACATTTTATGCTAGTGAATAGATCATTCAATAAAGATGGCCAACAGAAATAGATCATTCATCACCAAAAGTTCTATCCTTAGAGAAAACCAATGGTGGAAGGAAAATGACTCCAGATATAATCAAAGACAAGGAAGGAAAGAAGATCTTAAGAAATAATAAATATAAATAAATATTTACTCTATAAAATAGCATTAGTATTGACTTATGATGTTAATATATATATCTATATAGAAATGTAGGAGCATGAAACAATAATGCAAAGTATAGAAAATATGGTGTTCAATATATCTAACTCTCTGTCATCATCCGAGCGGTGCAAAGAGAGATGATTCGTATCAGGCCTTAGTATGGCAGCAACGCATGTCCACTTCTCTAGGGTGCTACTCCATGATATAACATTTTATGATAATGCAAATGTTACTTATTTTCCCTGTTCAGTGCTATTGCCCAGTCACCATGAGCACTTGAAATGTTACTTGTGTGCTAATTTTTAATGTAATTTAATTTTAACAAATGTAATTGTCATCTTATATGTATAACTAGTGGCTATCATACTGCCTAGCAAACCTCTAGGATAATAATTAAAATGAGAGACAAAGATAATAACTAATTAGTCAACCGATAAAAATAATACCAAAAATATTTGATTAATCCAAAAACATAAGAGAATAGAGAAGTATTATTGAAAAATCTTTTTTTTTTTTTCAGAGAAATTTGTGTGTGCTTCTCCTTGTGGGCTCCACCACCCTGGCATTGTTTTAGATTAAAATATCCTTTTGAGGTTTCTATGAAAGTACAAGTTTGAATTTCACTGCAAAAGCTTGGCATGCCAGATTGTGAATTCTCAGTGGAAATACATAACATTTCCTTCTCTTCTACTTTGAGACAGGAAAGACTTTCAGTGTTGCATTCCTCACAGCAGGATTCATTTCTACATCACCCCCTACATTGCATCTGGGGCTTTTAAATATTCTATGAAATTCTCCACATTGACTATATCTAAGATTATCTCTTATCTACAAATCCTAAATGTGGAGCATATATTCTGTGACTGCAGCTTTAGCAAAAACTTTCAGTGGTAAAGTTATCTTTGGCATCAACTATCTCATAAAACCATCTAGTTTCACTTTTTCTTTGGTTCTGAATTTCATGCCATTTCAAGGATGCATTATTATTGCTTTCTTAATTACTCAGAATTTTAGATTTTGGTTTAGAGGGACTCCTAGTTTTCCTACCACAAAGGACAATCAAAAAATAAACAGCAAGCCCGGCCAGTGTGGTTCAGTGGTTGAGCGTCAACCTAGGAACCAGGAGGCCACAGTTCAATTCCTGATCAGGGCACATGCCCCATTTGCAGTTGAGGCCTCCATACCCAGTGGGGGGTGTACAGGAGGCAGCCAATCAAAGGTTCTCTTTCATCATTGATGTTTCTATCTCTCTCCCCTCTCCCTTCCTCTCTGAAATCAATAAAAATATAAAAATAAAGAGCAATACATTTTCTCTGACATCTTAGCCAATGTAACTATTTACCCTTGGCACACACATACATTTTTGGTTTTATCATTAAGGTGCCCCGAATAATTATACTCTTTTTAAATGTTATGATTCTTCATTAGTACTCTTGAAATAGAAAATATTATTTTTAAATGATATAAAATTTAAATCTTACATTTCCAATTTTCTAATAAACATATTGTGAAATAAGGAGAGTAAGTGTAAAGTGATGTCAAATAACCTATTTCCCAAGATTTCCAAGATGTATAATGACAGCAGTGTATGTTTCTCCCCTAAAAGGAAGGGAGAAATAGAACATTAATTGGGAAATAACCTCTGAGGTACCAAGGTCTAATAGGGAAAGGACCAGTTTACTTAGCAGTAATATTGAGATTTTATTAAAATTTGGATGCTGAGGTTATTTTCAATCACTTTAGCCTTTTCATATGCCTACACTATACAATTTAATTCCCCAATAATCCCATTTGTCCACGACAGAAGTAAAACATGTGTACTGAGATAGTGTAGCAATCACGATGCAAAATCAGAAGCCACATCAACCTGTTAAGTGAGGACAGGGTAGGTGTTCTTTGCTCTTTGATATCACTTATAGTATCTAATGCCCTTTTTCCAATAGAGAAGACAATAACATAACCCTTTTCTTTCTCTACTACTAGATGAGTAGGTTGTTTTTATCTGCTATGTCAATGTATTTAAACTTATGCCTTAAATCTGCCTCTAATATGTGGCCTAACCACTATAATTGATAGTGAGACATTTTAAGTAGATTATCCTTATTATTTATGAATAACATAAATAAAACTGCAAAAGAATTTTTAAAGAAAAAAAAAGTACAATGCTTTTGTAAAGAGTGGTTTGCAACCAAGTAAGCAACGAATTATTGAGGGCATAAAATCAAATCATTATTTCTTTTTAAAAAAATATATTTTATTGATTTCAGAGAGGAAAGAAGAGGGAGTGAGAAATAGAAATACAAATGATGAGAGAGAATCATTGATTGGCTGCCTTATACATGCCCTACACTGGGGATTAAGTCTCCAACCCAGGAGACTTAAGTCAAACCCTGACCTCCTGGTTCATAGGTTGACAACGCTCAACCTCTGAGCCACACCTGCCAGGCAATTATTATTTCTTATGAACAAAATTAATAATAGTAGTATATGAATGACTGTATACATCTCAATACCTTGATATTTATATTTATAGAATATTTAATAAATTAATTATAAAGCATCTTTTTTGTCTCTTTTCCTATGAATTCCACTCAATGTTATTCTTATACTTAATTTGAATCACAGAATCAGTGAGTTTGGGAAGGTAAAGTGGCTGTGGAAGGAAAATCTTGGACATGACATGGGACTGTAGAGCAGGAGACACGTATTTAACTACCCTTCCTTGTGGCCATTGACCCGTTTAGTTACCTGCCCTTCCAGCTTCCTCACAATGTAAAGATGTGGAACTAATGTCGGATTAACACGGCACAGGGCAACTTGCTCCCAGGAAGTATTGCATCAAAGCTTCTGTCATGGGAAAAATCTATAATATGCAGTCCAATGGTGCTAAATTTGTTTCCTGGCTATTGGTCTTCACTGGATGACTCTGGCTTTCTCAACCATACTACGTGGGAAAATTGTAACTCCCTCACAGGTCTGCGGTGAGAGTTATGTACAGTGGCATTTGTAAAGCTTCTAGCACTGTTCTCCATGGACATATCCAAAAAATATTATTGCTTCTTTCTTCTCCACATTTTTCCTTCCTTTAACCCCAAACTCTGTCTTTAATGACAAGATAACTGAGTACTAATGAAGCCCTTTGATTTACTCAGAGTTAGGGGCTAGTTGCAAGTGATTTGTACTTGCATTGCGGGTTCCTCCCTCTTGTTAAGACACATGTTGTTAGGCACCATTTGATGGTAATTACACATCTTGAGTGTGTTTCTGTTGTTCAAGTATTGCTGCATTTTGAACGGACTCTTCTGAGTCTCCATTATTCCAGCTCAACATACTTTACTAGTTTGTATGAAGCCTTTGGAAGCAAATAGGTTCCATTTTCTTTTGTGATTATAAAGAAGGCTGGAAAAAGATAAAGGCATTTTTATTTTATTTTCTATTTTACTAAGGTAGTTTATCTTGTTTTTACCTTCCAACTTAAAAATGCAGAATACCAAAAATTATGCTCTAAGTAGAATTTTTCTTTGGCCCAAAGTTTTAAATAATATTAAAATAAAAAAAAGATACTGTATCTTTAAATGTTGGCATGTTAACATTTTTTTTGCAGCAGTTTTGAATGTCATTCTATTACATTTTAGGACCAGTTTATTTTTAATTCCCTAGAGGAGTATATCTCCAGGCATATCTAAGTTTATAATAAAATCCAATAAGAAAATCAATTTTAATAGGTAGGAACTTGATTTATAGGCAACTATTCAGAAACATATATTCAGCAAAATAAGATGCGCCTGGATGTTTGAATATGTAAGAACTTATCCAAATAGCAGAAAGAAATACATATTTTTATATCCTGTCATCTAATTCTTTTCCAAAATATCCTGAGAACATAAATGAAGTTTTTATTTGAAGTTTAGAGATAAGGAATTGGATAAATGCTTATACACACTAAGCAAGGTAAAGAACTGAATTAGTTTTATTAAATACTTCAAATCAGAAAAGCACTATTTGGTCTGGTTTGTATGATTAATGAAAATTAATTCTGGCTTGTATTGTCTGGATATGTAGTGCATTAGCCAGTCCCAACATGAAAGTATGCAACAGTGACGTATGCATGAGATAGAAGGGCTTATGGAGCTCACACTGCTTGCCCGAAAGGAGGTCTCGGGCCTCTTCCTAAAATACTTGGCCTCTTTCTATGTGACCTTCAAGGGCTAACAAAGCTTCCTCTCACAGGGATGGGTGCATGAGCCAAAGGCAAACGAGGATAAGACAGGCACCAGAGAGGTCATCTCTGTGTAACATGGTCTTTAATGTTGAATTTCTCTTTTTCAGGACGGTTGCGGTTCAGTTTCTAGTTTTAGATGTATCTGCCTATACTTATAATGTATGTACTGAGATCTCTTTACTTAAGTTAGTTTCACTTGTTTATCACAATTGAAAAATTTTGAATGCTTAACTAAGTCAGAGTATCAGTGCTTCAGGCCATAAGTGTCCAGGAAGCTTCATGAAGTACGGGGGGCACAGCTCCTTGCCCTCAGAATGAGAATGGTGCTGCAGGTGCTGTCTGTAATTAGCCTTTTGGTTCACAGGTCCATTAATATCTACCGAGAGTCCCTTGGTTTTCCCAATTCAAATAAGATCTAAAGTCCATATTTTACACTGGCCCATCTTGGTCTGGTGTGTATTACAGGTGTAGTCAACTATGACCAAAGAATATAAAAACTGCTCTCAACATAAAAATTGCATAATTTTGCCAAAACCGGTTTGGCTCAGTGGATAGAGCGTCAGCCTGCGGACTAAAAGGTCCCAGGTTCGATTCCGGTGAAGGGCATGTACCTTGGTTGCGGGCACATCCCCAGTAGGGGGTGTGCAGGAGGCAGCTGATCGATGTTTCTCTCTCATCGATGATTCTAACTCTCTGTCTCTCTCCCTTCCTCTCTGTAAAAACATCAATAAAATATATTTTTTAAAAAATTGCGTAATTTTATGAGGGAGGTATCAGTGAGGAACCGTTTCAAAGATAAATATTTTACTTAACATAATACTCTCCGGGTCCATCCAGGCTGTTGCAAAGGGTAAGATTCCCTCCTCTTTTATTGCCGGGCAGTATTCCGTGGTGTAAATACACCACAGCTTTTCATCCATTCATCTACTGGTGGCCACTTGAGCTGCTTCCAAATCTTAGCTATTCTACTACTAAATAATACATCAATGAACATGGAGTGCATACATTCTTTTGAATTAGTGTTTCAGGTTCCTTCTGGTAAAAATTCCCAGAAGTGAAATCACTGGGTCATAAGGCAGTGTACAGATGATGTGTTATGGAATATACAAGCACCTAAAACCTCTATATTTTTGTTAACCATTGTCACCCAAATAAATTCAATAAAAAGGAAATATATATATTCTACTATAGGCCGAGAGTGGCTGTATTATTGACAAGAGAAATCTGCATGCTTTCTAGCCATCTTGTATATCCTATAACAAACGTGTATAGCATAAAGACCTTTGAATTTGTTAGATTTTTCTGCCAGAAAGAATTTTCAAATAGATCATAACATAATAGGCTTCTTTTCCCCACTTAGGTTCAGACCGAAATATTGTATCCTTCTTTAATCAGTTCATGCAGGGCTGCCTGACTCCCACACACATCCGGTCACTCTAGGTTTCATTTGCCACTGCATTAACTTCCCAGAACTCAGCACCATTCAAACTGATGGGGGATCATTTGTTATAAAACATGTTAGTTGCCTTTCTCTATCACTAGTTTATACATTTTTTTATGAGAAAAAAAAGCTTCTTTCTTGCTCATCACTGAAGTCATGGCACTGAAAACAGCACATTCTGTGTAAACATACTTCAATACACATTTTGAATTGTGTACAAAGTTGAGTATATCCAGATATTCCCAGGTGTTTCCCATGATCACTACTCCTGGAAGTTATAAAGAGGGAATGTGCATAAGGTGAATGATGAAGTCATAATTCAAGTCAGAATTCAGTTTAATCAAGTAAAGGTATTGAAGAGCCCTAGAGTGAAAACAAAACTCTTTTCAACTATTTTTAATCAGCAGTCCCCACACTGATTTTTTAACAGGACCCTATTGGCTGACATATTTCTGCAGAATTAAGGTGCACTGGAACATGCTTTGTTCCTTGCTAATGCAAGGTAACCTTGGTATGCCTGTTTCCGGACACCTAGAGGATATTAACTAATATAAAGGAAAGACAGGCGAGCTGTTTAATTCACCTAAGATGTCATGTAGTAAAGTTTTTAATTGAATTTAATCTTTCTCATGATTTGTCTGAAGCAATATATTCTGGGCTGCATATTTGGTCTCAAGAATGGAATTTAGTAGGATTACTGGTGTAGCAGAATCCAGACAACTTGAAATTCGTCAACCCCAAAACTCTATTAATTATCAGGTTACTAAATTTACTATGCACATCCATGTATAGCTCTACAAGCTATCACTTATGAATTTGCAAAATTGTACAGATTAAACATTACTGTATTGTAATAATATTATATTTATTTGAATGGAAGTAATGAATATATAAAAAGTTTAAACCAGAATATTTGAATACTTAGATGAATCTATTTTGTAACAGTTCTACTGTTATAGTAAAGCAAATACAGTATTGCAGAGAAGGAACTGGCAAAGAAGTTGTTGCCATAATATATGGGGTGGCATGCTTATATAAGAATCAGAACCATGAAAAATTAATTTGTATAGGTTATTATAGCAGATGTGTGGCAAAGAAGGACTTTATAAGCATTATTTCATTTATCTCAGTCATTTCATAACATGGGTATAATTACTATCCTCAGTTTATTAATAATAAAAGTATAATATGCTAATTAGACCAGACATCATTTGGGACAACCTTCTGGATGAAGCTAGGTCTGCAAGGACCGAGACAGCCACCAGGCGGTGGGAGCCAAGCCCCTTGCACGAATTTCATGCATCGGGCCTCTAGTTTATTAATAAAGAAACTGAGACTCAAAGAACTTAAATAACCACTAGATTTCATTTCACTATAACATACTATGGGCAACACACAATCATGCTTTTTTCCTATTCTAAAGTTTGGACCCCTAGACACATGCATTTCATAGCTGTCCATCATGTTAAGAATAGTTTCCCACCAGTCAAAACTAGTATGGGTTCTCATGAAAGGAACCAAAATCTGTCTTCATGCACACGAGTTTAGTGGACAGACAGGAAATAACGCTGCTTGTAAAGAATCAAAAAGCATTAGACTGAGAGCAAAACAAAAGTTTCTGAATAAAGGCAAACCTTGAAAGATATGAAGGGAGGAAAAGAGAAAGAAAAGAGACAATGTAAAAGAATCAAAGCAGTTGGGTCACAATGCAGAATATGCTCCCCAAATATCCCAGATTATTGTGAGATAAAGCACTTTAAAAATATAATAGCAGGTCTAAGAAGGGCATCCCACTTCCCCTTTTCTCCCTGGAAACAGAAGACTCCTGTGTGAAAGATGCCCTCCCTGTAGCAAGAGGAAATAAACATTCTAATACCAGAGAGAGTAGAGAATTCTGTGCAAATACCTTGTTAAAATAACAGTTATCCTTTAGCCTCCTCATCTATTTCCCACAATTGTCTCTCTTTGTTCAATGTAGCATACAATCATTTAAGTTTTGCTACTCTTGGGGGTCTTGCTTTCCTTATGAAGGCTCTCTGTAATGTCAAACATATATTAAATACATTTGTATGCTTTCTTTCTGTCAATATTTCTTATGTTAATCTCAAATAGACTTTCCAACCTATGAGGGAAGGCAGGGGTTAAGGGGGTAAGAGATCAGTCAAAGGACTTGTATGCATGCCTAGGAGCATAACCAATGGATACAGATGGGGGGGGCGGGGGAAGTGGGTGAGGGCATGTGTTGGGGGTTGGTCAATGGGGGAGGGGGCGAAGGAGACTTATGTAACACATTAAACAATAAAGAACTTAAATTTAAAAAATACATGTTAATCTAATTCTCAGGCCCAGCTGTGAACCCTGAAAAGGTAGAGAAAAAGTTTTGTCTCCCCTACACAACTTATTTCTCAATCAATAAAGTCAAAACTTGATATGTTTCCAAAACTCTCACTGAGAAAACCATAACATGTTTGAATAGTGATCTCAGAAATACATTAACCTGAAACAAAGCACATCACTGGAAAAAGATATTTCTGCTGAAAGTACCAACTGCCAAATATAGACCTGAATAGATTAATAGCTATAGAAGGCTGATAGACAAGAATGAAGAATTGTGGTCCTATACTTTTAGTTCAGGCCTATAATTTTTCAGCTACATGTTTACTGAAAGGCTGTAGGGATGTTCTTGAAGCAGTCCAAACATTAGTCTTAGTTAAATTTAAGTCATAAACAACCTCATGTCTCCCAGAGAGAACCTTTGAGGGTAAATTTTAATGTTTTCTGCTGTTTTTAAAAGCCAACATTTCTGAAGACAATAAAATAAAAACAAATACTAGCTTCATATTATTAAAAAGGAACTAACTTAGATCATCAAAATATTAACATAAATTAGAAAAAATAGAAATCCTTCCTAAGTAACATTTTTGTTGTTTTGCCTGCTCACTGGTTGGAGAAATATTGTATTCTTATTCGGTCTTAAGAATCAGGCCCTGAGAATAGCAGAACTGTGGTTTAACCGTCTTCTGTAGAATGCAGGAACAGGAAAGCTCACACTGCATATTAAGTGATTAATGAACCTTGGATTAGTTTTAACTGATTTGCTGTTAGCTTTTGGCTGGGATAGCTTGTCAGCACTGAAGTTGCCCACAATGTTTTATGTTGAAATTAAATAATCCCAGGAGTCTGCAGAAAGCTTGTAAAACATTTGAGACAGTATTAAAGATTAAAAATGCCCAAATATTATATGTGCTGATAGATTCAGAATCACTCAGAAAAGTAATTGTACGTATTGACTACATTAAAGCAACAGCAATTCATTTGGGTTCAGTGAAGGCAGAGCAATAAAAGTTATTCATGACACACATCATGAAAGGTGTCTTAGTTAAGAAGAAAAGTTATAAATTCTTTATAGAAAAAATATCACCAGCTGCAAACTTGGCTGCTTAGACAACAAAAGGGCCTGCCATTCATGCACTCGGGTGTTTCTGAAACACACAGAATTATGAATGGAACTGTGATTCAGGTGTTGCATTGAGGTCAAAAGGGGTATAAATTGTCTATGCTTCTCATCTAATACATATCTTTTTGTATTAATAAGTAATCCATAATTACTTAAGGCAAATTGAAAAGTATATAATATAGGAAATAAGTAAAATTATTTCTTACTACCACTTTTTAAAGAACCCCCCATTAAATACCAATAGATTTTATTTCAATATATTTTTATGTCATATATAATAAAAACTGGATTCAGAACACACATAGACATACATATATAAATATATGCATAACTGCATTTTCCGTTTCTCCTGTAAACATATTTTACAAATTATTATTTCAAATTTGATTTTTATAGTTTCCTGCAATGTAATTTTTGGTTATAACAAAACTAGAGACTCGTTGCAGGAGGATTCCTGCAAGAATAGGGCTTCCAGTGGCTGGAGCGAAGCAGCGAAGGGAGCGAAACCCGCTGAGATGGGCTTCGCTCCCGCTCCCAGCTGCTGCGGCTGGGTTTCCCCTCCCGCTCCCAGCTGCTCCTGCTGGGTTTCCCCTCCCACTGCCAGCTGCTGGGGTGGGTTTCCTTTCCCACCTCCTGCCTCCGCAGTCTTGGCTTCGTTTCTGTCTCTGCCACCTCTACTTTGCTCCCTTCTGTAGCGCTTCGCTTCCATTTTGTCTTCAGTCTTCACTCCCAGCAGGTATATGCAAATTAACTGCCATCTTTGTTGGCAGTTAAGTTGCATATGGCGCTGATTAGCCAATAGGAGGTGTATCAAAGGTACAGTCAATTACCATGTTTGTCTATTATTCGATAGGATATATTCATTTTCCCCTTAATAACTGAGCTTTTAATTTTTACCTAGTTTTATTAATATACATAATAACATGTACATATTTTAAAATTAAAATGACAGTACTGAGTTTCATAATGGAACAGACATAAGGTTTGATGTAAGACTGATTTTATTCTTTTTCTAACTTTACCTTTTCTATGTGTAACTGCACAGGTTCTTCAAATTTCTACACTTTAGTTTCTTCATATAAAGTACATGGATAATGATAATGCATTGGGCATGGAAACCTAGACTATGACATGGCAGAAATAAATCCTGATATTTATTTCAGACAAAATTTGATTCATCTTTTGTTGTACAACTCTCTTGGGTAACTCT
Organism: Myotis daubentonii; assembly: GCF_963259705.1. Classification (NCBI taxonomy): domain Eukaryota; kingdom Metazoa; phylum Chordata; class Mammalia; order Chiroptera; family Vespertilionidae; genus Myotis; species Myotis daubentonii. The sequence goes on from NC_081840.1 coordinate 217,327,234, forward strand.
CCTCTAAGTCAGCAATTTTCAACTGGTGTGTCGCAAGAATGTTTAAAACATGTGTTATCTGACTATTTAGTCAGGAGCACTGACCACTTTTCCCTTAGATTGTCAAATAAAAAAAAATAAAATAACAATAGCCAACACAACTATAACTGTCTAGTGTGAAATCAAAATTAAAACTATTTTTTTGTTCATTGGGCAAAAAATATACTTTTTGATGTGCTACAGAATTTTAGTTATTAGCTTACATGTGCCATGAGATGAAAAAGTTTGAAAATTGCTGCTCTAAGTGATGCATTCACAAATCCTCCTTTTTTCTTTCATGTGACTCTGCTGATCACATGAGTCCTTTGCTTTCAGTATCCATAGGTGGAGGAAAGAGGGCATAGAAGGCTGTAGCAGATGTTTTTACTGACCAGTTAAAAAGTAAAATACATCATCCCCTGGCTACCTTCCATTGGCCAAAACACAGTTACGTTGTTCTACGTAATTGCATAGAAGGCTTACAAATACAGAGTTGCTATCTGTTCAGAAGGAAATCTGAAGTGCCTCTTTCATAAATACTTTACAGATGCATTGGGAGGGATCGGTGAGAAAATATTTGGCATGCTGACAAATAAATGGCATAACCAACGTGAGGAGCACAGCTTGGCTCTTAATGTCTAGAGTGAGGAGTTGATTGGTTGTTGGTGCATATAACCTAAAGTTGGAAAGCTCTGGAGTCTTTGGTGGTTGCAGAACCTAAAAGTCAATACACAGACGTGAATGATACTGGAGGATATGACAAAACACTGAACTGGAAGTCAGTGAGAGAGTTGGAAGGCTTTATTTTAACTTATTTTATTACTGAATCTTTAAAAATGTTTCCAATTGTAAAAGCACCAGAAATATCTCATTTTTATGTTATTTCCATTTTTGTAAATGGCATTTTAATATTTATAAACTGTTGTATTGAGTGGGATATTTTTAAATTTTAAAACTAAATAGTGCTAGGGTGAACTTCTTTTCTCCACTAAAATTACTTTTTTAATTAGGATTCCTTTCTTGGAAATGATTAACAGTTGAGAATCCTGGGTATGCCTATACAGCTTTTCATTCACTCATTTTTTCCCAGCAGATTATGTTGCTTTCTTAAATATTCAGGTGTTGAGGAAATGGGATATTGAACATAGTAAAACTTTATTTTTTGTCAGTGTAATAAACAGCTTACTTAAAATTTTTATAATTATTGAGTATTGACTACTTGTGAATTACTATGCCAGTCACTGAGTCCTCAAAGAAATAAAAGGCACTCTGTCTACTTTTGAGAAGGTATAATAAAATAGAAAAATCCTTTTAAAATAAAATAAATTTGGCTTTTCCTGTCAATCTTTTGGCCATCAGCTGTGTGAACTTGGGTAACTTATTTAATCATTCTGATATTCTTCTTCCTCATATTTAAATTGTAAATAATTCAATCCTTCTGGGATTAAATGAATAATTTATATAGCAATAGTAGTTGTTAAATACTATTTGTAGAGTTCTCATTACATATTCAGAATCAATGGATGAAAATTTAAATAATACTTATTATCATCATCAAGAACCTACATACTGACATGAATCAAGTACAAAATAACAACAGCACCAGGTAGCTTATGGCTGGGTGCCATGAAAGTGTGAGAAGTACTACAGAGAAAGGGCTGATGTACCTGAGATTGGCTTCATGCTGGGTGTAGGGTTAGAATAGCATCACAACAATGAAAAAAGAACAGAAGCAGACGTTTTAAGGTCTGTTGATACACTAACCTATGGGAAATTTAGAATGAACTCAGATAGGGAAATAAACGGAATGATGTTGACTGGTGGATATTACATCAGAGTAAGGGGGTGGGTATTTAGAGTTGTTTGCTGGCATTCAGCACCCTTTCATAGACATTGAGTTACAGAGTCATGATGGGTGTGTTTGTTCCTCCAAAGGTAAAGATCTTGATGTATCAAATATTCAAACAAATTTCTTTCGGACAAGTCTAATGGAATATAGGTATCCAGGTATAATAACAATGGGGTAAATGACCATGCATCCCACATCTCAGTCACTATTTATTAGAGTCCCTTTCGGAGTCTAGTTCCAAAGGTGGGTAGTATGTAACAAAAAGAGTTTGGCCAGTCTACATAAAACACAGAAAAACTAATTTACAGCAGCCAAATTATTTAATATTCTGTGCCCTCAATATATAATAAGCAAAGTAAATTTATTAAACTATTTACCTATTGCTTAACATTTAATGTTTTATACCTTTACTTTCAGTCCATTTACTCATATCATTTTCTAACTATAATACCAAATTTTCAGAATCATTGTCAAGATGGAGTATGAAAGTGCCCACTATGCTATCTAGACTCTCAATAAATGTAAATGCCTAGAAGACAGATTCAGGTCTTGATGGACTAACTCCATTTACCTCTGTCTCTTGCTGGGTAAAGCAGCTCACACTTGATCAGACCCTAATGCTCAGAGGACTTGGATTTAGGGAAGGAAATCATTCCGACACAAATTTAACCTCATCTTCTCATGTTCTTCACTCTACACTCTGACCACTTATCTCAACACATTTCTGTGTGAACCAAGAAAGATAATATTGAAAATCACAGAGAACTATAAAATGTTAGTCCAATGCCAGATATTCTTAAAATTATAACAATGTCTAGGTCTTTGTAAGTTCTTATCTTCAAAGCTGTTCACATTCTTTACAAATATAATCGTTCTGTAAAAATGGAGGAGTGAATAACATCCTTTCCTTTTTCTAGGGTTGGGGCCATTAATGATCTAATCTCACTAAATCATCTGGACACTTGACAAAACGAGGTAAGATGGCACTATTTAAATCTTGACAGTTATCGAAGAACAGGACAGAAAGCAAATTGTCATTTACCTTATTAAATCACTTTCAATCGCGCCCATCTCTACCGAATAGCATTGCTCTCTGACTGAATGAGCAATACTTTTTGAATGTTTGTTCTAAGTTATTTCCCTATGTCCTCATCTTTGTCAGATTTTTTTTTTCCTTTTTAAAACTAGGCTAGGGTTATCAGCCTGCATTTGACAGACTGTAGTCAGGTGAGGAATTTCAAATGAATTTTCAGACAGTAATTCAGCCCATGAAGAGCCTCGCCTGGAAAACTGGTGACATAAACCCGCAGGGTGTGAATGAAAGCAATCTCGTACCACTGGGCCAGCAGATGCCACATAATCAATTACAATGACTTTTGGTATGACCTTTGTGTAAAGAAGTTTACCTTTGTGTCATCATCATCCTTTAATCCATGGTATGCTTAGATGCACATGGGATGTATAATTTAGCCCAGGTCCCTGGAGAAAATTGAGTAAAAAAAAGGAGGATTCTGCCCTAACTGGTTTGGCTCAGTGGATAGAGCGTCGGCCTGCGGACTGAAGGGTCACAGGTTCGATTCCAGTCAAGGGCAAGTACCTTGGTTGCAGGCACATCCCCAGTGGGGGGTGTGCAGGAGGCAGCTGATCGATGTTTCTCTCTCATCAATGTTTCTAGCTCTCTATCCCTCTCCCTTCCTCTGTGTGAAAAATCAATAAAATATTTTTTTTTAAAAAAAAGGAGGATTCTGAGAATTGAAACCAAAACTCAAACCTTTGAATGGGAATTTTAAAAAAATTATATTTGTCTTACATTTTTTTGACTAAGGCATGATTCTAGTCCTAGTATACGGTAGAGATACATTGACAGAGAATTACAAGAATAATGTTGGGAATAGAGTTAGCTACTAAATTAAAACCACTAATATAAGCCATCAGTAGGACATCCCCTGAGGGCTCCCGGACTGTGAGAGGGGACAGACCGGGCTGAGGGACTCCCTTCCAGTGCACGGATTTTTATGCACCGGACCTCTAGTAAAATATAATATGTATAATATGAAATACATACATACTTATATATTTGAAACATAAGTATATGAAATATGTGTATAATATAAATTTATTCTCTCATAGTTCCACAGCTAGAAATCTAATTCAAGATGTCAGCACAACCATGATCCCTCTGAAACTTACAGGGAAGAAGCTTTCCTTGCCTAGTCTAGTTTCTGGTGTTTGTTGCCAATACTTGGCATCGTTTGACTTACAGATATATCACTGCAATCTCGGGCTCCATTGTCATATGACCATCTTTTCTGTGTGTATTTATGCCTCTGGGTGTTTTCTCCTGATCCTATGAGGGATGCAAACCACAGTGGATTAAGGGTCTGCTCTACTCCCCTTAGACCTTATCTTAACTAATCACATCTAAGATGACCCTCTTTCCAAATGATTTCACATCCTGAGATATTGTGGTTAGGACTTTGATATGTTTGGGGAGTAAGGAGAACACAATTCAACCCATAAGAGCTGGTAAAATTGGGAGGTCCTCAAATGACCTGACCTCACGTCATTTCTCCTCTTCCCGTGGGTGAGGTCGGCTAGCCAAACCACACTCCTTATCCCAGCACAGTGCTTACTTATCCTTGACGAATGGGTCGGGTCTCACCTCCCTGTCAGTTTGTGGAATTATTCAGAGGAAACGATCACATTCTGCCACAGAAGTCAGGGGTCACTCCACCCTCTTGCTACTACAAAACCTATCTCTTACAGCCCCCACTTAATCACCTGGTTCCCCGAGGGCAGCACCTGTGTAACCCTGCAGGCTGTAGAGTCTCCTTTGCTCTGGGCTTTAAATTTATGTCAATAATAAACTGTAGTCAATTTCATCTATCCAGTATTTGGTATCCTGTAGCTCACTAGCTCCAAAACTTTGAGGTAGCAATATTTCCCTCACCAACAGAGTAAAGAAGAGACTAATAAAACACTAGGATTTCTAATATGATGTTGAGTTGTTGGGGGTGGTGGGGGGGGGAGAAAACTTCCTTAAAGTGTACTGATCTTAGGTAAAGATATTCAGTTTTTAATTATTAAATTAATGTTAGTTGTAAACTTTTGATAGATAACTCTATCAGATGATGTGGTTACTAACTATTACTAATTCGCTGAGAATTGTTATTTTGAATGGATATGTGTGTTTTTTCCAATTGCTTTTTCTACATTTATTGAAATAATTAAATGAGTTTCCTTATGTCTGTTTTCATGCTGCATTGATTGATTTTCAAATATTAAAGAAGACTTTCTTTTCTGGTATAAATGTTAGCCTCATAAAATTTTTGAAAAGTGTATCATTTTTTCCTGACTTACTGTATTAGCATAATACCCTCTAGGTCAGCGGTTCTCAACCTGTGGGTCTCGACCCTTTCACAGGGATCGCCTAAGACCATCGGAAAACACACACACACACACACACACACACACACACACACACACACACATATATATATATATGTGTGTGTATATATATATATATATATATATATATATATATATATATATAATTACATATTGTTTTTGTGATTAATCACTATGCTTTAATTATGTTCAATTTGTAACAATGAAATTGGGGGTCACCAAAACATGAGGAACTGTATTAAAGGGTCGCAGCATTAGGAAGGTTGAGAACCACTGTTCTAGGTCCATCCATGATGTCACAATAGTAAGATTTCATTCCTTTTTATGGCTGAGTAATATTCCATCATATATATGCACCACAAATTTTTGATCCACTCATTTATTGATGGGTACCTGGATTGCTTCCATATCTTGGCTCTTGTAAATAATGCAACAATGAACATAGGGTTGCATATAAGTCTTTCTAAGTGTGTTTTGAGTTTCTTTGGATATAAATCCAGAAGTGGAATTGCTTGGTCATCAGGCAGTTACATTTTTAATATTTTTTGAGGCGCCTCCATACTGTTTTACATAGTGGCTGCACCAATTGGCTTTGCCACCAGCAGCACATGAAGGTTCCTTTCCTTCACATCCTTGGCAACACTTGTTTTTTATTTATTTATTGATGGTAGCTATTCTGACAGGACAGAATTGTAATAACTATGTAAGATGCCAGGTAGGTATGTGAAATATCAAGGAGACCACTATGTAAAGTATATGATTGTCTTACAACTATTCTGTACACCTAAGATTAATGCAACATAATAATGAATGTAAGCTGTAATCCTATATAATAAAAGGTTAATATGCAAATCGACCAAATGACAGAATGACAGGTCTCTATGACGCACACTGACCATGAGGGGGCAGATGCTCAATGCAGCCTTAAAAGCCATAGGGAAAAGGAACTCAGTGGGACCCTTTCCCCCTCCCCACATGGAAGTCCATTCTGTGGGAGTCTTTCCCTCTCACGTGGAAGCCTGAACTTGTTCTTCAATAAATTTCCGCCTTTGCTATACCTCTTTCTGTCTGTGGATTCATTCTTCAATTCTGGCGGACAAAGAATCCGGGTTCCAGTCCAAAAATTCTGTATCAGTATTATAAACTTATTGACTAAAGAATGTTTTTTTTCGTATTTAGCATTTTTATTTGGGGGGGGGGGCAAGTGTGGTGGAGGTAAGAGGAAAATGAGTATTTCAGATGTATGGGTTTTTTTATTTATTTAAATATTTATTTTGTGTGTTTTATTTCTGGTCCAACCTTCATTCTTAGGTTTTTCCCTTTGAGCCAAACTTCCGAGAGGAATTGCATCTTACTTACTACTTATCTCACCAGTTACTTATGGCTCAGTGCTTTATATTCTGGCAGAGGACTGCCTGTGAAACGTGAGTGTAGGGGGGTGGGGAGAAAAGGCTTAGGGTCTATTATTCTGATGAAGTCTCCGTCTCAGGTTGCCATGAAGTCACTGGGTTTCAAAGGTGTGGTCTCCATGCTCTCAACCCTCCCCATGTTATTTAGGTCTGAGCCCAGCATGTACTCATGACTCTGCTCAAGGAGTAGAGAGTTGGTTTTGTGTATTATTTGTTTACTGTTCGCCTCTCTTAGAGCTGCATGGGTGACAGTGTTGTAGCCCTGCCTCCCACAGATGAAGGGGAGGAGGGTCCCACTGGGGTTTTAAATCCCTCCTGCAATGACAGCTGCTCCCCTTCCCAAGGTCTGCACCGCAGGGGGAATTTCTCAGGACCCTCTCGCTCCCAGCAGTGCACACTTGGCCAACCTGCCAACAGGTGCCAATCAGCCTGGCGGGACTCTTCATTTCAGCAACCCACTGCATCTTGACCAGTCCAGCCATTGCTCATGTCTTGCCTTTCCGTGCAGGCTCCTTACTCTCTCCTTAGATTGGGGGCTGTTTGGTTGTCCTGCAACTTCAGCTCCCGGAGAGGGCAAGGAAAGTTGGACACTTGCTCTTGGTTCAGCTCTTTTATTGTAAATTTGGGAGTAAACACTCTTTCCATTTCCCTAACTCATTTGTTTCATTCTTTTTATTTTTTAGCATAATTAAAATGGCCCATGTCAATGAGTTTAAAGAGAAAGACTAAGGTAGCAAACATTCTCAATCTTACTGTAAATGAAATTATTTGGATTTTTTTTTTCTATCAGGAAAGCCTAGTATGAGAAAAATATTCAGTCTCACTTTGATGTCTTGAATATCCTATATAATAAAAGAGTAATGTGCAAATCAACTGAATGGCAGAATGACCGGTTGCCATGACACACACTGACCACCAGTGGGCAGGCACTCAACGCAGGAGCTGTCCCTGGTAGTCAGTGCGCTCCCACACCAGGAGCGCTGCTCAGCCAGAAGCCAGGCTCACGGCTGGTGAGCCCAGTGACGGTGATGAGAGCCTCTCCTGCCTACGCTGCAGGCAGGTGATAAGGAGCGAGGGGTCCCAGACTGCAAGAGCCCCAGACTGTGAGAGGGATGTCTGACTGCTAGCTTAGGAAGCTGGCACAGACATCCCCCATGGGGTCCTGGACTGCAAGAGCCCCAGTCTGTGAGAGGGATGTCTGACTGCTAGCTTAGGAAGCTGGCACAGACATCCCCCATGGGGTCCTGGACTGCAAAAGGGCGCAGGCTAGGCTCAGGAACCCCCCCCCCCCCGCCCCAGTGTGCAAATCTCATGCACTGGGCCTCTAGTTTTAGGATATTGCTCAGAGTACTGTTTGGGCATAGAATAGGTAATTTCATTGTTAATTGCCATTGTGAGCATTGAAGTTGGAACACCTCCATAGAAAGGAACTTCTATTGGACACATTTTATCTTGAAGAACTTGGAGTTGTATTTCATGGGGGTGGGGGGGGTGGAGAACTTCCTCGTCCTGACTATCTTGTAATACAGGTTTGATGTGACCCAGTAGCTTCTGACATCAGATCCTTTATCTTCCATTCACTATTCACCTCATGTGGCAGCTCTTCACAAACACAGTCAAGCAGCACAGCTGGAATTAATAAACTGAAGGAGGATGCCCATTACCAGTTACAGACATTCCTGTTGTTTGAGGCTTTCAGTATTTCATTATCTCTGCATCAGCACCAGTAGTCTCACAGCTGAAAAGCCATCAAAATAACACAGCTTGAAATGATAAATGAAAGAAATGTAACAACTGCAGCACTGAGCATTTGATTCTCTGGACTTTTTTTTTTCTTTTCAAAGACATATTTGTTTATTTGTACACTTTCTTTGTTGGCAGTTGCCTTCTACCATTCAAACGGTTCATCTAGACGTGATGATGGAGTATGCCTCATCATTCTTTCTCATTTGAAAAAAATGATGTGAGATATTCTCTGTGAATAGGACCATACACAATTTCAATTTTCCAAACAAATATCTTAAGATAGAGTAGAAAAAAAAGATGCTATAAGTATGTTGAAAGAAAGAGAGAGAGAGAGAGAGAGAGAGAGAGAGAGAGAGAGAGAGAGATTGTGTATATGTGTGTTTTGCTTGATTTTAAATCAATATAATATTTAAAAGTTGTAGTAAGTTTGTCTAGTTCTATATTTCTTTGACTTAACACCAAAATTCCTAAGTCCTCCACCACACCAGAATCTGTACCTTAATAGAAACCTCTGTTAAGTAATTGTATGTATTACCTTCATTAATGTCCTCATTCCCCACTTTAATAAGTTTAATTACATTGTCTATTATAACTATTCACCTGTCGAAACTGTCCATAACCCATGCCTCTCTTTTACTTCATTGTATTCATTTGGCAAAAAATAATATTACAATAAAATCAACTTATGTACCTCCAAACTGACCTTTCCCAGGCAGCTAAACATGGCTGCTTATTCACAATGACTAGTGTCACTAAATTCATAACCATAAGGTCAAGTGGACCCACCATGCTGCCTAACAATCAGACTGTATTTTCATGACCCATTCATTCTCCTTCTCCGATCAATAACTCATATCTTTTTCTCTTTCCTCAAAATTCCAAATCTCTTCTATCACCATTCTCAGTTTGTACTTCCTACTTCTTTGCAAAGATTAACACAACTTTAAAAGTTAACTTCTACATCTACTCCCTCCCAGTGTCTAAACAACATTGAATAAACAACATGGTAGGGGAAAAGAAACATTTACTTCACCATCTTAGAGTCTCTGGCTGTGTCTAAAAATTAAACTGACAAAAATTGATTCACAAGAGAAAAACACACACATTTATTTAAATGTGATGACACGGAAGCCTTCATAAGGAAATATAGACCCAAAGAAATAGACCACTGTATTTTATGCTGCGTTTGATGAAAGATGGACATTCATGGAGGAATGCGATAGGAGTATGAGTTAATAGCGGTGAAGGGAAACTTAGCAAGGCCTGTTTGTTAGGGTTCTTCTTGGTGTTCCTTTGTTTTCAGAGATAAAGATGTCCCTTTCCTCAGGTACTGGGATGGCACCTCCTACAGGAGAGTTATGTGACTTGGTTCAGGGAAGAAAGGGAGGGCAGGAGGAGGGCAGTGCCCTTCCTACTTCAGCTGTTTTCCCAAACTCCTTCGACTTAAGGTGTTCAATACGCAAAGGCCCCTCACTCTGGCTGCATTGGAATGAAACCCACAACAAATGAGTCCAGGTTGCCTGTCACTACTTGAGCCAATTAGGCAGGACAGTGTTGAATCCTATATGAGCATTTTTCTAATAATGCTGGCAATATGAAAGAGCAGCAGGTCATCCACAAAAATCTGCTCTGCACCGCCCCCCCTCCCCCTATAAGCCAGCTGCTTATATAGGGTAGAAGGACAAAGATTACATGATGAAGTGGGCAAAGGGAATAAGAATGAGTATCATGGTTATAAATTACAGGCAATGAGGGCTGGGGTTTGCAAAGGGCAGGCTCAATTAAGATTCCACTGTTTTCTTTCCAGAAACAAGATTAATCTTTCCATGATAATAGACAGTTCTCAGATACTCATATGTCCTGGGGCATATAACTAACTCTCAGCCAGGTTAGAATGTGCATTATCTGATCAGAACAGAACAATCATGGTTAACAGAGCAAGATTAATATTTCTGCCCCTAACAGGAACACCTAAGGAATGTCAAGTTTGCTGGTCATCACCGCTCCCTCCAGAACTGTGTGGCCAACCTGCTTACTGAAGTCAAAGAGAAATTTAAAGACTTGGTCAGCTAACCTACTTCTGAGCAGGCTGAACTGTCCTATTAGAAGGTGAGCCCGGCCAGCGTGGCTCAGTTGTTGAGCATCAACCTATGAACCAGGTCACTGTTTGATTCCTAGTCAGGGCAGGTTGTGGGCTCAATCCCCAGTAGGGAGCATGCAGGAGGCAGCCGATTGATGATTCTCTCTCATTATTGGTGTTTCTATCTCTCTCTCTCCCTCTCCCTTCCTCTCTGAAAGAAATATAAATATATATATATATATATATATATATATATATATATATATATATATATATATTTAAAATAAAGTAAATAAAGGACCATGTCTAAGGCTTTATACTGTCATCAAAGACCCCATTATGTCTGAAGAAATCTTAAAGTACCTATTTAAAGAGCAATGCCTTTCTATGATTTAGGCCTGTTGGATCAGAAGTGATTAAAATCCTGGAAAGTCAAAATAAAAGGTATCAGTATGTTCAAAATAACATGATCAAGCAGAATTTTTGGACTGGAACACTCGGTGTTCCCCTGGGCAGGATATCCAGAATTCTTTGTCCGCTGGAGTTGAAGAAAGAATTCATGGACAGAAGGTGGCATAGCAAAGGTAGAAATTTATTAAAGAACAAGTACAGATTCCCATGTAGGGAGGGGGAAGAGTCCCACTGAGTTCCCTTCCCTACGGCTTATAAAAGCTGCAGATTCTGGTGCCTTGATATCCCCTCTAATTGGTCACTATTCCCTTGGACTGGTTACTATAGTAACTCCTGGGCTCAAAGGTTGAACCTCGCATGGGACATATGAGGTTCTCCCCCCTCCTTCCTTATTGTTTTCCTGTTCCCCCTGGGCTTTCCTCTTCTCCTTCTGGACGAAGGGCTTCCTTCACTTTATTTTGTAAATATAGACCTTATGCTGTTCCCAGCTCCTCTATTCTATGGAAATATACCTTCTGGCCCCGTTTCTTCCATAGTCCCCTTAATTTCTAAAATTTCCTAAAACCTGTCTTTTCTACCATTAAAAATTCCTGTTTCAATGGCATCTCATCCTGCTCACACTACATTGTTTTGAGAAAATGGGGGACAAAATTCACCCAGGAAGTCATGTTCTCTTTTACTCAGCTCCATAGATCATACCTGTGAGTGAGGGTTAAATGCCCACATCTGGGTATCGAATTATTGAGTGTACAAAACCAAGAGTGAACCATAATGTAAACTATGGACTATGGGTGAATATGATGTGTCAGTGTAGGGTCATTAACTATAACAAATGTGCTGCTCTGCTGGGGATGTTGGTAATTGGGGAGGTTATGCATGGTGGGAACAGGGGTTTCATGAGAAATCTTTGTACCTTTACCCTAATTTTGCTGTGAAACTAAAACTGCTTTTAAAAAATGAAGTCAAAATACACACACACACACACACACACACACACACACACATACACAATTTATACTTAATTATCCCTTTAAGTTTTATAATTTCCAACTTCCCCCCCCCATTGTACATATACTTTACATGAATTCACTCAATTTTAAAAGGTTTATAACTTGCTCTATAGCTTTATAGACTATAATGTATAAGTATACTATTAAATATTTGAAATAAGAGAAAAGTCTGGCCTCTGTTCCTTTTTATTGCATTTCACTCCCACCCCTGAAACCACATATTGCAAAGTGTTGCTTTCTAGCATCACCAAAATCAAAATATTGATTTGTTGAAGGAAAAAATGAACTGCAATTCATTCTAAGGCCAACCAGCAACTGAGCCACTCACAAACAATCAAAAAAACCCTGATTAAGGCTCAGGAAACATTGATATCCTTTCCAAAGTTCGGATTAGGAAATGGCTGAGAAAGTTACAACAACAGAAAGATGCTCATATGTAAACCACCAATTTATTAAAAAAGGGGAAAAGGCCATTTTGCTACCAGAGGAAATAAACTCTTCTGTGGTGTCAAAGGAAGAGAATTTCAGGGACGCTCATGCAGGAGGAGGTTTAAGCCAAAGTGGCAAGGTTGGTTAGAGCAAAAAGTGACTAGTGACAGTATGGTCTCAAGAGCCAGAGAGAACATGCAGGCTACAGGGTAGTGGCTTCCCTGAGGTCCTTGCTAAGCCTCTATACGTTTCCTTGGGTTTGTGGAAAGAACAGTCTTTCTTTCAAACTGTCCAACCTCTTTCCTGGCTTTTCCTGGGCCTGAGCTGGTGCCCTTCCCCTATCCAACCTCTTTTCTTTGATTTTATGGGGCTTGTGCTCTTCTCAAATCCCAACATTTTCCCAGACTTTCCCAGGCTAGTGCATTCCCCCTTTTATGGTCACCATTTTGGCTCCAAGTTTGGGTTCATCATTTGGCTTCTACTAGGCAAGTACTCATCAAAAGGAATTCTCCTTGTAGATTTCTCCCCACATCCTTACCCCTCCCTTAATCCATGGTAAATGATGCCAGTTACCCCCCAACCCTATCCTGGTGGCTCAGTTTGCTCCTTTATCTTTAGTTAGTAACTAACTGCCTACTCTGACAATTTTTGACATTTTTGCTATCCTATTGAAAATAATGTTTACAGACTTACAAAGATAAATATTCAAAAGGTATGAGTATTTTAATGAGCTCTGCTAAAGTCACCTAAAATGATGATGGAGTTCCTATTTCCTGAAGGAAAACCTACCTGAACTCATGAATCAGTTGCTGTCCCAAGTTTTCGTTCAGCCCTTCTCACAGAACTGATTCATTTGGAAATGAGAGATTCTTTCATTGCTCTCATGCTGACCAGACTGCAAAACAGCACAATCACTCATAATATGCTACTACAAATAACTTTCAAAGAGCAAAAACTATGTGTGGTGGAGTCCATTTGGGGCATTAATGCAAATGGATCGCTCATTTAAAGCCCAATTGATGGTTTCATTACAATCAAAAAAAAAAAAAAAAGAGGGAGTGTCTTTTTTTTTAACCTAAATGATTTATATAGACTGAAAATTTGCACAAAGAATAAAAAACATAGTCCACTCAGAATTTTGCAGTCAAACCCGAATTCTCAGTAAATGCATTTACTGAATGTACTGCAGTACTCTTATCATTATCTGTTATGTTCTATGCTGATTTGATATTTAAGGGATGGAATTTTTCTCTTCTTTGGAAGATATATCTGTAGTTTTATTAGAAAAACTAGAGGATCGATGCACTAAATTTGTGCAAGGGGCTCTGCCCTTGCAGCCACTGTTTGCCTCAGCCCTCGCAGCCCTGGCTTTGTCAGGAAGGTCATCTGGAAGGTCGTTTGGCCTTCCAGTCTAATTAGCATATTATGCTTTTATTATTATAGATTAGGGATTAATTTGGAACACTTTTCCCCTTCATTGAGTTATTAATTGCAAAGAGAATAGACAGATGTCAACCAAACTTAAGATGAGTAGCAGTTAAAATCCTCTTAATAGTGCTTATGCACAGAATATAGACTATTCTACATATTACACAAGGATTCACACACATAGGATTTGCAAACCATTTCCTTTAGTGTATTTAAAATGCTACTTGACCCTAGCCAGTTTGGTTCAGTTGATAGAGCATTGGCCCAGGTTCATTTACAGTCAAGGGCATGTATCTTGGTTGCAGGTTCCCCAGTCCTAGCCGGGGTGCATGCAGGAGGTAACCAATCAATGTGTCTCTCTCACATCAATGTTTCTCTCTGTCTTTCCCTCTCCCTTCCACTCTCTCTAAAAATCAATGGAAAAATATCCTTGGGTGAGGATTAACCAAAAAAAAAAAAAAGAAATGCCACTTGCATAATTTTCTGAGCTTTTAAATTTGATTAAAAAATTTATTGTATATTCCAGAGTTTATATTAATGGTATCAAGGTAGTAATCATTATTATTTTCAAAGGTCAATATAAACATTGCTATTTTTTATTACAAATGTTAATTTCAGCATTTAAAATATTAATGATCCTCAATTATATCTAAACAAAATAATTGTAAATATATTTATTAAAACTTTAAATTATGTATGTGTTAATGTTTGGATGTATATATAAAGCTTAAATACTCTCTCTACCTTCTCAAAAATTAACAGATCAAGAAAAATTCCTGTTTCTATTATTTTTTAATTTGTTTTTAAAAGGGATTTATGGGGCAATGATGTTCTGCACAAACACAAAAATTACTGTTAAAGTTATACAGTTACATAGGTATAAAACTTTAAAATTTCAAAACATTTATCAAAATAACAGATATAACATGATTCATGATGATGATAATGATGACGATGACCATGATCTTACAGTTGAGAAAACATTCTCAGGAAGGGTAAGTGACTTGGAAAAGTTCACAACTAATCCTATATAATAAAAGCCTAATATGCTAAGTGTCTGGTCAACTGGTCAGCCATTCAACCAATCAAAGTGCAATATGCTAATGATATGCTAAGATTGCTCAACCACTCGCTATGATGTGCACTGACCACAAGGGGGCAGACAGTTGATCAGTTGACCAGTCGCTATGATGTGCACTGACCACCAGGGGACAGACGCTCCGACCAGTAGGTTAGCTTGCTGCTGAAGTCCGGCCGATCGGGACTGAGCAAGATGGACCTGACATAACCTGGAGTCCTCCTGTGTTCCCTCCCCAACTGGCCAACCTCCTGCATCTCTCCCTGACCCAATCGTGCACTGGTGGGGTCCCTCAGCCTGGCCTGCACCCTCTCATAATCCAGGACCCCTCAAGGAATGTCAGAGAGCTGGTTTCAGCCCTATCCCACAGGCCAGGCTGAGGGACCCCACTGGTGCATGAATTCGTGCACCGGTCTCTAGTGTTTCATAAAGTGAAATCAAAAGCTAGTTATCTAACTTCAAAATCACACTATACTCTCTTGGCAAAATAAAGGACTAAATATATAAAGCATCTGTCTTTACTACTCATGCCATTTGTGCTGTGTTTTTAGTGGTTTTTATTTGTTTGTTTTCCGGGGGACAGATTTTTGGAAAATTTATTGAAGCTCATTAATTCTGGATTTAAAAGAGATTGTTAAATCCTAGAGGACTGGAAATCTTGTCATATGAGTGTATGAGAAGCCCATGGTAGCCTTAACAGGTATGGATATTTGATAGTCTGGTAGAGCAAAAAGGCACTATATATACTTTTCTCCAAGAAAGCAAAACCTAAACAAATGGGTAGAAATTACATAGAAGGATACTGTGTCTCAAAATGAGAAACTATCTCATAATTAGAAGAATCAGTCAGTGGAGTTATCTTACCTAAAAGGTATTCTATAATAAGAGATTGTTCAAATGAAAATCACATGAGTCTATAGAAAACACTTTAAAAATGGGGGCGGGGAGGTCCCTGCAGTAAGTGGAAGATTGGATTTGGGGGCAGCTGTGAAGTTTCCCAAGCATATTGTTAGAATCACAGAATCACAGAATGTTAGAGATGAAAGCAATTTGGGGTAATACCTTTGCATTCCTCTCATTTACAGATGAGAAACTAGAACCACAGAGTCAATTTATCTACTTACTATCATGAAGGTGAATTTAATTGGAAAAATCATTAATAAACCATTGAGCTGCAAGAAAAGATACAGAATTCTCAAGTCAATTTAACCAACCATCCAATGATTGTCAAGGTACTTTGAGCTTCTTCCGGAAAACAAGCCTCTTTTATTGCAGTGCTGTTCGCCAAGGCTGTGTGGATTTTGCTGAGAAACTGATGTGACTAAGAAGTAATTGTCTCAATTTATACCATCCCCTTGGCAAAGATTTATTTTATATTTGCTATGGTTCATTTAGTCGAATCTGTAACATTCACCAAACCTAACAGTAAAGAGGAGAGCTGCCAGTATGACTTAGAATCTAATAAACACAAGAAACATAACTGCAACCATGCAGAGGCCATCTCATCAGTTCTGGAAGATTCCTAGGTAGAAAAGACCCATGAGATGAAGCTATGAAGAGGACAGAAATATATTCATTCATCATTCCTATCATTAATTAATTCACTCATCAAATATTTATTGAGCCCCTACTACGTGTCACACCAGACATTTTTCTTCTGGTATTTTTGCAAATGTATATTAACTTAGTGCAGTGAAGGTCACTTCTTTATCTCTAATAAGTATTTATCTCAAAGGTAAGATAAGAAGTAACTGACATATTCTATTCTAAAATTCAAACTCCTGAATTTCAGAGGAAAACCCCAATAGAACAGTACATTTTTGATAGACCTAATCCACACTCTAAATATGTGCACACCAGTCAGGTAAGCAGCCACTACCAGAGTTTCAGCATATTCTGGGTTTGGGGGATTAAATAAATCTACTTTTTGGTTCAGGGGATTCAATAAATCAATTTGTGGGTTTTGAGAGTTTCAGTCAAGTTATTTAAATCAATATATGAATAAAATACATTTGATTTCAAACAAGGACAAATAATGAATCAACATTGACTAAGAATACCAGCTTAGTGCAGGAAAATATCCTGTAGAGGAAAATGGTAAATTAAATATTCTATTTAATTATCAACACAATAATAAGAAAGATAATTGGTTTGCCAAAATTACAGATAAGAACACGGATTCTAAGAAAGATTATATAATTGGTATATGCTGGAATCTCACCATATCTCCTTACTATGTCAATTTTTCCCCTACTAAATAAAGCAATTGCCATTAAAGCAAGAAAACCATAACGATACTGAAAAGAAAATTTATTTGAATGACTAAAATTCTTTATACCTTACATAATCTTATTGAAATATCACAGACAAACATATTAGAGAAGTTTTATACTGACACATATTTGAAAACTGAAGCTTAAGGAACTGATTATTCAAGTTCACACAGCTAATAAACAATGAAGCCTAATTTCAAGCCTAGTGCATTCTGACTTCTAAGCCAGTGATCATAAGCTGTTTTTCTTAACGTCTCAGGGATTCTGGCTTTTCTGCTTCTGGTTTGGGCAGATGGAAGGTTTCCTAGACCTGTACATGAACAACCATTTTCCTTGGCTACAAAACCCCACTTCTTAACCTAGTCTTGACCTTCTGAAATGATGTTGCATATTCTGAACCCCCTTGGAAGTAGGTGTGACCTTGTAAATATGCTTTATTCCAAAAAATGCAAGTCAAATGTGTGTCTGAACAACCTCAAAAGAGAGTTTGCAGGAGCTCTTTGTCTATTTCCCCCTTGTATCTTCCTCCACGCTGGTACCTGCAATGTGGATGTGATAGTGACATTCGACCAACCATCTTAAACCATATGAACAAGAACCACGCTTTAAGAACAATGGAATAGAAAAAAGGAAATGGCCTGAGACCTGAAAAAAAATTGTAGTATTGACAAAGCACATGTGGACTGCCTATTCTGCCATCTTTTAAACGAAAAGACAACAATCCGATATTATATTTTTATTCACTTACAACTGAACTGAATTTAAATCCTACAACACTATTACAAACTGGCAAATACATGGAAATCATTAGTTTGCATATATTTAAAAATGTATTAATATACCATTGGGCGACCATCATTGTGGCTAAAGATATATGAAATGGAGAAAAACATTAGCACATTATAGAAAGGCACAATTATTAGGTGAAAATGATGACTAATAATTAAAATATAGCAGTATTTAAGAAAAGGCAGTGATAATGAAGACCTCAGCATTAAAATCAGTAGAAATTATAAAGAGAAGCTCTTTTAAATGATATTTTAAATGATTGCATGAGCATTGATAAATGGTAATTAAAACATGGTTGATAAATTATAATAGGGCTCTCAGGAGAACCAGTAGCTTTGGATAGCTCTGCCAATTAGGTAGAGAGTTGAAGAGTATGAATTGATTCCTACAGGTAGCACATAAAGAAAAGTATTCAGAAGAATCTAGCCTATTAATTGAGATCAGTTCACATTGACTTTTTCTTAGTAAATTTAGGAGAAATATGTTGCAGGAACATTCCTTGATCTCATTTATTTGCCTATGGGAATTATAAACATTAATAGGTGCTTTTGTAGAAAAACAAAGTCATCATGATATCATCATTTAAAGCTTAGATATCATTATCATGTTGTTGACTACCTGATATTGAAATGTATGTACTATCCTATCTAATAAAAGAGAAACATGGTAATTAGCTGTACCTCCGCTACCCTTCCCATTGGCTAATCAGGGCGATATGCAAATTAACTGCCAGCCAAGATGGCAGCAGGCAGGCAGGCAGCTTGAAGTGAACATGAGGCTTGCTTGCTTCAGTGATGGAGGACTCCAACATTCCCCGCCTGCCTTGCCAGCCTCTGAGCTTGCAGTTTGAAACATTGTTACAAATATAGAAGCTAAACAAAACCCCAGAAACCTGCTCTCAGCCAGCCGGGATCTCAAAGCTGGAGTTGATACAGTGTTTCTACTATAGAACCCAAACAAACCAGATACCTGCTTTCAGCAGTGAGGCCTCAGAGCTGGAGCCAGAGCTAAAGCTGGTCCAGAATAAAAAAAAGAAAAAAAGGAGCAGTTGGGAGCTTCAGTCACTCGCCAGCCTGAAAACAGCCCTCAGCCCCTCACCCAGGTTGGCCAGGAACCCCAGTGGGGACCCCCACCCTGAAGGGTGTGTGACCAGCTGCAAACAGCCATCATCCCTTCACCCAGGCTGGCCAGTCACCCCAGTGGGGACCCCCACCCTGATCCAGGACACCCTTCAGGGCAAACCAGCCGGCCCCCACCCATGCACCAGGCCTCTATCCTATATAGTAAAAGGGTAATATGCTTCCCAGCACCAGCATCAGCAGAGCCGAGAGGCTTCCCGGCACCAGGATCAGCGTGACAGGGGGCAGCGCCCAAACCCCCTGATCGCCCTGCAGCTCTGTGTGTGACAGGGGACGGGGCCACAACCTGCCTATCCACCCTGCTCTGTTTGTTACAGGGGAAGGTGCCCCAACCCCCTGATCAGCCCTGCTCTGTGCCTGATAGGGGGGAGCTCCCCAACCCCCTGATCGCCCTGCGGCTCTGTGTGTAACAGGTTGCGGCACCCCAAACCCCTGATCGGCCCTGCTCTGTGTGTGACAGGGTGTGACACCCCAACTGCCCCCTCCCCATGGGCCCTGCTCTGTGTGTGACAGAGTAGAGCCATAACCTCCCCATAGGCCCTGCCCTGAGTGTGACAGTGACAGCTCCCCAACCCCCTGATCAGCCCTGCTCTGTGTGTGACAGGGTGTGGCACCCCAACCCCCTGATCGGCCCTGCTCTGTGTGTGACAGGGTGTGGCACCTCAAACCCCCCCCCCATGGACCCTGCTCTGTGTGTGACAGGGTAGAGCCATAACCTCCCCATCGGCCCTGCCCTGTCTGACAGTTGCGGCGCCCCAACCCCCTGATCAGCCCTGCTCTGTGGGTGATAGAGGGCGGTGCCCCAACCCCCTGATCCGCCCTGCTCTGTGCGTGACAGGGGGGAGCTCCCCAACCCCCTGATGGGCCCTGCTCTGTGCGTGACAGGGTACAGAGCCCCAACTCCCTTGATGGGCCCTGCTCTGTGAGTGACAGGGGGCAGTGCCCCAACCCCCTGATTGGCCCTGCTCTGTGCGTGACAGGGGGTGTCGCAGCAACCTCCCCATCGACCCTGCTTTGAGTGTGACAAGGGGCAGTGCCCCAACCCCCCCCCCCAATTGGCCCTACCCTGAGCGTGACTGAGGGGGGCATTGCAACCTCCCGATCTGCCCTGCTCTGTGCATGACAGGGGGCGGCACCCCAACTCCCCAATTGGCCCTGCTCTGAGCCCGACCAGGGGCTGCACCTAGGGATTGGGCCTGCACTCTGCCACCCGGGAGCGGGCCTAAGCCAGCAGGTCATTATCTCCTGAGGGGTCCCAGACTGGGAGAGGGCACAAGCCAGGCTGAGGGACCCCCCCTCCCCCGCCCGAGTGCACACATTTTTGTGCCCCGGGCCTCTAGTTCTATATAATAAAAGCCTAATATGCTAAGTGTCTAGTCCACTGGTCGTCCATGCAACCAATCAAAGCATAATATGCTAATGATATGCTAAGGCCACTCAACTGCTTACTATCACATGCTCTGACCACCAGGGGGCAGACTCTGACTGGTAGGTTAGCTTGCTGCTGGGGTCCCAGAGATCGGGACTGAGCAAGATGGGCCAGACACATCCTGAAGCCCTCCCGTGGTCCCTTCCCAGCCTGCCAACCTCCCATGTCCCTCCCCAGCCTCAATTGTGCACTGCTAGGGTCCCTCATCCTGGTCTGCACCCTCTCACAATCGGGGACCCCTTGGGGGATGTCAGAGAGCCAGTTTTGGCCCAATCCCGCAGGCCAGGCTGAGGGACCCCACTGGTGTAAGAATTCTTGCACTGGGCCTCTAGTCATATATCTGTGTGTATATATATAGCAAACATATAAATATTATATAGCAAACATATAAATATCTATATATACCTGGTAATGTATATATATATAAATCCAAAAAATGTCTCACATAAACCTTGTGCCTGCTGCACCCTTACATGCTCCTCATACTTCTGGGTCATGGCCATGGGGTCCAACTCTAACTCTTCAGGTGCCAGGGCCACTTCCACACCTTGTAGCTCAGAGGCCGGGCCCTTACAGCTCATAACCAGGGACATGTCATAGATGTGGGTCTCTCCCATTATGGCTCCCCCAGTTCTCTTCTCCGGTAACACAGTGAACAGCTGAGGTGTCTCTCTTCCCTCCATCGCTTCCTCGTACATATATATGTAAAATTAGAAGTGGAAAATAGGTAGTAGTTTGAGAAATTACTTGTCTTCCATTTCTCACAGCTGTATTGAGGTATAACATAAAGGATATTTATGTTTTCATGTCCATTCATTCACCTTATGTTTATAAAGTTTTGACAGACTGCCTTATGCGAAGATTGGTATTGCTACCAACTATCCATATATTCCTTAACTTTTCAGCATGCTCTTGGATTGAAATTAGTGGGACTGAGTTCTCAAAAATAGGATTTAGATGAAAATGATGGAAGTCACTTCTATCAAAAATCCAAAAAATGTCTCACATAAACCTCCTGTTTTCTTGTCCCTTGTTTTGGCGATTATAGAGGCCACCTGGCTCCAAGATGAAAAGCCAACTGTTTTGTAGCAGACTATGATGTGGGCAAAAAGTAAAACTTTGTTATGTTCATCTATTAAGATTTCAGGTTTCCTTTATTGCAGTTCCAAGTTACAGTTTGTTGCTGAGTACTGGAATCAGTTTCTTGAAGTTGGTTACTGCTTTAAAAACTCAAACATGTAGCATTGACTTCATGGTCAGATTGATACTGGAAGCTAGAAAATGGTCACCAGTGATGAGCTGTAGACAGACATTTGGATACTCATTACCTGATCTAAATGAGGAGACAAACCATGTACTTCTGAGACAGTAGATATAGAGAAAGTACATCAAATAACAGAATGTTGTAATATGTTTTGGTGTGTTTGGCAAGGTATTGAAGAAAACACATAGGATCAGGAAATATTGTCTAGAGTGTAAGCAGAAATCGAAGGTAATAAAGATATTATTGACAACAGAGATTCAGGGACTTGAAGAAAAGAGAATTCCGATACACTTCTAGGAGTCTAATTTAGTACAACCGCCTTGGGAAACTGGCAATATTTTCTAAAACTGAATATGCATATATTTGTGACTCAGCATTTCCACTCCCTAAGTATTTAGAAAATAGAAATATGTGTATATGTTCACCAAAATACATGTGCATGAATGTTCATATGAGCTTCCTTCACAATAGCCCCAAACTAAAAACTACAAAAATGTTCAAGGTTGAGGAAGGAAAAGTACTGGATGTGCATAAAACACAGTCTGCCATGAACCTCCAATCCTCCAGATTTGGCCAAAATGACAGTAGCAAAGGAAGAATCAGACACTAGAGCCAGGTACCACTGAGATAATCTATAATAATAAAAGCATAACATGCTAATTAGACTGGACAACCTTTCTGGATGACCTTCCAAACAAAGCTGGGGCTGTGAGGGAAGCCGGGGTCCCGGGTGTCAGACGGGCGCCGGTGCTGGCAGCCAGGGGAAGGAAGTCCTACTCTTGCACGAATTTCATGCATCAGGCCTCTAGTAGGAAATAAAAGTGCTTCCTCTGGCATGTTTCTCATATTTCCTTTCCCAAATGGGAGGTTCATTGTCCTGCTCCATCAGTATATATTAGTGACATGCATTGGGCGTGAGAAGAGACATATATTATATTCTACTTTTAGTTCATAAATCACTGGATTAAAAGGAGGAACAAATTTTCACAAGCTGATTAGCCTGATGGAAAGATTGTAAATCACCCAGACAGTTTTGATATTAGATTAGACACCGTGACTATGCAGGAAAAAAAAAAGAAACAAAAAGGTTTGTAACAGAAACTGCTATTCCAAATACTTGAGTGTTCCTTGATATTTTCCAGTCTCCTATTCACTAAGAGACCATATGAACATATTGTAGCCAATGGGATGAGGGTAAAATGATATTAGCTACTTTCAGATGAGCCCCATAAAATGCCGCACAATCTTTTAGCTCGCTACTGCCCTACTGTGGTTACACATAGGCCACGCGCTTTGGGTGGCCTAGAAGGCTGACGCAGAGCACATGGTTGAGTCATTCCTTGGAGGGAGCCCTGAAGAGAAGCTC
Source organism: Myotis daubentonii (assembly GCF_963259705.1). Taxonomy (NCBI): domain Eukaryota; kingdom Metazoa; phylum Chordata; class Mammalia; order Chiroptera; family Vespertilionidae; genus Myotis; species Myotis daubentonii. The sequence continues at coordinate 217,350,360 of NC_081840.1, forward strand.
ACAACCAGCACTGGAATTTACTGCAAATGAAAAATTAACTTTGTCGTTGAGACTGTGACCTCTGTTGTGGGAGTGAATGCTAATTATTGTACTGATAGTCACCTGGAGATGAAACAAAGATGAATCAGACAGAACCTGCACAAAGGTATTTTGTCTTTGGGGACACACAAGATACATGCTATGGTGTTTTGAGGATAGCTAACAATTCATTGGTGCTCTTATCACCGAGATGTCATCACTGCTCTGCCCTGACTAAATGCCTGTTCCACAAAATCATGAAACATAAACCAGTTGATTTTTAACACTATTTTTTAGCACAAGTAAAGGTTCAGAGAAAATTAATGAAAAGGGACACAGATTTCACATATACCCTGTGCCCCACAAACAGGCACATCCTCCCCCATCTTCAACATCCCCCAGCAGAGTGCTGCATTTGTTACATTGATGAGCCAAAGTCCATAGTTCACTTTAAGATTCATTCTTGGTGTGGTCATTCTACAGATGTGAACAAAAATGCAATAGCAGGCATCCATCATTTTTGTATCATAGGGAGAATATTACTGTCCTAAAAACCTCTGTGCTGTGCCTATGCATTCCCCTGCCCCCAACCCCTGGCAACCACTGATTTTTTTTTTATTGTCTCCATAGTTTTGCCTTTCCCAGGATATCATATAGTGATAATTATAAGATATGGAGCCTTTTCAGGTTGGTTTCTTTCACTTAGTAATATGCATGTAAGGTTCCTCTATGTCTTTCATGGTATTACACCTCGGTTTTTGCAGTGTTGAATAATATTCCATTGTCTGAATGTACCACAGTTTATTTACACACTGACCTACTAAAGGGATGGATCTTGGTTGCTTCTAAGTCTTGTCAGTTATGATAAAGCCACTATACACATCAGTGTGCAGGTTTTCGAGTGGACGTCTGTATTCAACTCCTTTCAGTAACTACCAAGGAGCAGGATTGTTGGGTCACCTGGTAAGGGAATGTTTAGTTTTATAAGCAACTGCAAAACTGTCTTCCAAAGTGGCTGTGCCATTTTGAATTCTCACCAGCAATAAATGAGAGTTCCTGCTACTCCTCAGCAGCATTTGGTGCTGTCAATGTTCTGAATGTTGGCCATTCTAGTAACTTTATAATGACTTCCATGTTATTTAATGTTGTATTTCTCTGCTGACATATGATGTGAGCATCTCTTCCCATGCTCATTTGCCATTTGTATGTCTTCTTTAATGAGGTGTCTGTTAAGATGTTTTGCCATTTTTTAAATTGAGTTGTTTGTTTTCTTATTGCTGATGGTTAAGATTCCTTAGTACATTTTGGATAGCTGTCCATTATCAGATGTACTTCAGCAAATCTTTTCATCCAAACTGTGGCTTACCTTCTCATTTTCTTAACAATGTCTTTTACAAAGCACACATCTTTAATTTTAATGATGCTCAGGTTATCAATTTTCCTTCTCTCTAGAGAACTTCTTTTAACATTTCTTGCATGGTAGATCTACTGGCACCAAATTCCCTCATTTTTTGTTTATCTAAGAAAGTCTATTTTTCATTCACTTTTTTAAAAATATTGTTATTCATTGCAGAGAGGAAGGGCGAGGGAGAGAGAGATAGGACCATCAATGATGAGAAAGAATCATTGATCAGCTGCCTCCTGCACACCCCACATTGGGGTTTGAGCCCACAACCTGGGCATGTACCCTGACCTGGATTTGAACCATGACCTCCTGGTTCATAGGTTGACGCTCAACCACTGAGCACGCAGGCAGGACTCCTTAACTTTTGCAGAGAATTCTAGGTTAGTGGGGGGTTTCCGCAACACTTTAAATATTTCACACTGCCTCTTCTTGTTTGCATTATTTCTGACCAGAAGGCAAACGTAATTTTTATCTTTGTTCCTCTATAGATGAGGTTTTGTTCCTTTAAAAAATAAATTCAGACTTCTTTTCAGTATTATTTTTAGTTTTGATTTTTTGTAGTTTGAAAATGACATGCCTTTGTTCAGCTTTTTCCTTGTCTTTAGGATTTGGTGTCAACTTCCAAAATCCTTGCGTAGGCAACAAGATTCCTTGATTGATGTTTTAATACTTTAACTCAACATAATCTGGGCTGGCCTTCTTGACATGCCTTAACAATAGTATGTAGAATGAGTGGCTTTTGATGCCTATCTATAGAAAGCTTCTATTTATACGTGAGCTTTTTAGAATATTCACCTGTGGAGTCCTGAATAGCTATACAAGAACTCCAGCTTCCCTGAGGTCACCATGAATGGGGAAGCTCAAGCTAGCTTCCTCATGAAGAGACTACGTGGAGAACAAACCAGATGCTTGGTTAATTCCTGGGTTTTCCAGCTCCTTGGCTTTTGATCCACCTCAGTTGAGTCATTAGACAGCATAGAAAAGAGGCCAGCTGTCATTGGAACGGCCTGACCAAACTCCTGTTTTCTGAAATCATGAGACAGAAATGATTGAAGTTTTAAGACATGGCTTTGGTGTGGTGTCTTAGACAGCAATATATAAGTGGAATGGATGCATTGCAATGTGAATTTAAATATAAGGTTAGAGTATATGTTTGTTATATATGCATGTCTCATATAGAAAGCAAGATGGACTATAGATTTTAAAAAGTAAGAAATGGTCACAAAATTATAATTGCAGTTCTAGAGAAATACAAAGAAAGAAGAAATTTCTGAAAAAATTCTTTGTCTGTAAGTACCAGGGAAACAAAGGCTGAATGCATTGATTCATCACTATAAATGCTGTACATGCTACATGCCAGATGACTATGAATGTTGGTTACATTAATAGGTACAATAAGTAAACTAAGGCTGTTGCAGTTTGGAAGAATTCTTGAAGAAAAAGTTGGATTTGCTCACATACAGAGAGCAATGGAAGCAGACAACGTTTGAAAATTCTAGGCTAGGGAAACAGTGTGATCATCACTACTTCATTTAGTAGGCACTGAAAAGGCAGACAGTTTCTTTTTTGATAAAATGTAGCATTATCAGAACTTTTCTTAAAACAATGAAAGTAGCAGAGGAATCTGAGACAGGCTGGCAAATCATTTGCAGACATCTGAAGTCAGGAAATAAGTTTGAAGCAGCAACATGAGTAAGTTCAGTTACAAGCAAGGATACTCAGCAACCAGTGTCAATTACTGAGGGTAGATTCACACGCCCCTTCATTCAATAATGTATAAATAGAGGAGATCTGATAGCGTCTCATGCCCCTTGCAAGTTTACAGCTCTATAGAGTGCTGAGATCATTCCTAAGGACATACCTAACATGGCTACATTTCGGCTCTTATTATGTAAATACTTAAAATATCACTGGAATGTGTAGTCATTTCCTCTGCATACCATGTTAATAAACTGGCAATATAGTGTATGGGTATCACTTTCTCTTTCCAGGGAAATGTGGGCATTTCTGTAGCCACAATAAATTGAGAGTTTTATTTATGAGTGTGATATGCTGCAGGTTTTTACAGGAGGACGATGACTGTCTATGTCAATTTGGCGGTTCTGTGCGCTATGTTAAGCCACATATGTAATGAGGGGGTGGAACAGTAATTAAATCAGTGGAATGTCACTTTTCTCTTCCTGTAGCATCGCTTCCGTGGGCAGACTAGCAAGGAAAGGCTGTTCTCAGGCGTCCGGAAGCTGTTTTTCTTCCCTCCCAAGATCATTATTTGAAGCACCTAGAATTTTCATTGAAGCCACTTCATATATTTCAATAAACGAACTAGACTATCAAGTAATTATAATGTTTACAACGAGAGGGTAAAAAACCGGAACTAGCCACAGTTCTCAAGTTTTAAAAAACGGCATCGGAGACAGGCAACCTCATTCGCATCAACAGAGAGACTGTCACTGTGGGTTGATGACAGAAAAAGAGGTGGGCCATATTAGATTAAATGTGGACATCTTATTTCATTTTAAATATACCAATAGCAGTATGTGTTTTTAAAAAACTAAATTCTGCAAAGCATAGACGAAATCTCTAATGACAATTTCAGGATATCCTTTAAACTGAAAAAGGTATATATAATAGGGAAACACATTCCAGTGAATGTTTATATTAAAATGAATGTAATGATCACCAGAGTAACTTATTGTCACATAGAATCTTCCAGAATAATATATAGAACTAATCACCCTCAATTTTAAAACTGCAAGACACAAGCGTGCACACACACACACACACACACACACACACACACACGGGGAGAGAGAGAGAGAGAGAGAGAGAGCGAGCGAGCACATATTTTGAGAGAAAAACTAATACATGCCATGGAAAGATATAAACAATGGATTATTATTGTGCAGCCGTTAGAAAGATACACATTTTTGTTTCTCTTTTTTGTAAATCAATTAATTGGTTGCTGTTTTCTTTTTAGTCTTGCTTTGGAATCTGTGTTTTAGCCAGCCTCCCCACGACAGGCTGTAGCACACGAGTGATTGGGAGTGCAGAAACTCCTGTGCGCATCATCTGTTTTATAAGCAGAGCTGTTTCCTGCCTAAATACCCAATATCCAGCAGGCCCTCATCACAGAGACCTGCACATCTGCATAATACATGAAAAAATAAGAAACTAAATTTTCTTCTTTCATTTTTTTTCTTTTTCTTCTTTTAACAACAACTCCAGGAGCTTGACTAGTTATTTTATTTATCTCTTTTTTCTAGTCCTCTTTGCTTCTCTGTTTTGACTTCTTTTTCCTTTTGTAGAAAAAATAAAGAAAAGAAAAGGAAAAGAATATTGCACATGTGTCCTGGAGGCGCTTTGCATAGTTGTTCTTTGGAAAAATCTTTTTCTGCGCGATGACAGCACTTGTTAATCTTCCCCTCCTCTTGGTCTCAGTGGTTCTCTTTCCGTCCCCCACTTCCCAGTGGAAACCTGTAGGTGGCAAGAGTTATGTCTTTCTTCCCCGTGTCTGTGCCGCCTCGGGAATTGGCAGAAGTGCTGGGTGTTATGCTGATCGGCGCTGTGCAAAGGGGGGAAGACACATCAGCTGAGCCGAGGTTGCTCTGCCAGTGTCTGTGGAAGCAGCCTTCAAATTCCAGATCAGCAGTGAGCAGCAGAGAAAGCCTTCTTTCCAAAGAAGCCTCCTGTTTGACCCAATTAGTCTGAGCCTCAAGAAGGAGCTGCTGTCAAACCACTTGGTTAAAGTCGTGAAGTTTAACGAGTTTCAATCCCACAGTTCTGTCTGGGTTTCTAAAGTTTCCCAAGCCTGTACCATTGTCTAGACCAGAGGTGCTCAGCCGTGGCTGCACATTAGAATCACCTGGGAATCTTCTTAAAATCCTGATTTCTGGGCCTCATCCTCTGGAAATTCTGTTTCTTTGTTATGGGGTGGGGCCACAACACTAGTAACAAAGAAACAGAATTTCCAGACGATGGGGCCCATAAATCAGGGTTTTAAAAAGATTCCCAGGTGATTCTAATGTGCAGCCAAGGTTGAGAGCCACTGGTCTAGACAGTGGTCTTTTTGCATAATGCACATTTAGTAAAAGCTGGGCCAGGAGGCAATTCCTACCCCACTTGTGGGAGTTATTCTACTCCTTTAATTCTGACTGACAAGTCACTGACCCCAAGGTCAAGTTAATGGTCGACTTATTTTATATTTTTTGTTTGTTTGTTTTTTAAAAAATATATTTTATTGATTTTTTTACAGAGAGGAAGGGAGAGGGATAGAGAGTTAGAAACATCGATGAGAGAGAAACAATGATCAGCTGCCTCCTGCACACTCCCCACTGGGGATGTGCCCGCAGCCAAGGTACATGCCCTTGACCGGAATTGAACCTGGGACCCTTGAGGCCGCAGGCTGATGCTCTATCCACTGAGCCAAACCGGTTAGGTCTATTTTACATTTTTGGTAAGTTTTGAGAGAATGACCTCTGTTTTATCGATGACTGTAACATGAGACTATGTCATGGATGGTGTTTGTGGGGAGTGGCCATAGAATACAAGGAGAGGAACATAAAATGTGTGTGAGCAGAAATAGGTTTAAGCTCTGTGCTGGCACTTACTAGCTGCAAACATTTGTTAAATTATTACTGGTTTTCCAAATTTAGTTTCCTTATGTATAATGAGAAAGCTAACAATTCTTACCTCCTGAGATTTTTTTTGTGAAGACTAAATACTGGAATACATGCAACATGCTTATGATAATAATATGGCACATAGTAAACACTCAGTATGCATTAGTTACTATTATGATCTTATAATCATGATTATCATGTATGGAATCTCTTAGAATATTAGAACATTTTAAAAAACTATGATTGTCTTATAATGATTGATATTGAATTATTGATAGTATTGAGAACATGCAAAAATAAATGACTAGAAAAAGATTACACAGTTGTTAGTGGAAAAATTAGACCAAAATCTCAGGGCTTCTGTTTTCTTCTCTGGCGATCTATGTGGAGAATTTAAACAAAACAATGCTATTTCATGCACAGTGTTAAGCCTAAGTCAATCAGCATATATTCATTATTATATTGATTTATTGATCCATTCACCCTGGCAAAATGACTATGTTACTAATCACTCTGTTACACTATTCAAGTACATTCATTTTTAGGAAGGTTAAAGATGGCCCAAAGTCACAGAGCCAATTCATCAAGCTTAATTGTGAGTTTTGCACTTTAATTTGTCTCTACATAAAAATATCAGCATGGTAAAAAATGGAAATTGACTTATAAGTGTTTTTTTGAAGATAAACAGTTAAATTGAACCAAACAAGTAAATTGTCAATTAGCAACTTACTGATTTCTAAGTAACCCATTGGTTAAATGACCTCATTAATTTTCTTCTCTTAATGTGCTGCTTATACACAATTGCAGTGTGTATAAGTGTATGTATGTATGCAGAAGTAAACATGCTTTCTATCTCCTTGACAGGGTTGCATCAATATAAAATATTTTATAATGTCTCCTAAGAATAATAGACATAATTTTACCTGACATATCTGGGGAATGGCATTGCTGATTGATGACCAATTATATGTAATCATAGTGTATTTTTTGCTATGACTTTGCTCTTGCAATCTTTCTTATGAGCTCATGAAATAAATATTTAGGGAAAAATGCTAAATTCTAGTATTCTCTAAATTACTCTTTTCTAACTGCCAAATAAATAATACTTCAATGGATAGCTAAGTAGACAAACTCTGACTTTCTATTTTGCGGCTGGATGTGTACTGAAAATAAGAAAATCTCTCAGGTACTTTAAAAATTTGATTCCCATTATCAATACAAAAATAAAAATTGTGCTCTCTCCATATGTGTAACGCCATAGCTTATATGCTTTTTACTGTGCCACACTGCCTCTCATGTTTGGGGGCAGAACAGGGACAAAACAAGTAGACCACAGGGGCACTGGGTAAGTGAAAATACGGCCTTGGGACTTCAAGTTCCTACCTGCATGCAATTTATAAATAGGGTGGTTATCAGGTAAGCCAAACACAGACAAGGCTCCCAGAGTAAGCTACTTCCATGCCCATTACTCAAAACTAAGCTACTGAACATCCCTCCCTGCACCTCTAAACATATTTCCCGAATGTTCCTAGGCAGTGTACAATTTTTAGTATGATTCAAAAATGTCACAGACATAAAAAAGAGCAAACTCCTCCAATTTACCCTCAGAACTGTCTAAATTGAGGACAGAGGATCTTTCAGCTCATCAACATCAATCTGTTGCAGCCTTCACCTCCCACCCAAACCACTTCCTCACCACTGCTTCCCCAAAGGATAACCACAGTCCGGAAATGTGTTTGAGAATATTATTGGAGAAAAGAGGACGTTGTACATGCACAGAGAATGAAAGCTTGCATTTCCATAGAACCATGTTTAGCGCATTCCCATTGTTCCAGTTGAGGTGGATACTATATGCTCCTGTCTAATACTTTCAGGTAAGTTTTCCTATTAGTGTGGGCTTATCTGCATGATGGTTTCCAGATTCTTGCTCCACTTCTCGGTGGCTGAAAGAACATAGTCACCTGCCTGGTTTCCTCCTCTGGACAATACTGATAACAATGCCTCCATGGGCTTGTTTACTTAGATCACTCATTCACCAAAATACTTTTTATTATGTGCCAGAGGAAAAAATGAACAGACAAATCATCGGTCTCTGTTCATATAGAACTATTCTGGTAATTGAGCACAAGGATTAAATGAATGTATATGCAGTACTTAAGTAGTACCTGTCCCCTAGCAGGCTCAGATTAGGAATTACTAAAGTTTTTTATTATGCCCATCACATGCCAATTTAGGTACTAGGCACTCGGCTCAGCTCTTCCTTCATTCTCTTTGTAATCCTTAAATGGAGCCTACATAAGTGTTGTAAATTGAGCCTACGTAAGTGTTTTCATGCCTGTTTTACCAATTGACAAACTGAAGTTCAGAGAAATTACTTCCCTGAAGGAGTCAGGTTTCTAACCCAGATCTATTTAACATCATACAAGTATATCATTGAATTCATTTGGCCTAAAAAGAAAGTATTAGCCTTTTGGGGAAACTGGGTATTTCGTCAGAGCAAACGTTATTTCTCTCCCTTCTATAAATACAATCCACCTTTGGTGCCCTGGGTCTCATTCAATTTAATTATCTAAAAGATCTAAGTTGTGCAATTCTATTTATTTTTTCACTGATCATTCTCTCTACAGGACCACCTCTAATCACAATATATACTTTATTTCATAACCTGAAAACACAAAATCATCTTTAACTTAAGGTTAAAGTATTAGATAGGAGCATATAGTATATACTTCTACTGGAACAATGGAAATTAAGTAAACATGGTTCTATGAAAATGCAAACTTTCATTCTTTGTCCATGTACAACGTCCTCTTTTCTCCAAATAAAAATAGAGCGGTAAGAATGAGACACACTAAATGAATAATAAATAAAGTCCCACACTTACCCAAAAAGAGTATTTATGGCTTATTTGAAATTCACATTGAACTTGGCATCCTGACAAGTGGCTTTCCTCTTGTTTGTAATGCTAGTGCCTGACTTCAGCTTTGCTTGCCCAGCATCCATTGCAAGGCTGGCTACCTGGAAGGAACGCATTGCCAGCCACAAGACTAGATGAAGAGCTGGGCTGCCTCCTCCCACACCCACAGGTCTCTTTTGTTTCAGAGATCTTCAATGACTTGGTTAACTGACCACTGGGCTGCTTCTCCCCTCTTCCTGCTCTTACCTTTAAATTCACTAATAATTCACTAATGAAAAGTCTCCAGATTAAGCAAGAACAGGTCTGTGATGCCCTTAGATGTCCGGGGCTGACGCGCGCTACACTGACTGGCTCAGCGTGTTCCTCAGCCACACGAGATTGAGCAATAACAGGTCTGAAAAGTGACCCCTGAACCCTAGGCTCCCTCGCTCAATCCCAGTAAAAGCAGAACTCCAGCCCAGCGTGCATGCTCCCTTTCCTCCATTCCCTGCTTCACTTGGGGTTGGATCTTCTTTGTGTGCCATGCAATTTCAAGGACTTCAAAGTCATAACCCCTCCCTCACCCCCCCTTGATTTTTAGTTTCCAAAGGTTAATTCTAAGGGCATCTTACAGTCCTACTAAAAACTACAAGGACTGATCCAGCCACATTAGTTATCGATAGGCAGAGGCGAGCACACGACACAATGAAACGCCCTGAAAACAGGTCCTTTATTGTCATCTCCTTCACCTGGCACTTTCTCACCTGGCATTTTCTCAGCCAGTCTCTCCAAACAGACTTCGTTCTCCAACATTCCAATGAAACCACTTTCGTCATGACCATCAATGATATGACTTGGTCAAATCCGGTTGTCACCTTTCTGTTCAAATGTTATCCACATCTGTGCAGCATTCAGTACATGATACCGCATTCTTTTCCATGACACGTTTTCTTGTCTAATTTTTGTGAAGCCATACTCTTCAGTCTGTCATCAGTCTTACCCGTGTTTTTGACTCTGAGTTACCTTTTTGCTACTCAGCCTCAATTTTTGCAAAACACTTGCATAGGACTTTGTGCTTGGAGCCCTTATATTTTCAATGAACATAGTCACTGTAAGTGACTATTCAAACTTGTGACCATGGATGTCATCTAGATGCCAATGACTCCAAAAACTGAATTTCAGCCCCAACTTTGGTTGGGATTCCAGACTCCGGCATACTCATTTGTCTACTTGGCCTATCCATGTGGGTGTTTATTAGGCAACTCAAAATTTACAATACCAAAAAGTACTCCTAATTCACCCCCACCCAAAAGGCTTCTATTTTAGTCTTTGCCATCTTGTAAAAGATACAAATGCCCATTAAGTCACTCAAGCAAAATATCTCTAAAAATCTCTATTTCTTACCTTATTGCAAGTTTATCAGAAAAAAAAAATCCTAAAGATTTAAGATCCAAGTCTTATGCTGAATCCTTCCACTTTGGTCCATTTCTATTTCTAAAATCCTAGTCGTAAAACCATATCGTATCTCCCTACAATTCCATTCTCATGGCACTCTCTAATAGAGTGTAATAGCACAGAATCACATGAAATGTAATCAATAATTCAAGTACTTTTTGCATTTGACAAGCTGAAAAAAAATCAGAAAATGTAGAATTATGCAAAACATTTTATAGCGATGTTCAATGTGGAAATGTTTAACAAGGTTTAGATGTTTGTGTTATTATTTTGAAAAGTACTTAACATTTACATTTGTTAGTTACCTTTTAAGTTATGAATAAATACCAAAGTATAAAATGGCATTGTTTTCAGATTCATAATGTTTTTAAGTTAATTGAAAGCTGTACCCTTTAACAAAAGTAAATAATTATACGCAATAACCCAGAAGGTATAAATAAATATAGGGAAATAAAAACAATGTTAGTAGAGTTGAGAACCTATTAAAGTACTCAGAGCTGAAAGTACCACTTGGAATGGGATTGAGGAGGCAGCTGAGTCAATCCTAGTATTGAGTACTGTCTCAATAAAGGCCCTGGAAGGGGTGTCACTTTTATAAATTTTCTTTTCTAATTGTAAGAAGCCCCAGTGTAATACTTTAGGACTGCCTAGATATACATAAATATATAAAATTTAAAACCAAACATAGATATCACACTTCCTGGGCAAATAATAGAGTCCATTAAAAAGGACAAAATTCACAATAGTTACAAGGTTGAATTACTGAATGCTTACTTCCTCTACTCGGTAACATGCTGAACTGCTTTACTTGGATCACCTTGCTGAATCCTAACAATGGATTGAGATAGAAACCATTATGCTATTTTTACAGATGAGTAATATTAAATTCAGGAGAGCTAAGCAGTTTGCTAAAGCACATGCAAACACTAGATAGTGAAGTCAGGATTTGAGACCAGGTAGACTCCTGGGACTCCCCTCACTCCCACAGCACTTTAAACACTTCGCTCTTCAATAGCTTAAGCATAGATACATTACAGCAAACTGAAAATGACATGCAAAAAAATTCTCAAGTAAACTCTGCTGTAGCTTTAGGCAATGTTCCCAAACTTTTTCTTGAGATTTTAATAAGTATTCAAGCAGAAAGGTCTTGTGGTCAAACACATTTGTAAAGTAGCCTATCACTTCCCCCTCTTGGGTACTCATATTGCATATATCAAGTTTTGAAGAGCTCTTTTTAAAAATTATTAAATAAAAGTGGCTAAGATTCTCAAACCAATAATATTAACAGGGGGATTTTTTCCCCTTTAAACTGTGAATACAAAATTAGAAACAGATTCAAAAGAATCAGAAAGGCATTTCAAAATAAATCACTGGAATAGAAACCATAATATTTTAGATGATAATAACAGAACTCTGTCAGACCTTTCTCTCCCAAGCTGAGCATTCTCAACACAGTCAATGAATCCTGATGATTTGACTTCCTCACTATTTCTCAAATTCATTTTCTTCTTTCCAAGTCTAGGATCATTGTTTTAGATTAGATCCCAATCATTTCTCCACTGGACAACTGGAAAATCTTTCTAAGTATTCCCCCTAACTCCAATCTCATCACCTTTGAATTCATCCTCCCTAAACCAGCAGAGCTCAGGCTAAATATGCAAATTCAACTGTCACCTTTCTCAAATTAAATAGCCTTAAGCTCATCATTATTGTCCTTGAGCTAAAGTTGGAGCTTCCAAATAGGGCACGCCACTTTATAAACTGGGATTAGCAAACCTTTTACTACTCAAGCTTTCCCACCTTATCACCAGTAGCACCAAGCACCATGCCCCCACCCGGGTACATCCATTTGTCTTTTTTTTTTTTTTTAGTTAAGGTATTACAAATATGTCCTCATCCCCCCCATTAACCCCCAACCTCCCCCCCCCCACACACAAACTCATGCTCCCATCCCCCTGTTGTCCATGTCCATTGGTTTGGCTTATATGCATGCATACAAGTCCTTTGGTTGATCTCTTCCCCTTCCCCCCGCCCTCCCCTACTTTCCTTCTGGGGATCATTTGTCTTTTTAGTGCCTCTGCTCTTACACTTTCCAAGCTTACAACCACACCCTTCCACATTTGCGTATTGTTTTCCCCTTAAGAGTCAAATTTAAACATCTACTCCTTCACAAGTCTTTCCTTACTCGGTTTTGAAACCTGCCCTTTGAACTTTCAAACCAAAGTTACTGAAAGATCCAGTTGCTCTGGAGATTGCATCCATGTTTTAGCACTCACTAATGGTACAACCCATCCCAGTTTAATTAACCATGCTATCTGTGCAATCTTTAACAATTTAACTCATTATATCTGCACTTTAGTTTTCTCCTCATAGACTGCATGTATTTATACCTCAAACATAGATTTATTGTGATGAATCAGGGTTATAAGGAAAATAAAATGCAGTTAGGTGGTATTATCCAAGCACACAATAAAGGCAAACTGGTGGTGTTATCATAATCATTTTATTGGCATCTGTTTGGGTTCCCCATATCTCCAGATATTTTTATGCTCAGAAACCTTTCTCTCTCCCTCACCCTGTGGCCTTCTCTCTCCCCTCTTTGTCTTCCCATATTTAGTTCAGGTTTTATGTATACTTAGAAAGTGCTTAAAAACCTGTGTTTGATCAAACTGAATGAAAATACCCCCAAGTCTCAAAATGCCAAAGCTGCCTGTGTTGGCAGTCAGAAGATTTCAGATTTTTAGTCAATTTTAATCCTTTTAATGATAGAATGAAAACAGTTAAACAGTTCTGATACTCTTGTGATTTTGGTGTATTCAAAATTCATTTTTCATGGCTATATAGGTAGATAATGGTCATATGATGCTTTTCCATTAAAAATGTCAATTTATTTGATATTCATTATTAGCCCAACAAAACAAGGTACAAAGTTATCTCCTCTGGACAGATGACAAAACAGAAGGTCCTACTAGCTAAGAAATTTCTCCAGAAACAAAACTAATACTTAACAGCTAGAAATGTAACTTGATCTCTGAATCCCAAGTTTTTGCACCTACACAGACCACGAACATTGGCCAGTCCCAATTGCTAGTCAATTATATCCAAGTTCTTTTCTCAGAATTTCAGTAGAATAAATATGTAACTTGAGAAATTCATGTCTGAGATATATTGCTAATTTTGCATTGTCAAGTCCATCCAATGATTGCATGACATGTATTTGTGAATGTCCATTCTCATTCCTCTGACAAAAACACAATATGAGAAAATGGCTAAATTGTGCCTATACAGCCCAAAGAAAATCTCCACTTTGATAATTTATTTCCAGTGCTGTGAATCATGTCAGCTCTAATGAGTATCTTCACAATTCCCAGATTATTACTTATGCCCCAAACATGAGAATAACATCAAAATCATTTTCTTTTCTCTACCACCCCAGAACCATGGACATTCCTTACATGAGAAAATAAACACTAGAACAAAAACAACAACATTCATCTTGGTTATTCTGAATGGTTTAAAATTCATTCAGCCTTTCTAATTTTTCATCAGCTACTGAGTTAAAAAAGTAAACAAGGCAGGAAATTCCTTAGACTGTAAAGCAGACTCTCTACCAGATGAACCATGATTCATTAGATCCTATACTGCTGCATCTCCAGGCAAGTTGCTTCCATAATCTGAGGATTACTGAAACCCAGAAGATAATCTTATGCAAAGACATGCTCTATTAGTGGCCCTGGGTAAATTTGGCACAATCTCATTACCCAGTATTGGAATAGAACACTTCACCAGGAAAATCCCATGGGGCCATATTAAAGTCTTCTTATCTCATAGACATATGATTTCATAGAAGGCTTAGAACATAATCCCCAAAACATTACAATATATGCAAAGTAGGATCAGAGGCAGGCACTAAGATAGGCTCTCCCTCCCATGCAGGAGGTCAGGGTCTGCAGTTAGACAGATATGGTCAAAACTATTTTTCAGTGTTACCTAAACTGACTCAGTGATGTAAAAGGACCATTTTCAGTTCAAACATCTCATAAAACTCATAGTGTTTATTCATAAAGTCATTTAATGTATGATGGAGGATGAGACTTGCTTGGCATTATAAGTCAAATTTAGGGCCAGTGATATTTTCAGAATTTTGAGCCTTTTCATCTAGTTGTTAGTTCTTTCTGAAGGGCTTGAATTCCATCCAATCTTTAATACAAAGTAGCAGTTTCAGATTCGGACTCTTAAGTTATCCATTTATTTTCAAAATTTTGAACTTTGAGAAACTTCTGAATTCTTTTTCTAGAATCGGTTTTCATACTAAGGAAATATCATTATAGCTTCAAATGACTAGACAAGTGTTATGACCTTACTTTGAGGCAGTGAGGCCGAGAAGACACATTCTTAGCTTACTTGTACTTCATCACAGACATTTCTGGCAATAAGGCCTTGGAGTTTATATCTTTGGTTTTTGTTGTTTTGTGAGTACATCTTTCACCTCTAAATATTGAACCTATATGTTATGCTATGTCTTCTGAGGTATATATGAGATATCAGCTGAGTCATTACCATTAAATATTAAAATAAAAGTAGCCTCCCCACTCTCCAAAACATGCTCTCACTTTCAACCAAATTTTCCAATAATTCTGTTTCATATTGATTTCATATAAAATAAAATAAAAACAACCTGTTCCCTAGCTAGTGTGGCTCAGTTGATTTGCCATTGACCGTGCACCAAGAGGTTGCTGGCTCCATTCCCAGTCAGGGCACATGCCAGGTTCCTGGGCTCAGTCCCTGGTGGGGGCCCTGTGAGAGGTTGCAGGTCGCTGTTTTCTTCTAGCATCAATGATTCTCTCTCTCTCTCTCCCTTTCTCTCACTCTAAATATCAATAAAAATATTTTAAAAAGAAATTGCCAATATTTTATAACAAATAAAATATATCAATATTTTATCTATGTTGTTAAAAATTGTAGTAGGAATACTTTAATGTTTTAGAAAATAATGTATTCATCTGCTGGCATAATGTTAAATGTTAAACAAGGATTGTTAATATGATATGGATTTCATTATGTCACTTTCTTTCTGTCACTTTAATGACTCATTAAGCCCAGGAAAAGTCATCAATCACTTGTTTCACATTCTAGGAATATTTTGAGGTAACAGCCAGCTTTCAGTTTGTTCTTGAAAATCTTTTTTTTTAAATATATTTTATTGATTTTTTTACAGAGAGGAAGGGAGAGGGATAGAGAGTTAGAAACATCGATGAGAGAGAAACATAGATTCAGCTGCCTCCTGCACACTCCCCACTGGGGATGTGCCCGCAACCAAGGTACTTGCCCTTGACCGGAATCGAACCTGGGACCCTTCAGTCTGCAGGCCAATGCTCCATCCACTGAGCCAAACCGGTTAGGGCTTGAAAATCTTTCATACAGAAAAACTTTTAAAACTTTTGTTGGCTATGATAAGAAGTACATTATTATTCCATTGTTTCTATTTTCTTTTCTGCCACATAATAACAGAGTTAAATATTATAGTTAAGTAGATGTTATAGTTAAAAGGGAAAATTTAAGCCATTCTTTTCAGTCTAAGAATCTGAAAAGGAACTACCAAGCAACTTGTAGTAATGGTACTGCAATTTGTTTTACTGCAATTTTGTTTTACAACAATGCTGATGAATCTCAGTCTGGACACAGCAAACACCTGACAGGGAAAAAAAGAGTTCAGTCTAATATTCAATTTCATATTGACTTCTCTGCTTAGAGTGTCTACAGGATGAATAGTCTCATCTTACATATAAATATCACATTGCCACAGAGATCTCCTCTGCTTTGCAATTGGTCACACAGACATATTTATAATGGACAATGTACAGAGGCTTTAAGAATGATGGCCTCAAAACTAAAATTTCGTACTAGCAACCAATGGAACAAAATGAAATCTAGAAATTGATATGCTGCTTCTTTAATACTGAAAACAATTTTGGACATGGGACTTCAAACGAAACAAAAAATACGGGCTTCATTCGCCTACAAATAACATTCAGCTTACCCAGAGATTGTGGTTATTTTGTGTGCACTGAACATATTTTAAAAATCAACTTGAATCTATTACTCCCATTTTCATAAAGCTTTGCTGATTTTGCCAAAAGGTTTAGGTGTATTTTTAATTTATATGTAAGACAGCTATAAAAATTTATGAAGTCTTTATTCATTTTTAGCAAGACTGCTATTATCTTGTGGTAGCATATACCAAAAATATGTTTATGTATTCTGTGTAGTTTGTATGACTTTGAAGGTTTTTGCAACATCTCTGTGAGTTAGGAAAAGGCAAGAATTGTTTTCCCTATTTTATAGATAAGAAAAAAAGAGCATACAGTGGTCCTATTAATCGTTTAAATGTGTTAACACTTTGGTTCTAGATGACAAAACAAGTCTCCCCTTTGAGAGATCTCCGAACACAACACTAAAGTAATGGTTCAGATATAAACATATTTTAATGAGAGCCTGGACTGCTATGGAAAAGTCATGTGAACAAAGCTTGGATAACAGGGCACTTTGCCCAGAGCTCTGAGTGAGTGAGACAAAGACTAATGAAGTATTTTGAGTGCGTTTACCGTGGCAGCCCCAGCAGGATCCAGGAGGCCCACTGTTGCAGGCACCAGCCATGAGCCCTAACTAGATGGGCCCTGCAGTTGATACAGTCCATACTCTCTGCTCACTGCCTTTCTTAGATCCTGAGCCTTCCTGTAAATTTATGAACTAGAATATGAAACTCTAGTAAACTGCATATCTGCTTAAGTTAACAGAGGTTCATTTCAAAAGAAGGCAACAAGATCTTGAAAGGCATATCAGGAGAGCACAGTACTGGCCACTTCAGTTGATTTTTAAGAACAGTGAACTGAACTACATGGTATCTGGGTTCCAGTTTTGGAATTTCCACTTAATACATATGCAAAGTCTTGCCAATTAATACAGATTTCTTTGCCATTCCTTCTACCATAAAATTGAAAGCATTTGGTTAGTGATCTCTAAGGTACTTCCCATATATAACATTCTATATTTTATAACTTCTTTTGGCTTAGTGACAGTGAGCCAGAGACAATGTGGTACAAAAGAAATAGGAATGGACCAAGCTTCATGGACAATTTAACCGAACTCACAAGTCGCTCAGTCTCTTACTAGATGAAGGTGCTCATCACCTACTCAACCTACCTATTAAAGTGCAAGATAGACTCTCTCTTGAGAGGTGTTATACGTGTAGAGACTAGATAATTTTATACACAATGCTAGACATTTAATAAAAATTTTCACTTATATCACCATAAAAAATTGGAAATAAAATCAGACCCAAGAAGATCCAGGAATTAGGTTTGGAAAGCATAGTTCTTTAAAATAATTGCAATAAATATGTTCAAGAGAATATATGACAAGATGGAAATTTCACTAACTGAAATTTTTTAAAAATTAAATAAATGGAATATCTAAAAGGAAAATAAGTCTCTGATTGAAAATAAGACAGTTTATGGGTTTAGCTGCAGTTCGGACACAGCAGAAGAAAATGTTAGCAATGGAAGATAGGTCAGTAGAAAATATACAGGCTTAAGACTACAGAGAGAAAGAGGTGGCAAGTGTAACAAACATTTGGGGTAAAGTTAAAAAAGGTCTAGCCCACATTTACATCGTGTCCCAGAATAAGCTATTGAGAAAGAATAGGGGAAAAGCAATAGATGAAAAGAATATCCCAAAATACACACACACACACACACACACACACACACACACACACACACACACTCCTTACAAAGGGAATGTTGTTATTTGGTGTTTACCTAAATTCATTTAAAACGTATGTGTACACAAAAAGCTTCAGCCACACGCTAATAGCAGTTTTACTCATAATTGCCTACACTTGGAAGCAACCAAAATATTCAGTGAATGAAAGAATAAATTAACCATAGAACTACCATACAATAGAATAGTATCCACCACTAAAAATGAACTATCAAAGCATGAAAAAACATGAAGGCCTCTAAAATGAATACTGATAAGCCCTGGGTGGTTTGGCTCAGTGGATAGAGTATTGGCCTGTGGATTGAAGGGTCCCAGGTTCGACCCCAGTCAAGAGCACATGCCCAGGTTGTGGGTTCCATCCCCGGTGGGGGGCGTGCAGGAGGCAGCCAATCAATGATTCTCTCTCGTCATTGATGTTCCTATCTCTCTCTCCCTCTTCCTTCCTCTCTGAAATCAATAAGAATATAAAATAAATAATAAATAAAATGAATACTGCTAAGGGAAAGAAGACAATCTTAAAAGGCTACATACAATATGATTCCTGCTGTATTACACTCCTGGAAAGGAAACACTAATAAAAAGGTCAGTAGTGCCAGGAGCTAGGCTGCCAGGGGAGAGGGTGGAATTAATAGCTGGAGTTCAAAGGAATTTTAGGGCAGTGAAGCTCTTCTGTATATTACTATAATGGTAAATGCATGTCATTATATAGTGAAAACAAATAGGAAATGACTTCAAAGCAGAAACAATGAAATCCAGAGAACAACTGCATGACATTTTTAGCTTGCTAGAAAAAAAACTGCCAAGATAGAAATCTCTCCTAGGAAAGTATTACATAGACTAATGATAAAATAAAGGTGATTCTAGATGAATAAAAAACTGATATGTTTTGTCATCAGCAGATCTAGTCTAACAGAAATACTTAGAGATATCTTTAGGCAAAAGCAAAATTACTCTAAGTAGAATGTGAAAATGTAGGAAAAATAAAATCAAAAATAAAAGTTTAATATGTGGATGGATATAAAGAAACATTTATAATAATAATAATAATAATCCTAAAAATGAAATAAATATATGTAAGATCAAAATAGTGACTACAATAAATGAAAGGCAGGGGAGATATAAGCAGAGTTAAGTGTTATAAGTCCCTAGGATTATCTAGAAAGCAGTGAAAGTGCTACTTTATATTAGAACAGAATATGGCCAATGATACATGTTGTAATCACTAGGCTAATCTCTGAAAACAATAGTTAAATAATGTAACCCTAGCAAGCTAATTGACAGAAATAATGAAATAACCTCAATTGATCCAAAACAATATAAGAGTAAGGGACATCATATATATAAGATAAATAGAAAACCACAATATAGATGGTAGATCAAAGCCCAATATAACAGTGATTATATTGAAAGTAAATTGTCTATTATAATTAAAGAAACAAGTATCAGATACTAGAGGCCCAGTGCACAAATTCATAAACAGGTGGAGTCCAGCCAGCCCCACCCCAATCGGGGCCCAATATCCCAAAATGGGCTAGTCCTTACGGAGTAGGGTTGGTAAAGTACCTCATGTTCTTCGTAGTTAGGAAGGAATCAACCTATTCCACTGCCTAGAAGAGTGGACTGGGAAAACCACTCTCAGCCTCCTCTAACCCCCACCCTTCTTCATCTAGTTGGGCAAAGGAGAGAACTCACACTACTGAGTCCCTGTTTTCTTCTCCCCTGTTCCAGTGTGCAGGTCTTCCAGACAGTGAGGGGGGAGAGTGTGGAGAGCACTGATTAGGGAGCTCATTTGCCTGCTGATCCCAGTCTCAGCCTTTCATTAATTGTATCACTAATGAAATCCATACATTGATCTTTGTCCTTCTGTTCTTCATGAGTTATTTCTCAATTGGCTCAAACCTCAGGAGTGATTTAAGAGGAAGACAAATGATTAATCTTCAACCTCCCAATAATGAGTAGGTATGAAAGTTCTCAGGGAAAATGCATCTAATTTCAGGTTCAGTTACCCAAACATACTCAAACCTGCACACACTAGAACATGCAGAAGTATATGTAAACTCTGATAGGATCTGTTCCCAGTCATTTCCTGATATATTTTATAGGATTATCCCAGGGAGGATCTGGAGTACAATGAATGTTAGGGATTGGTTTAGGCACAGCCTCCAATTGACTATTAGCCATCGGTCTCTGAAAATCCATACTAGTGAGAGATAACAAATCTTTGAATCTTGTTTCAGAACATGGGGTAGCCAGAGCTTTCCTGCTATATCCACATATTCAATCACTCTGAGATTATACACCAATATGAACAATAATTTCTAGGAAGGTTCCTGAGACTTTGACAAATAGACCAAGTTTTCCTTTTTTTTTCTAAAATAAATTATGCCTAATGGAAATCATTTATGGTTTTATTAGTGGTAGCATCTCTGACATTCTTTCTCCTAGTTTCTTTTTAATTTTATCTATTATTGAGATTGTCAATGTTCAGTGATTCTTTAGATTCGTTCTGCCCTACTTAATTACAGCTGCTCTTTCTTTTACTGTACATTTTTGCAAAAATCTTATTACTTATTATTATTACCAATCACTCACATTTAATAGCGTACACAGAATCTTCTTTATACTTTTAATTTTTGATACCTTAGACTTCACGATATGCAAGTGTCTGATATTCCTTTTGGTAGAGATGTGTCACTGTTCTGATGTGGAGCTATATTGAACTACCTTTCATCTTTTAACATTTAAATATCTATAACCTCATGTAGCTTGGCTGTGTTTTTCTCTATCATTTATTCTTCCTCCCACATTAATGTCATCTGTTGAAAAATCTGCTACTTTTTTAAACGCCTGCTCTTTGTTTTAAAAATTTCAAGTCAACCTTAGACTCCCACACCCTGAGCAAATGTTTTACAACTTACCAGAAAAACTTTATTTAAGAATAATTTTACACCCTGCATGGAAAATCTTAAAATTATAGTACTAAATTTTAGACAATGTGAGCTGATAGGACACTAGAAAAAATCCATTTTGAACCACACATTTCCAACACCCTTAATTTATGAAGAAGGAAACTGAACCACAGAGAAGTGAAGTTATTTGCCTGCTTCAAGTCACACAGACTTTAGTGTCAGTCATGATCAGAATTTATGTTTTCTGGATACCAGGTCATCCCATCTTTATTGCAACATGTAACTGCTTGTAGTGGCCCACTGGTCCAACCTTTTAAAGAAAACTATCAGGTTCTCACCAACTGATCATAATCAGAGTAAAATTTATAACTTTTTTTAACCAGAACACTCTAGAATGCAGCACTATGGCCTTATTTGTGAGTATATGAGTACATGCAAAACATATACATCCAGACTATACATATGCTGTGTATCATATCCATATATTGCATATATGTCTACATGTATGTAGTATACTTATTGTATAGGAATTCACTAGAACGTTTTGTTTTTGCCATCATTATCCACTGCCTTTCTTATCAAACATAACTAAAAAAAAACAATTCAAGTTTGTTATTTTTTATGAGTATGGATCTTATAGGTAATGGAGATAACAATAAACATGAATTATCATGTCCTGGGTCCTTTATAGAGGAATCAGGGTGAATTTTTACTGATTCAAGGAATGTAAACAGAAAATTTGAGAGTTCTCCCACTGTACCCACTAAAAAAAGATTTACTGTTCTTCTAAGTATAAAACACAAGGGCAATGCCAGTTAACAGACTTGTGGATTCAATGTTGCTTTTATGTCTGAACTGGTGCATGATGAAAGAAACAGCGATCTATTCTAATGCTGGTTCTAATTGTAAACTAAATGTTAGAAGATATAAGCGAGCTTAACTTCAGCATGGGTTGAACACGTTCTATGAGCCAAAGGATGCTGAAAGTTGATGTGTAGGTGGACAAGAACATGAAGCAATTATAAGAATGAAGAATTTTACCTTGAATAAAAGTGTTAGATACTGAAGGATTTTATGCGAGGAAGAAACATCATCCTTTCATGATCTAATAAAAATGAAAATATTTGCAGCTGGTCTTTCTAACATAGCTCTGATCATGCATGTCTTTTATATAAGGTCATTTTTATTCACATGGGGTTGTAATTCACTTGTTAGTTAGAAGTGAAAATATAATTGGAACCTAAGCTAACCCTCATTCCAAAGGTTGTACTCAATTAATAAATCTCTCAATGTCAAGCTCTTTTATGAACAATCTTTCATCCATTTTAGCTACACAATGAAGTGCAAAGGCCACCCTGACATAAACAGAGGAAATCCATCGAGTGGTGAATACTTCCATTTCTGGGAATGCATCCCTTGTATATATAAAGTTGTGAAAATCCCTCAAATCAGAAAAATAGCTTAAATAAAACTACACCAATTAAAAATTTGAAAGAATTCACATAATTTTCAGAGTTGGAATGATTCTAAAAGTAGTAAAAAGACTTTCCATAATAATCTATATCTATTGGGAGTTTTCTTAGGCACTTAACTGGTTTCAGCTTCAACATGGAAAGAGCTTAAAAACTGTTATGGTACCTGTTAAGAGCTATGTCCCCTCAAAATTAATATGTTGAAATTCTGACTCCTGGTACCTCAAAATATAACTGTATTTGAAGCTAAGGTAACAAAGAAAATGATATCATTAGTGCAGGTCCTAATCCAATATGACTGGTTGGTGTCCTTAGCAGAAGAGGAGATTACAGAGCCATGCGGAGGGAAGACCGTGTGAAGACTCAGGGAGAAGACAGTGCCATCTGTCATCTAAAGAGGGAGGCCTCGGAAGAAACCAACCCTACTGATGCCTTGATCTCAGACTTCTAGTCTACAGAATTGTGAGACAATGAATTTCTGTTGTGTAAGCCACCCAGTCTGGCAGCCCTAGAAAATAAGTCCTTATAATAAGAGATAGCTGGACACACCAAAACTCATCGACTTTTCTTAGATTTACCAATAAACTGAGATGGTAGGTAAAGCGCAGCCTGAGATGGAGAAAGCTGGGCACTCCAGAGAGCCGCCGCTGAGGTCTGCTTATGTGAGGCAGAAGCTGCTAGAGCTATCATACACCAATGGACATACTGAAATGGCAATTCTGGCAAATTGCTGGGGGCTTAGTGTGACATCAGTGACAATGAGCAACTCCTGGGAGCCACAGTCTTAGCCCTCTCACCCCACACGCACTTGTCTGGGCTTCACCTCCAGGAACTGCCCAGGTTTTCAAGCATGGGCTGTGCATACTGGTGTTCTTCCAAAGGTCACACTATGGAAAGGGGAGATAAAGAGTAACTTTAGAGTAGAGAAACCTGACAAAACCATCTCAGGGAAATGATGAGCATCAACAGAGATGCCGTGGTGCCAGCCTGCACTTGGACATGCTGCCGTGAGAATGGCCCTTCACCTCCATGCCTTCCTCCCCCAATCCATAGCCCGAGTCTAATCCTGAGAGGAACATTCAACAAAGGCCAATCGAGGGATGTCTACAACATATCTGACTAGTAATCCTCAAAACTTTCAAAATCCACAAAAACAAAGTAAAGCCTGAGAAAATGTCACGGACAAGTAGAGCCTAAGATACATGATTATATGTAATTTGATGTCCTGAATGGTATTTCAGAACATAAAATGAACATTAGGGAAAAATTAAGGAAATGTGAGGAAAATAAGGTTTTAATTAATTGTTAAAAAGTGATGCTTGCCCTAACCGGTTTGGCTCAGTGGATAGGGCGTCGGCCTGTGGACTGAAGGGTCCCAGGTTTGGTTCCAGTCAAGGGCATGTACCTTGATTGCAGGCACATCCCCAGTAGTGGGTGTGCAGGAGGCAGCTGATCGATTGCCGGGAGCCGGTCCATGCTTGCTGTTTCAAGGGACCTGGCATATATGGCATACTGTTCTTAATATGTTTGCTCACCTTCTTGGCACTATGTGTTTTAACCAAGGTCTCTGAGAAAGGTTGTTTTCCCCAGGTAGGGATTTTCCCCTGAAGTTAGGGAGGGAATAAAACCCCTCAACTAAGTGCCAGGCGGGTAATTAATCCCTTTAACTACGAACAATCATGCTTAAACTACATAATCTTTTCTCCCTGGAATGGAGATAAGAAACGCCCTAACCTTTGTAATAGAGATTGATAGGATTGAATCAACTGGTATAAATACAGTTGTAACAAGACAGAAAGACTCAGAACTTAGAACAGAATCAAGAAGACAGAACCTACACGGAGCCTGGAGACAGAAGAACTTAGCTGGAGAGAGCATGCCGGAGGATCCTGGAGAGGGACTGGCCTCGGAGCCTAGAGACAGAGCCTAGCGGGAGAACATGGCAAGGGATCCTGGACTGAACCTGACTACAGAGATTGGCAGGAGAACCTGACTGGAACCTGGACACTGAACCTGACTGGAGAGCCTGGACAGAACCTGGCTGGAGAACCTAGCGAGGGAACATGGCTACAGAACCTCGCTGGAGATCCGAAGCAGAACCTCTCTGGAGATCCAGACCAGAACTTGGCTGGAAATCCGGGCTAGAGATCCTGGCTAGGCTGCTGATCAACTGAACACTGTTCCCGTGCCATTCCTTCTTCGCCGACTCCGTCCACACCTTTGGGGACCCCTGGACCCGCTGGGGTTGGACCCCGGCAATCGATGTTTCTAACTCTCTATCCCTCTCCCTTCCTCTCTGTAAAAAATCAATAAAATATATTTTAAAAAATGATGCTTGATACTTGCTCATGGCTCTCTCTCACTCTCTCTCTCTCTCTCTCTCTCTCTCTCTCTCTATATATATATATATATATATATATATATATATGTATGATTTATATATTATATAATATATTATATAATAGCTATATACATGTGTGAGCATACACACACACATACACCCAAAATACATTTAAACTTTATAAAAATATATAAAGTATCTAAAGTAAAAAGGAATAGTTTTCTTCCCTCCCCACCCTGGCCCTATTGCCACTGTTTTACAGTGTTTTATGTATCTATTCAGCATTTTTATTCAAGGATTCATATCTATGACTTTAAAAAATTGTTAACAAATTAGATTGTACTATATGTATTCTTCTGTAATTTACTTTAATTTGCTTAAAAATAAAAAAAAAATTAATTCACTTCTCATTCCACAAGTTCAAAATATATATATCTAGGACAAAAATCTGTTTTCCTCATTTTTGTAAACTTAACCTTTACAACAGTGTTTGCCATGTAGGAGGCAAAGAGTACATATTTGTTGAGTGAGTAAATAGATAATTTGCTCAATGCATAAATGATCACTGTGTGCAATGATCATTTAGATGAATGTTGTGAGAGATGCTAACTTATTTTTGGAGCTGAACAGGATAAATAAGAACTTTTCAAAATTCAGAGAGAACATTCATATAAATTTGTTAGACTTTATTTTCATATTTGGAGTTTTAGAATTCAATACCTGGAAACATAAATGAGATAAATTAACTGCAGAATAAATGAGAACTCTGAACCTATTGGCTCATTTTATTTCACTTTTGCATTATTTTCGACTACCTCATTTTAAGCGAGGTGCAAAGAAGGAAACTATGGATTTTTTAAAATAGCATTACATAACATAATTTCATTTAAAAAACTTTAGGTGGAATATAAAAATGTAGTATTCTCATAACATTTCTACAGTTTCCCAGTGCACTCATATTCACATGGTTTTCTATAACTTTCTGATATGAATGTGTTCTTCCTGCTGCACAGCATATACTCAGGTGTAAAATTCAGCACCCCTTTCATATTCCACAAAACATTAATACCCCACCACATAGGAACACAGAGCAAGATTTAAAGATAACCTCAAGAAGCATAGGGAGGCAATTTTACTTGGTATCTGAAAATATCTTGAAACCTGAACTGGAGTCATTGTGGTTCTTAAAATGTCTCTTGTTTTTTAAAAAAATTATTTAGTACATTATGAGGGGAGGAGAGTAATACTAGTTCACTGGTGTTATGTCACCTTGTTTCAGCTTCCCTTACTCGTGCTGGCTCCCTCTTCCACTCAATAAAAGCTTCATCCTTTGGGTAAAACACATTTCTCTCTTGTGTGCAGAACAGCCACAAATATTTCTCTTCCAACTGGCCTTCAGTCAACATAGCCCATGAGGTCCTATCTTCTAAACCAGCCATATCCAACCAGTGTGCTGCAAGAACTTTTAAAACATGCAATACCTGACTATTTAGTCAGGGGCACTGACCTCTTTTCCCTTAGATTGACAAATTAAAAAAAATAGCACAGCCAAAACAACTACAGCTGCCCAGTGTGAATGAATCAAAATTATGCCTATTTTGCCCAGCCGGCATTAGCTCAGTGGTTAAGCATAGACCTATGAACCAAGAGGTTGTGGTTTGATTCCTGGTCAGGAAACATGCTCAGGTTGCGGGCTCCATCCCCAGTGTGGGGTGTGCAGGAGTCAGCCTATTGATGAATTGATGATTCTCTCTCATCACTGATGTTTCTATCTCTCTCTCCCTCTTCCTTCCTCTCTGAAATCAATGAAAAAAATATTTTTTTTAAAAAAAAATTATACCTATTTTTTGTCAGATAAGCAAAACATATAATTTTTGGTGAGCCCAGAATTTTAGTAATTAGTTTTTGTGTCCCATGAGTTTTTTAAAAAGGTTGAAAATTGCTGTTTTGAACTAATACTATCAGGGTACATATTTTTAGATAAAGAGAATTCCTTAATTGAGAGGAACTGTGCCAGTATTAAATACTTATATAATAATAAAACTGTCAATGCATCCCTATACCTGAAACAGTGGAGGCATCAGGTAATGTTAATTTAGGAAAAAGTTCAAGAAGTAAGTAGAGGCATTTCAACTCTACTCAAATAATGCAAAATTGTTCCAGTTGCATCTTGTCCCATTTGGTAAAAGTAGAATCAAATATAAAAGTTTTATAAGGAAACCAATGAAAGGAAGAACATTCTAATGTGGAACCAGAAATGGAAAGGGTTTTCTTGAGAAGTATTGAAAACCTCTGTCATTTTTACCCTTGAAGAAGATGCTGACCCTTCATGAGGTAATAAAGGATTTCTACTTTCAGAAGGAAACAGATTAGATGAATTATAATGTCTTTTCCAATTATCTGTGAGGATACAATTCAAAGACAGACTCATGTGATTATTT
Organism: Myotis daubentonii; assembly: GCF_963259705.1. NCBI lineage: Eukaryota > Metazoa > Chordata > Mammalia > Chiroptera > Vespertilionidae > Myotis > Myotis daubentonii. The sequence goes on from NC_081840.1 coordinate 217,377,698, forward strand.
TTTTCTGGAAATCTGGAATCTGTAAATTCTCCTCATTAATTTGTAAAATGTTCAGCACCAGTGCTGAATCCAAAAATGATGTATAAAATATAAAATTTTATGAAGTAAAATATGTAAAAATGCCAACAACAGTTTAGCATAGTGCTCATTCATCTGCATTTCCTTGCAAACTTACAGGGTTTAAGGGACATCTGTGATTTGTGTGTTTTCTTAACTCACGCTCATTCTCTCCATTACATATCTAGGATTATGGTGTTAATAGCCTCATATAAGGACAATGAAGGGAGGGGATCAGTTCAAGTATGAGACCATTTCAGAAAGAAGCTATGAGGGTACAGTCCATAAGTAAATACTAGTAAAATAGGGGTACATTTCAGAAAGAAATTAGGAGTAAAGTGGGGAGAATTAAGAAACAGTAACAATGCAAAGGAAGGAGAGGTGGTGGGATCAAGAGGGGCCAGTCCAGTGCCTGGTGAGACTCTCACATTAACCACACATACACACACACACCACCTCTCACAGCATTCTTAATTTAGTCCAAAAACTTTTGCCTTGGGAGGGAAAGCAATGAAATTAGTACTTTTCTATAGCTGTCTTGATTAATTTTTTTTTATTGAAGTGTAATTGGCATATGAATCGTATTAGATTCATGTGTACAACCCAATGACTCAACATTTGTATATAATGTGAGGAGATCACCAGAATAAGTCTAGTTGATATTTTTTTTTAGTTTAATACATACATAAACAAGTAAATATTCCTCCAGAATTGACATCTATCAACGTGACAGATAGATACATTGATAATGGCTCTAATGAGCATTTCCACTCAAAGTCCAGCTCTAAAATCCTGGCTGTGAGATCCTGCATTTGTCCTCCCAGGCTCTCTTTACAAGTGGAAAGTCAGCCTCACCATCTCTAATTAGCTTTCTGATGACAGTCCTGCCTTTTCTGAGCGCTGCCTCGTAGGCATAATACTGCATTTGATTAAGAAAAAGGAAATGCCTTTCTGCATTGAATGTAAAAGCTAAAGTTAAATTTCAAACTCTACCTAAATATTCACTGTCAAGAAATGTACTGTTAACATGTTGTAGATATTTAATGGTCTTCACAAGTGTCAATATTTTGTCCCAAATGTTGCATCTAGTGTTTCTTTTATTGCAGTTTCGGTTTATAAATATTTTTTTGTATTTCCTATTTTCCTGAAGAATGGTGCCTCTAAGAAATTTAAAATACCTATATACAAGCTTTAATACATATTTATGTGTATAGAAAGCCCAACATTCATATTGTAACCTTTTCAAAACCTGCCAACTATTCGTGAATGTGTGTCTTTTATTCAACCAACCTCATTGCTTTCTTGTTTTATGCCCAAGGCTTAGCGATTGGAGATTCAAAGCATCAAGTTTTAATGTTCTTGACTGACATGGAAATGTTGCTTACTTTGAAGATTTCTTGTTAGCTTTACTTTTTCTCATATTTTTCCCTATTCATAATCATAAAGTCTTTGTGAATTAATAAATATTGTCATTTATTTAAACCCCAATACAGAGTGGGGTATTTTTCAAACCATAGGGGGGAAAACACCTCTGCTTAATGTATGTAGACTTAACAATCATTTTCTTCTCTTAACACATTTAAATGTGAAAACATAATGCATGCAAATGAAGTGCTGACTGCAAAGAACTACTAGTGTATCTATAATTAAGTTTAAGAAGAGCTTCTGTTTTTATGGCTTTGTGATTGTTATTCAAATGAAAGAAAGCTTTAAATTAAAAGACAAGGAATATAATTTTCTTTCACCTCAGCTCATTATTTTAAGAAAATCAAGGGAAAGGAGGATACATTTTTAAATCTAGTCCCTATGACACTCACCAGGTGGAGAATGTCATGAAATGTGATTTTGTCAATCCACGCCCGCTTTGTTGGATATCACATAATCCTGATGAAGACCAGTAGACTTGGAATCAGAAGCTCTATGTTCTAATCCTTGGTGTGCAATTAACCAGCTCCGTGACCTTGAACAATCATCTAAACTCTCTGAGTCTCAGTGTCTTTCTCTATGAAGTCATGCTGACCACATGGCTTTCACAGCCTCTTCTAAGAGCACTTCATGATGTTGTATTAATCAAAGCAAATTATTACTCTCCGATGTTAAAATGAAAAAAAAAATATTTCATTTTCTGAAGATGGCTAATTAACATCCCAGACCTTAATTCTATAACAATGGAGATGTCCCTGAGGGAAGACACTGAGAATGTTAAATGCTGCTTTGGGTGATATAAAAAAAAAATGATTTCCTTTGTATAGCCCAAAATCTATCCTGGACGTCCTGGGAAGAGATTATCTGATTAACTTGTAGGATGGAAGGAGAAGAAATAAATCTGGGCCCTTAGCTCTACATTATTTTCAAGGAGATTAACAGACGTTCCAGTGTATAAATATTAACTGTACTAGAAACTGCATGGAAAAGTGCCCAGGTAAGTTCACAAGAAATGATTACAGCTAAATATGTCCCCCCCTAACATTCATCCTCCCATCAAAGTGGAACGCCGAAGAATTTCCTAGCATTACTATAGAAAGATTCTTTATGACCTTTCCTAGACAGTTGATATTATAAATGATAGCTGTAAATGGTTTTATCATATTGAAGTTTATGTCCTTGAATAACTTTAGGAGAGAGGTTTCAAGGCTGCAGTCTCAGGAAATAGACTGGATTCAAACCTGGCTATGCCCTCACAGTCTGTTGGACACCGTATACAACACCTCTGTGTCTTAGTGCCCCACTCTGTAAAACTGGACTAATACGAGTACTGTTAGCGTAGGCAGCTAGCTACATATTAGCAAAAGAGAAGGGAACAATACTGGCTAAGCCCAGGCCTAAGTCTGGAAGTTGCAGTTTCAGACACCCTAGGTGAATCTCCACCAAGGACCCACCTTCTAATCACCCTGGGGGTAACTGGTCCACTCGATGGGACTATGGGGGCAGAAATAAACAATAAAGGGGAAACTGGGCATGCCTCAGTGGTTGAGCGTTGACCTATGAACCAGGAGGTCATGATTTGATTCTGATGAGGGCATATGCCCAGGTTGCAGCTCGATCCTCAGCAGAGCCTTGTAGGAGGCAGCCGATCAATGACTCTCTCTCATCATCGATGTTTCTGTCTCTCTCTCATTCTCCTTCCCTCTCTGAAATCAATAAAAACATATTTTTTAAAAGGTGGGGGGAGTTCCCCTACTGGTGGGGGGAGGTAAGCTTTTGTGCTGCAGAAACCAAATGACACAGCAAAACTTTGGGGCATGTGCTATATTTATTATAATATTAGGGTTCTATATTATAAATACTAATAAAAGTTGACATTAAATACTCACAGGGATGAGGAAGCTCTAAAATGGATAAAATGGTATTCTGAAATTCCTTCCAGGAGAGAAAATTGGCAATTGGTAATTAATAGGAAACATAAAAACAAGAAGTGTGCCCATATCATAGGATTAGATTTATATCTTTGAGCAGGTATTTAATGAGTGTTTATTGAACTTTTGTTAAAACTGCTATTGTGTTCTTTGCCTTTTTCCCCCTATTCATCTCACATCTAACCTTTGTTTATGTTCTATTCTATACTTCAGGAATTTATTGCCTCATCTTTTATGTCTTTTATTGATTTTAGAGAGAGAGGAAGGGATATATATATATATATATATATATATATATATATATAGAGAGAGAGAGAGAGAGAGAGAGAGAGAGAGAGAGAGAGAGAGAAGAGGGGGGGAGAAGACAGAGAGGGGGGAGAGAGAAGAGAGAGAGAAACATCAATTGGCTACTCCAGTACATACCCCTACTGAATCCGCAACCTGGGCATGTGCACATGCTGCAGGGCCGTGACTTAGAACAGTGCAAAGTTGACTTGTTTTGAAATCCCAACACCAGGATTCAAATACAATCCTACTACTTAAAATATGTAACCTTGAGTAATGTGTTTCCCCAAAATTATTTCCCTCATTTATATCATGAGTATAATACTCTTTCCTATACACCATTTATTAAGGATTAAGTTAAGTCATATATTAAAATGCCTTGCAATTTAGACATAATCAGTGGCAGTGGGTAGAATTTGATTATTTGCTTCTCATTATAATTGGGTGATTATTCTTTTTCTCCTGATTCTCAAATGTGTTCTGCCCTTGGCCCTCCTCAGATTGTTTCTCCTTACTTGAAAACTTATACTCAATAACTTGAGAGCCTTCTCTAATATAATGATTTGAATGCTAAATATAGGGTGGGGCAAGAGTACGTTTACAGCTGTGAACATGCAAAACATAATTGATTCTTGTATTGGTATTTAATAATTATATTATTTTCCATATGAAGAATTACTTATCTACTTTTGCCCCACCCAGTATATGATGATGATGATGATGATGATCCCTCCCCAATTTTATACCTTCAGTCTAGATTTCCCTTAAGATTTGAGACCTTTTATATCTATCTGCACATACTCAATTGCTTTTAGCACTCAAAATTAATGTATACAAAATTCAAATATTGATATTTTCCCCCAAAACCTGTTATTATATAGCCTTTTCTATTTTGTTAATGAGAACTCTACACTTCCAGTTATCAGGGAAGGAAAAATCTTCAAATTGTCTTTGTTTTTCCTCACATCCTACCAATCAAGTTAACTGCTGCCTCTAACGTTATAACATATTTATAATTTGACCATCTATCACTGCTCGCACACAGACACACTAAAATAGGCCATTACCATGACTCATTAGCTGGCTAAATGGTCTCTGTTTTTGCTCTTGGTTGCCAACAGACTGTGCTCCATAAAGCTACCAGAGTGATCCCACAGAAACAGTCATGTATAGCACTTCACCCTGTGTGCAGACCTTTTAACCCCTTCCTGTCACAGTCAGACTAAATTCCAAACTTCTTACAATAATTTACTTGTTGTTTTGTGGTTTTTTTAATCCAACAAATTATGCATGCTTCTAAACCAAAATCTGTTTGGCTGTTTTTCCCACTGCCTTTACACTCTTCCTTAAAGTATATGCATGGTTTGGTCCCACAGACCCATCAGGATGTGGCTAAAATTCTACTTTCTCAGTTAATCCTTCAGTGAAGAATAAAATGCCCCCTCATGAAACACAGCCCCTGTCCTCCTTTTTTTTTTTTCCTCCACCATTATACTTATCTTCAACTAATATGTTATATATTATACTTTGTTTATATTCTGCCCCACCCAAGTAGAATGTGAAAGTCATGAAGCCACAGGTTTAGTTAATTTATTCACTGGCAGATCTCCATTGCCTAGAATAGTTTCTGGTGCTTAATAAAATTTTTCAGATGGAAGAATGAATGGATAAATTTAATTTTTGAAGAAGATAAAACTCCTATGTATAAATCAAACATCAGTATTTCCCTTCTATTTATTTTTTAAATAGGTTATGCTGTTCTTTATTGAAAGTTGTTATTAACAGTATCATTATGAAAAGGGGTAAAAATTTGGGGCTGATTATGAAAAAATCAGTAATGAAATTCATCTACAAATCTTTTGAGAAATATTTTTCTCTGAGTTTGGCTTAACCTAGGAAGGCTATTTTGTTGATGCTAAAAATCATTAGTGGTGATTTTGGCACCCATAACATGATCAAAATACACATACCTATAAGGTTTGCTGGACATGTAAAAATGCATTAAAGATCTCAAAAAAATGAGAAATCTGCACATTTTATTATTTGATTATATTACTGCTCAGCAATTATCTTAACCAAAACATATGCACAAACACACACTGATATTGATCAATGTACAAATTTTAAAAATTATTGCCTTCACCTTTGTTAAATTTTGTGTGTGAATAAAAAATTTTACTTTTTTCTATATTCAGACTCTGTGAACCCTTCAACAACATGTTTAATTATTTCATATTAATTATTTATTTAGCATATATGGACACAACACTACTGCTAATAAATACAGATTCAGGCAGAATTATGTGGCTCCCACACAAGTTACACTGCAAGTTCTCTATTTTTCAGATTCATATTTATAGAAGGAATATATTCTGAGGAAATTTTATACTCCAAAAATACTGCTTACAAAACTCTCCCCAGATTCCTAGGTAAGGGTATTGCTGAGATATCAGCACTGACTATGTCTCAACATGGCCCATTTTGCAATTATTCCCAAATTCTACTGACCACTTTGAAATACTTAATAATCTGTCTGCAATATAGCTTGTTTCCTATTTTGCCAATGAAATTATATTATTTCTTTTGTGTTGTTCTCTTCACCTACCTATCTTTTCTCTTGTCATTTTTTAGTTGATTTTTGACCTCTCTTAAGCTTTCCTTTTTCTTTACTATTGAAAGTATTACATATGTCCCCTTTCTTCCCCCATTAGCCCCTTCTAGCCTGCCCCTGGCCCAGGCCTTTATTCATACCCTTTCTATAATCTGAAATGATAGATCTACATATCTTTTCTAAAGCAATATATGGGTGCTTACCAGAAAGAAGAGTAGTAAGAAGGAAACTGTAGAAAGCCTCCTTTGATGGGGCACATCAATACAAAAAGCAAGGCAGTTCCTCAAAATTCCAAAGTAACAAAAGCCTTATGCCACTGAGGAAGAGGTAGCAAACCTCTTCCTCAGAGCACAGTGAAGACCTACTATATCTGGAGGAAATCTATATAGATAAAAGCCTATCAACCATTATGACCTGACGACCAGCCAGTAGCTATGACACAATCAACGCAGGAGCTGCCCCCTGGTGATCAGTGTGCTCCCACAGTCCACCTCCCTTGGTCCTTTCCCCCAGCCGGCCAGCCCAGATCAGCCCTGATGGGGACTCGGCAAGATGGCCCGGATTCTCCCAGGTTGCCGACCAGGCTGAGGGACCCCACCCATGCACGAATTCGTGCACTGGGCTTCTAGTATAAGATAAAACGAATCCAACCCTAGAAGAGAGGCAGAAAACTGTCCTGGGCCATGACCATTAGAGATTGCCCACTGCTGGGGAAGGAGCTGAATCACAGAGAAATTACCACCCAGTGGGCATAGGGACAAAGTTTCTGCCTAAGAATAAGGCCAAAGTGGACAACAAAGAACTCTGATCACCCCCCACCAAGTTAACAAGTATCAAATAACAAGCATCAAATAACAAGCAAGCAGGGACTACTGCTGGAGAAGTACAAGAGGGGAGAGAAAGAGCTTATCTGCAACACAACTCACACAGAAGGCATAAAGCAAAGAGCTGGTGCTGGGAAAGTTGAGGGGGAGGGAACACAGACGAACTACTCCACACTGAGAATGAAACAGAATAGAATAAAGTTGCTGTGAACTAAATGTAAAAATTACACCAACATAGTACAGAATCAGTTCAACTCCTGTCTAGATTGACTCAATTCCCATGCTAACAACATAGGAGAAGGAGAATTGTGCACATTTCCAGGCATAAATACTACATACTTCTATGCAGTGTCTGTCAATCAACCTAAAATTTCATGATACAAACATGAAAAAAAATCAAGAGAAAAAAACATAATACCTGTGAAGACACAACATATTCAACAAATTGAGAATCAGACATGACACAGACATTGAAATTAGTAGACAGGGAATGTGAATTAACACAATTAATATGTTAAGTTTTCCATAAAAAAGTCAAAGAACATAGACAAATGAGAAATTATAGCAGAGTTAGAAACTATTAGAAGATTAACATGGAAATGGGAAATTCAGTTTCATTTTGATGTGTTTACATGGCATATCTCATATCTTGTTACTCTTTTCTCTGGACACTTTTACTTATCTCTGTTTTGATATTTAAAGTAAATTTCTTCTAGGCACAATTTGTTGGACCTTGATATTTTTTTTATCCAATCTAGCATTTTTAATCATTTAATTGGTATGTTTATGCCAGTTCTACTTTATGTAACTATTGATATTATTGACTTAAAATTTATTAACTTAAAATTTTTTTGGCTGTATTCCATCTTTCCTTTATTTGTTTCTTGTTTATCAATCTACTATAGGATTGAATAATGTTTATGGTTTACATTTTATGCCACTGTTGGGTTATTATTTATAGCCTTTCAAAAATATATATTGTTTACAATATTCAACTTAATTCATCAAGTGGAGTTGCTAGGTATGTTAATATAAAAAAAGTATACATTAGAAGAAGGAATACTACCAGTGATAGAGAAAAACTTTACATAATGCTTAAAGGGGCAATTAACCAAGAAAAAATGATGATTTTAAATGTGTAGACAACTAAAAACAGAAACACAAACTCATAAAACAGTTGATTGGAGCATCGGCCTGATATGCCAAGGTTTCGGTTTCGATCCTTGCTCAGGGCACATACAAGAATCAACCAATGAATACATAAATAAGTGCAATAACAAATCAATATCCTCTCCCTCTCCCTCTTTCCACCTCCCTTCTCTCTCTAGAATAATCTATAAAAATAATATAACTGTTAGAACAAATGGAAAAATCCAAACCTATATTTGGAGATTTCAACACTCTTCTCTAAGTAATTGATTGAACAAGTAGACATAAAATTTAGAAGGTCTAAATTGCACCATCAGAGTAACAGGATTTAAGCTGTATTTATAAAACATTTCACTCAACAACAACAGGATACATATTCTTTTCAGGTATACATGAAACTTTCACCATGATCTACCACATTTTGAACCAAAAACAAATAGCAACCAACCTCAAGGACTAAAATAATATAAGTTATATTGGATAATCATAACAAATTTAAAATAGAAACCAAAAACACAAATTTATCTGGAAAAAAAGTGCCAAATATTTAAAAAATAAACCACATGCTTCTAAATAGCCAGGAACAAAAGAGGAACTGGCAAGGAAAAATAGAAATATTCGTAATTTAATGAATACAAAACACAACAGGCAAAATTTATGTGATGTAAGTAAAGCAGTGCTTAGAGGATATTTTATAGCAATAAGTGCTTTCATTAGGAAATAAGAAAATTCTTATATTAGAAATTAAAATTTAGCTATTAGTAAATTAGAAAACAAAAGCATATTAAGCCCATACCAAATAAAAAGATACAATAAAGGTAATCAAAGAAAACAATGACATTGAAAATATGAGAGAAAAATGAGTGAAACTAAAACCTGGCTCTTTGATTAAATCAATGAAATTGATATATCTCTAACCAGATTGATCAAATAAATTAGAATAAAAAAGAAGGCATAAATTATCAATATACTATAAGAAATGAATTCTGGACGCCATTGCTTCAGATCCTATGGATATCAACTATAAAATGGTTATACTATGAACAATGTTATGCCTATAATATCTGACAACATAAATGTAGTCAACAAATTCTTTGCACAACTTAAACTAAAAAAGCTCATAAAGCTCATTCAATGGATAGCATATATATATATATATATATATATATATATATATATATATAATATTATACTGAATTATATTATAGATTAATATATAATGACATATGCATACATTACTTTTCATTATTTCACACCCTTTATTGGGGCCTCCTGTGAATGTTACCAAGTGAAAATAAAAAACATATTTCCAAACAAATGTTTATGGTAGCAATTTTCATTAATGCTAAAAAGTGAAAACTGCCTCCAGCTGCTAAATAGATAAGCTGTGTAAGACCCAGAAAAAAAAGAATACTCCATAGCAATAAAAACAAATGAACTATTGATGTACTCTCAAAACAGATAACTTGAATGATTAAGCTACATGCATGAAGTTAGTCTCAATACACACATGCAAACACATGCCACATACATACACATATGGACACAAAATCTGGGAAGTAGAATCTCTTTGGCCTAACTTTAGTCACATATTTACACTCTTTCATTGTCATGTCCTCTGATGTCAAATGGAATATAAAGGAACAAATCCTCAAGGGAACATTGAAATAGTATTATCAAAACAAGGAGAAAAAAATAATATGCATATAAAATTTGTATTTATCTATATAAATATGTATCTACATGCTTTTTCTATGTTTATTAAAAACTTGCATCCAACCAGAAAGTACATAAAAAATGTTCAAAACCTATGGAAACTGACATAATATCTCAAAGACATGTCTGATTATTAACCTCACTTGAGCCCCTTCTTGGAGATTCAGTACTTATTAACCACTTGTTTTTTGTTACAGTACTTGGGCAATGAAAAAGTGCTTTGATAAACAGTGGAGTTGAAAAGATGAGTTTAATATTATAACCCATTAATAGGAGCATGAAGACATTAAGTAAATTTACATATCGACTTTTATTCGGGTATTTTTCACTCTTTCAACCCTCCCACATTCCTGTAGGAACTGAGAAGAAAGGAAATAGGTGATGCATGGCACATCTCTCAGTGAGACATAAACTATAGCTCTAATAAGGTATGAAGTACTTTCTGAAACATGTGACAAATAAAATTGGTGCTACATGTAGAATGCCATTTTGTAAATTCTGGAGCCTGCCTGGCCTGATGCCTATAAAGAATAACAGATCACACTACAAGCTGAGTTCTTAGGGAGAAGGGCTCCCAGCCCAGCTGGACCCAGAAAGAGTTTTCAGTTACTTTCACCCAATATATGGGTGCCTGGGTGAGACACGTGAGAATGCATAGAGCAGTACATTATTATTCCAGCAGGAAGCAGCCTGAGGAAGTCACTAAAAAGTCACATGAAAACAAAACTCTATTTCAAAGAAAATCACCAAAGCACTAGAATACCTTTGTATGACTTCTAAAAAAATGTAACCAGTGAATCTTAGTGGAGACAAGTGGTGTTTATTGGTCAGCTGACTATTAAACAGGAGACTGGCACAATTATTTTATTGAAGTTACACTCATAAGAGCTTTGGGAGTTAGGTGATAGAATCTCATTTAAGATAAGGAGAAACTAAGGCTCAATGACCTTTACACTGTCACATGACCTTAAGGCCTGGTAAGTGAATAACCCAGGCTTTACACTGATTCTTTACTGATTCCACTCCACCAAGTTTCCATCTTCTATAGTCATTTCCCACATATTCTCTCATTATATATCATGAAGTGCTCATACAGTATTGACTATGGCATCCCAAAGTTTATTGGTTCTCAGAGTGTGCAGACCATCTTAAAAACCCCAAAATGTATTCCCATAAAACTCTTCCAGAGTAACTATTTTAATTTGTGTGATTTTTTCCAAAGAACTGAATTTTTTAATATTAAATGTCCCCGAAGCCATCTCTATGTAACACAAATTGAAGTAGAGACACCAATTACCTTCTGTTCTAAAAATATTTCAGCAGCCTGTTCCAAAAATCCAGATCAGCACATTCACTTTGGGGCCTTGACAACTGCAGAATGACCGTTGGCCTGGCTTAAATTCTATCAAAAGCCATTGTTAGCAAAGTGCTGGGAGCATAATAAGCACCCGAGAAATTCATAAAGGGCCAAAATTTAATTTTTCTCAATCCTCCTTGAAATTCAGTTGGATGCTCAGACTTCATCTTGCCTTAGCTGTGAAAAATTCACTTTTAAAGAAACATATTAGAAATTGTTTTGCTTTGTGCATCTTAGCTCAGACCTATGAGGATGGATTAGAACTCAGTAGAATCACCAGGGATAGTCTACTCCCAAAAAACACAAATTGCAATTGAAATAAAAATCTTGCAAAAGTGTTATTTAAAAAAACCCATAGAAGCAAAGTAAAGCAGGACTAAAATTTACATAAAGGGGCTCTTTACCGACAACTCTTCTGACATAATCTAGTGTGTTCTACATTGAAGGAGTCAGGACAGACAAGAAAAGACTGTAGAACTCAAATTGACACAAGAGATTAAAAATCAACTCCAAGAAATATAAGATATAAATCCTGCCTTTGGGGTATGTCTAATAATATTCATGCATGCATTACAGCGAGGAGAAAATAAATATGAGCTGTTTTACCAAGCTAAGGAGAAGTGAAGGCTGTAATAATGAGCATCAGGGATGATGCCCATATATATCTATCACTAGGGCTTTTCATACAGATTCAGATGAGCCACATAATAGAATCAAAGAAAACAAAAGCTCTGCTGTTGCTTGTTGGCTGTGAGGTGGGAAGTTCTGATGGAGAGAAAAAACTGAAGGCATCTGAAAAACACTCCATTTAAATAACTGAGGACACCTGGTGTGAGGGAACTGAGGCCAATTTAGCTGATTTTTTTCCTTTCATTTTTGTTGTGTGTGTTTTTCCATTTTTAGTGAACCATGTAAATTAAATGTGACTATACTTGCCAGTTGCATCCTCCAGGAAGGTAAATTTTTTTATTTTGAAGAACATTATAAAAATACTTGGTTACTCATCACTTAAATCATTTGAGTAATTTACACCTAGTATAAAATTTCTATCTTATATTTATTTTACTTACAAAATGGGTTTCTCCATATGAATACTTTTCCACCAGGAGAGTTTAACTAAAGTGTCAATTAAGTTAAGGAGTTCTTAAATATCAAACATTTCTTCAGCAAAGCATAATTCCAATAATAATATATTTAGTTTAGAACTTGTTAAACATATTTGGAAAGCGTTGTTGCCCCTCTAAAATGTAGTCATTTTATGTTGATTTCAGCTCTGCTTTTGATTTCAAGTCTTCTACGAATTGAACTTGTCCTATACATTTAAATAATAACTTTGTCTTAAAGATTATTTACTCTAAGTATATGAGCACATATGGAATAAATAATATGAACATACGTACCAATATGTATGTATGTATGTATGTATATATATATATATAATCTATATAGGACTATATATAATGTATAATACATATCTATGGACAAAGTTGCTTCTGTCCTAAGGAAGCTTACTGTTGAGAATTGAGATATGTATTTAACAAGTATTAAAGGACATGCTGTTACTCATTGGAACTTCCAAAATGCTCAGGGACATATGGCAGGTGCTCAAACCTAGTCTTGCAGAGGAAGGAAGGTTCTGGATTAAGGTCATTTTTATTTATTTATTTTTTTAATATATTTTATTGATTTTTTTACAGAGAGGAAGGGAGAGGGATAGAGAGTTAGAAACATCAATGAGAGAGAAACATCGATCAGCTGCCTCCTGCACACCTCCTACTGGGGATGTGCCTGCAACCAAGGTACATGCCCTTGACCAGAATCGAACCTGGGACCTTTCAGTCTGCAGGCCGACGCTCTATCCACTGAGCCAAACCGGTTAGGGCCAAAAGGTCATTTTTAAATTGAAGACCTAAAGAAATGGAGGCAGAGAGAGTGATGAACATATTACAGAAGGAATAAATGGCATATTCAAGGGTAAAGAGATTCAAGAATTAAATGCATTAAATTTACTTCAAGAATTAAATGCATTTCAGAATGACTGGACAGGAGAGATCAGTCCAAAGTTTGGTGAGAGCTAAGGCTGGGAGGTTGAGAAGGAAGCAGGGTATGGGCCATATATTATATATGTGGACTTTATCTGGAAAAGGAAACCCTAAAATAAGGAAGCACTAATATTAAAAATAGTATTTTTGAAAAGTTACTCTAGCTACAATGAGGAGATTGGGTGTCCAGAGGAGTGATAAAAAAAGGACAGACAGCAATATTTACAGGAGAACTAGTTAGCAAGTTGTTGCTCTAGCGGACAATAGTGATATTATATGTTACTAGAGGCCCAGTGCATGAAATTCGTGCACTTGGTGGGGGGTCCCTCAGCCTGGCCTGTGCTCTCTTGCAGTCCGGGAACACTTGGGAGCTGTCAGTCGGACATCCTTAGCACTGCCCTGGAGGTGGGAGAGGCTCCCACCACCACCGCTGCACTTGCCAGCTGGGAGCCCAGCTTCTGGTTGAGCAGCGCTCCCCTGTGGGAGTACACAGACAACCAAGGGGCAGCTCCTGCATTGAGCATCTGCCCCCTGGTGGTCAGTGTGCATCATAGCAACCAGTCATCCCACTGTTCAGTCAATTTGAATATTAGCCTTTTATTATATAGGATGGAGTAAGACTCAATGTAGAATATATGACACATTTGGGAAATAGAAAAGGCATGAGTAAAGTAAGGTAAATATCAAGTGTGCCTGGCAGGTGCTAGGCTTGTGTGAGTGCCTGTCTGTTACTCAGCCTAATGCAGGCAAGTAGATGAATATTTAAATTATAATGATTTGTAGAGATAATGATTTAGCAGCTGTCTCTTGATACAAATCAGTTTGTAACTTCAAGAAGCAATCACACTTATTCCTTTTAGTTATCTCTTTTTTTAGGGGATAGTTTTTCTTAATTACATTCATATCTTCATATCATAGCTTGACATCACTTTAGAGTCCAGAGTCGGAGGGCCCATCTCCTTTCACACAAAGGCTGCCCAGGTCGAAAGGGTTTTCCTTTTCTACTGTCTTCCAAGTATGTGAGGTTGTAATGCAGCGACCATCTATTTCTGGTTTCCACCAAAATGTACCAAGCTGAGCCATGCAAAAACCAGCCCTGGCATTTTTCTCCCCCCATAGTTGACCCAATGTGGACATAGGTATAAGCTGAGGGAGGTAGAGTTGTGCTTCGGTAGTGGGGATCTTGGTTATTACTCACACAGCTAGCTTTTGTGTGTTCGTTGATGCTGTTTTTGCTTGGTTCTGATGTACCTCTTCCATCATATGATGGATTGCTTCTGAGCTCCCCTGATCTTTGTGTATCTGAAAGAACCCCAATCATAATGGGAAGTTCCAGATAAGTGGTCATTTGGTTTTGCATGGTCAAGCATTCTCCCCCTACTAGGGCCCAATAGCATTCTGGGAGCTGTTCTACAAAAGAGTTCTCATTTGCTGCTGCAGGTGGCATGGCCCTGCTCCAGAACCTGAGCCCTGCAGTTCTACCACGGGGGCTTCCTACAAGCTCCGCATGACATTTCGTCCCCTCACTAATAGATCTAAAACCATAGGTTATCCCAAACTGTATGGTCCAAGCATCAAGGCTGTTTGCACCACAGAAAAGATGTGTATCAGAGCTTGCACCATTCGAACATGGCAGGCTTTCATTTCTCCAGGATAGGGGTCAGATCGATTTCCCAGCTGGAGAATACCACCTTCAGAATATCATTAAACATTAATTGGTCAGAACCTGTAGGATGTAATGTTTCACCTTTTACTTTGGAGACAACTTCCTGTTACACCTCTATTAACAGAACCCTAAGATGTTTACTGGTTATCAAGCTCCTGGCTTTGTATAGGGCTTACCTCCCACACTCAGCAGCATGTGCGTCTTATCAAGACTTCCATCTTACTAACTACTTGATTTAGCCTGAAGTCGCGGATCAATATGATGCTCTCTTGAATGTCCATTTTGTCCAGACTAGACAGAGGATAGTAGAGTTAATATATCTTTGGAGAAAAATTGGAAGTACATACTCTCTTCTCCATATGAATACTAGCTATCTCTGATCTGCCTTTCTTATGAAAATAGAAAAGTGTGGTTTTACGACTTTGCTGCAAAATCACTCTTTCCTATCTAATCACATAATCATTCATCTTTGATCAACCAATCACCCTGAGAATCCTATCCCACATCGCACCCACAGGTCCCAGGACGGCCTGATTATGTATGTCATTTCCTTAGGGTTTAGTCTCTATCTTCCTTCTTAGCCCTGCATGTGCCCAGCTAGATTAACCATGGATTTAACAAGGGCATATCCTGAGGGGAACATAGTATGTGGTAGGCTGGGGTAAGACTTTTGAATTGTCTTCAAGGCTAAAAGGTAGTGCTAACTGGAAGGGGTAGGCTATTTCTGTAGTGCCAGACATTACAGAGAGAGCAGGTGATTTAAAACTGTGGGGGCATCCACCTAAATGGCCCTATTCATATTCACTTTCTAATTAGGGCTCTGCTCTTGGCATAACAGACAACTTTGTTTGGGCATTTATTATACTTCAGAATGCAGCCACTCTATTAAGTTCTAGGCCTGGTCCTTGTGCTTCTCTGTTTGCCCTGTAGGAGGTGAGAACTTCTTTTTTAAGATTTTGGGAAGGCCCTCTGGCTTTCACACTCAATTTTTAATTGCTCCTGAATCCCTGGGGTCTTTTGTCATCTTTATCTAGGTATCAGTGGCACTTAGCAGTAGCCTTCCAAACCCACTGTCTTTATAGTTACTCTTTTGCTTATACATTTCAATCTGACAAATTCTAACAGTCAATGCATTCCCTTTCACATGCACACTATCTCAACTCACCATTGGTGAGAGTTGTTTTTCTTTTAAGTCCTCACCCAAGGATATTTTTCCATTGATTTTTAGAGAGAGTGGAAGGGATGGGGAGAGACACAGAGAGAAACACTGATGTGAGAGGGACACATTGATTGGTTGCCTCCTGAACGCATCCCAACCAGGGCCAGTGATCGAGCCTGCAACCAAGGTACATACCCTTGACCAGAATAGAACCTGGCACCATTCAGTCCATGAGCCAATGCTCTCTCAATTGAGCCAAAACGGCTAGGGCTCAGTGAGAGTTTTAACAATTAAACTCCATCATTGTGCTAGGGGATGTCATCTGAGTTCCACCTACTACTAGGGACTGGGGCACAAGGTAATTCAGCTCCACAGCCCAATTTTATCACTTCCTTTCTTGAACCACTTCTGGCATGATCTATTTCAGGTTACATTCTCTAGAAGCAGAAGCTGAGGTGGAATATGGCATGTAAGATGTTTATAAGGAATCTACACTTGCGGAAGGGAAAGAAGAGAAAGCAAGAGTAGGCAGGGGAAAAAGTCTAATTTGTTGTTAGACTACAAAAGCCTCAGCTTACTCCACAGGGAACACTGGAGCATAAAATGGCCCATCAGAGGTGTCCTGTGTTGAGCCAAAATACCTGGCTCTTTAAACCCCTCCCTGCATCAGTCATTGGATATGGGCCACTTGGGTAGGACATGCTCGTGGGCCAGGTGCCTCTCTCCAGCTGAGGCAAAGAACTGGCATCTGGAGATTTTCTGCTGACATCAGGCACAAAGCACCCTTCCTTGAAGGGGGATTTGGACAGTGCCAACTGGTGCCCACTACATTCCTCTCTATTGCTCCTCTCTAAGAAAGCATTTTAATGCATTTGGGAATGAGCAGTCAGGGAGTTACAGAAAGTTAAGAGATCTTTAAATTCATCTGAGGAGCACATAGAGTTCCTCTAACTTCACTGGCTCTGAGTACCAGTGGGATTTCAATGGTGAGGTTGGATTTTGATGAAGCTCATCTTTTGGCTTGGACCAATATCAGCCATCTCCATCTAGCAGCTAACTCAGTGTCATCTTGGCTCTCTCTGTTATAGACTCTACCTCCTACCATCCATCTGTCCCTGTGCCTGCTGTTTTACTCAAGCCTCCAGGTGCCACTTGGCTCAACACTTTGCTTTATTGCATCTATTACCTAGAAAGTCCCTGGAACTCATGCTGGCTCTCAAATTTGCTGGCTTTTGAAATTCAATTTCATGGAGGCTTCCTCATTTAGTAGCTGTGGCAGAGGGCACTACTGTTTGCTCACTAAATATTCTCATTAATCCATTATAATTCCCAACTTTGCAGGTAGATTGGGCTCTGTGACTAATTTTGTCCAATAAAATATAAGCAGAAAATATATGATTAACTTCTAAAATGAGGCAGTGAGAAGTCCATACAGAATTCTCTAGAATCTCTCTTTTCCTTCCAAGGTAATTCAAGTTGCTGTATGTTCCCAGTGGTGGAGTCTCCATCCGTCATTTCTGGGTGACTGCATGGCTTCAACAGACTAATGCAGCAAATAAAAAATAAACCACTGAACCATGGCGAGTGCTTCTGAATGTAGCTTACACTGTCCTGAGTTAGTGCATCATGCCACAAGGAAAGTGAGATTGGGCCGGGAGAACTAACTACCTCCTTTGCCAACCATGCCAGTATGGCCATGCCTTGATTGGTTGATAAAAGGATTATTTTGGGAATAAGGCAGTTCACACTCCATCTCCTTCTGACTGGGAAATGGGGAAAGTGCCTGCCTTCAGTATATTTAAGACTCACATCTCTGAATCCTGGTTCTGTCTTAGAGAGTGAAAATCAGTGCCAAACAAGTTGGCACTGATAAAGTGCTTTGAATCAGGCGTCCTGCATACTAAGAGTGGTGTGAATTCACAGTCTCTAGAATCTAACTCCATCAGAGGAGAGATTTTTGTCCATTTTATTTGATGCTTACACCTCAGCACCTGGGATCCTGCTTGGAACATAATATATATTCAATCAATCTGTGTTAAATGAATGATGAATAAATAAATGTAAGTACTCAGTTTCTCTCCTACATCTCTGGGTCTCTATCTTTGCTTCTTCCAACAGATACTTCTCCAGGCCCAGAATGAAGTAGGTACTTCCCTCTGAATTTCTTCACTCATACATGCCTTCTTGCCAATGCTACATCGCTATGTATTATTGCCACTAATATCTTCTATACTTTATGGAAGAAATGTTCATTATCATCAACCCTGCTGTCCTCATTGAAGAATATTCCCTACCTGAGTTTCAACCTCACACAAAGATGGAAGGCAACAAGAATACAATGATGCAATGAGAAATCCAATATTAGTGAAGACAGTTTCCCCATTACATGCCCTTTAACTTTTACAGCACCAAGTTAGTCATATGTATCTTCTGCGCTGTTCTTATAATGGAAATCTTATAAATAATGTTTACATTATTAGGATTTTATTAAAACATTTACTATAGAACCAAGTGTCTATGATTGCTCGTATTCACCTGTATGGCTCTGTTTTTCTTTCACTGTTACATTTTCTTGCATTTTCTACCTTCAGCATTTTTTAAGGACACTATCAAAACTGCAGATTCTCCTTTGTTTCCACATACTCCCCTAGAAAAATTCATGTCTCCTTGCTTTCGTCTTTAATCTACTAGTACACTGGTCACTTCCTAGGTGAGATTGGCACCAGTTTCCAAGGACTTCCCAGCACTTATCCCCTGAGGATGGTCCACGATTGTTTAGATCCCCTGTCTTTTTGTTTCATGATTTCATCCCTGCTTTTTCTGGAGCACACCCTCAAATAAGTTCCTATGTGAGAGTGAGAAATTGTCAGGGTAGTATCCTCGTGAGTGAGTTTGGAATTGTAAGTTAAAAACCCTGTTGTCTCATAACATGAAAGGTGTTGTCCCTTTAATTTTAGTTTGGTTTGAAAGTTTTTTATTCCAGTCTGACTTTCTATTCCTTTGAGGTGAGTTTATGGCCTGTTTCCTGTTCACATGCTTTCTGGTAATTTATTTATGTGTGTTATAAAATTTCAAAATGCTGTGTTTAGATGTAGATAATTCTTTTGTTTTGCTTTGTTTTCTGAATACTAAACGGGTCTTTCCTGCCTTAAGACAATGTTCTTCCTCATTTTTGAGAACTTCTCTTTTGTTGTTTTTGTAATAATTTCTTTTAGTCTACCTTATCTGTTCTTCTTTTCTGTTCTTCTTACTAATGAAATGATGGATCTGGATTGATCTTCTTTTGTCTTTTAACTTTTCTTTTAGATTTTTTCTTATGTTTATGCTCTCATGTCTAGATTACCTGAATTTGTGCCATAATCATAATATAGCAAGTGCATTTTTTTAAACAGTTGGATTATTCTAATTTTTCATGCCATTCTCATTTTGTAGATGATTTTTATTATTGAATTTTTGAAGATGTTAATAGATTTTGGAATAAAAATTTTTATCTTGATTAAATTTAATTTCCTCTTTCACCTTGCCCCTGGGGTAAGTTCTTCTCTTTACTTTTCTTGGCCTTTTTTTTTTTTTCCCCTCAGGCCCCATCCTTTGCTCCAATATCTGGAGAAACTTTGTAGATTAGTCATGATTACAAATAAAGCAAGAAGCAAGCTGAGCAGGAGGCTCTGTGTATATGGGGACGCTGCTTGACTAGCGGGCCCATTTTTGGGGGAGATAGCTACAGCAGCACCATATCATTTTAATGCCCTTGACTCTTGGGTAGTTAATTTTTAATTACTTATAGCATATCTTATATATAAAATATTTCTCATAGTGTAGAAATATTTATTAGTTATAGTAAAAAAAAAAGCATTGATGCCAACATCAATGGGATTTTTATCATTTGAAGCCCCCAGTGTGATGATTATAATATCACAACCCATGCTGCTCTCCAGAGGTTACGAAGGGTTTCACAATATGTATGCATATCCTTGAATAATGTTTTGTTCTGTTTTGTTTTTTTGTTTTACGTATTTGTAAGCTTCTTGTACATGGAGACATACTGTGTGTCTTCTGTGACTTGCTTTTCATAGTACATACTTTTTTATTTGACATATATTTTATATGATATATGTAACTGTAGAGTGTATATGTTTATTGCTTCTGCCAGGCATCAGGGGATAGGAACTGTCAATCACTTTTTTAAAAAATATATTTTATTGATTTTTTTACAGAGAGGAAGCGAGAGGGGTAGAGAGTTAGAAACATCGATGAGAGAGAAACATCGATCAGCTGCTTCCTGCACACCTCCATGCCCTTGACCGGAATCGAACCTGGAACCTTTCAGTTCCCAAGCCAACACTCTATTCACTGAGCCAAACCGGATAGGGCCTGTCAATCACTTTTAACAACATTCCTGCTCTAAGAGTTTCAGATTTCAGAAAAAAAAGGAAAACCTATGGGAGGACTGGCTTATTATTTGATATTTTCAAGGTATACTATTTTACCTCATCTAAGAAAGCTCCAGCAAGCACCATTCTGTCTTCTTCAGTGGGTAGATTTCCTTTTCCCAAAATCCATTCATGGCCTGTGCATCGTCTTTGGTTCTTGGCAGTAGGTAGAACCCCAAGTACTGCTCTCTGCTGAGCTTGTGCCCTACCCTTTTTTTCTAGCACCCCAAGCTTGGACCAGCAGATACTCTCAGGACAGAGCCCAGCTTCAGAACCAGCTCATCACTTAGCGTAATTACTCTCCTCCACCTGGTGCAGTGAATTATCCTTAGTTTTATTGCCACCTCTCTTCATGTAAAATCTTCTTGTAAACATGGTTTGTCTAATGTTTTTAGGTGTGTAATTCTGAGACATTGTGTATTGTTAGACCGACATGCTGCCAGAAAAGGATTTCTTAGCTATTTTATTTATTATTATTTCTTTTTGATTTGGCAAAGGCTGGGCTGTTGTATATTGGAAAGTGGTATTATGGAAGGAATGTTGTTGAACCAAGTGTGTGGAGGCGTTAACATTGTGTGTGTGTATTTTCAGTGAACTCTCCCATTTTCAATCCCATGCTTCTCTACTGTGCTCTCTTGTACTGAACGACTTAGGCGCTGGGCCTTTCTGGGATGTATCTATGAACATCCAAGAACATAAATAGACCCTATTCTACCTATATGATGTAACTACAATTTTTTTCTATCTGTTTCATCATTCTTCCACTCACTTCTTATTTCCAAAAGTTTGTTAAAATGTATTTTCTTTTAAAAACCCACCTCCTGTTCTTTTAATTGGAGTATTTCTGTTGTTTTTACAGAGATCTCTTGTTTATCATTAAATGGTATCTCTGAAAGTTAGAGCATAAAATATAGTCATCTGGATTCTTGTACTTAAATAATCCCCTGGTCCTTTATTCTTTTTAGACACTTTAATACCTCTAACTTAAATTATATTCTGTAATTATCATAACCACCTTGGGCAGAACGTTATCAATGCTGTTATTTGTCAAAGAACTTCCAAATTGGAATTACATAATTAAATAGAAATTGATTTCCTAGAGTTGTTTGTTTCATACCTGTGTATATAGGTGAGAGAAAAAAGAAAACCGGTTTACTTCTCAGTAGATGAAAAGAGTACTCGAGCCCAAACCTAACTGTCATACAGCGTGTAGTAACGGAAGCACCCAAAGTCGAGGTCAGCAAAACTGGGCCCGAGGCACAGAGCTGTGCAGTTCAAAGAACACGGGCTTCGGTGTACATCCTGGAGCAATCACAAGCAGTGAGTCAAAACTGAGGCATAGTATTCAATGTACCAGATGCTTCATATCAGTATCTTAAGTATGTAATGAAACCCTATGTGGGTGTTGATTATAAATTTAATTTCAGATACACTTCAGAATTTAATATTCTGAAGTAAAACAATTAATGCATTGCTTGGCACATCATAGATGTTGAAATGTTTGTCTTTCACATTTCCTGTCCTGCCTTCCTCCTCTTCCTTAGAAAGATGTCTGCTACAAAACACAAATGTTGGCTAATTGGACTCTTGGTAAAGTCCACTTCAAGAAACCAATTTTGTCCACCCTTCCAGCCCAGGCTTTTTCCCCTCTTATCAAGGCTTCCCCTCTTGTAATTAGCTCAGCAAGTGCTGTTAACGGGGTTGAGGTGAGAAGCTGAGTCTCTATGGTAGGGACTCTGTAAATAATTTTATTTCTTCAAATGAGTCATACTCTCGGTTGATGCGTTGCTTAAACTGTGGAAAATCAATTCAGAAGTTAAATATCATTTATGGTCATTTCAGATGACCTTTAGGTTTTGGAAAGCATGTTTGATAATTATTCACCTACCAGCTTGCTAATGTCTACTGATTTTACCCTTTTGCATTATGCATTCATTTTGAAGGTTTTATATAAAAGCAATTTACCCGTTAGGCATTGGAATGGTTTTTCAAACACAGCCGGAAGCTCTATTCAACTATCAGACTCCCTCCCTCACCACAATCTCTGAGATTCTTGCAGAAACCTGCCTTTGATAGTTCTCATATTTATACAACACTCTGGATGTGATTGATTTCTCATCCTTCCCAGGGGCTTACAAATAGACAATCAAAGCTTCATCATCAGTGGGGCTGATGCATTCACTGAGGTAAGAATAGGAAAACAAGTGTACTCTAGGAAATTATCATCACGGCTGCTATGAAGCTAATTTTGAGCTAGATTTTCCTATCAGGATGTTTAAATTTGTAGAAAAAAGAGGTAAGTATATGGACTCTTATTTCTTTTTCAATTTGATTCAAAACTATCATTATTAGTGCCCCACTGCCATGTTTAAAACATGCTGTTAGGTATAAGCATTAGTGTATACAATATACCTTTGACATTGTCTCACGCTCAAATATATATAATGTAATAATGATGTGCTATAAAAATATTTAAATACCATTAGCATAGACCTGATAGGTTAGGATGGGCTTTAAGCAAGTGGTTGGTTTTCAATGATGGGTAGGATTTGGACAAGCAGAAATACTGAGAGGGACATATTCCCAGCACAGAAAACAGTAATGGAGGGTGTGTATGTGTGGATGTTGATGGGTTTTCACTCTATAATAGTCCTTACCCTTGGTTGCATAGGTATCATACCTGTGCTTAAAGAACAAACATTGTATTCTGAAGATATAATTACAGCATGTAAAATGTCAGGGGGGGAACTAGAATCGGGTGCCTGAATACTATAAAGCTTCTTGGTCTGCCTCCTATTTCTGATTCTCTGTAGTTTGCCTCATTGCATGTTTTCCTGTCTATGTGGCTTCCCAGAGCTCTGGGATTTATTCAGGCTCCATTAAAAGAATAATCAAACTTGGGCTAGAATTTCCTGGCCTCACCTCAAAATTCCCCGGGGAAAATAGTTATTGGTCCATTTTGTTTAACTTTTCATCTAGGGTTCAAGCAATTTTCCTAAAGCATTAAGATCACAATGAGGAAAGACGGTCTCTTGAGTCCTGTTGGGGCAACCAGTTGAACAGGGTAGGATAAAAGTCTCAAGTTCCTATTAAAAAAAAAGAGAGAGAGAGATCTAGAATAACCACCCTGCAAGTATTCATTGAGGTGGTGAATATTTGAACATCTGACATTTCAATGTCATAAAGTATGAATATAAAATTATAAAAGATACTCCGTAATAAAACTAGGAAAGTTAATTAGGTTGATGTCGTGAGAACTTTTAATGAAATTCCAAGGAATTAGAATGGAATGATTAACACAAGAAGGAGACACTAAAAATATTTAAATAAAAAAATTCATGTGGAAGCAAAATACAAACACAGGGACTACCTAGAAAAAGGCTGCATTGTATTAGATGAGAAGTGATGGTTTAGAGCTGTGGGGTAAAACTGGAAAGGAGATTTCTGATGTGAAGTCAAGGCAACTGGATTTGATGTCAGATTTTATATAGGAGAAATAGAGAAATGGGATGAGAGATTGTGAACAAATATGTCTTCAGTACCTTGCTCATGTTTATGCTGCATTAACACAGCTTAGAGTGATTTGAAAAGTGAAAATTTCTAGCATCATCTTTCATTGGTATGTCCACATGCTCAGACTTTTGAGGGTACACTGAGTAAAGGCCAAATGAATGAGCATGTGACTTTCATTCTCATAGAACAAAACATATGGCAGGAATTCTCCAGAGGGGAAAGCGATACTGCACAATGGGTTATCCTCTGCAATCGATAGCTATTAAATGAAGAGGGGACTTTGTAGACAAATTAATTTGGAAAATGCTGAGTTAAACAATTTTATGGACGTTTCTTATTACCAAGGCAAATCTGGACCTTTAATATATTAATGTTTTGTGTATCTTTAAAAGCAGCAGTACAGTATACAGACTCTCCCATATTACCACAAAACCACTTTTTTTACAGGGAAACCTCCATGGATTAATATTGCTTGAAATGCAGTGTGAAATTCTGTTAGCTGTAGAGCTTTCTTAGGATCAAAAATGCTCTATTTCCATGGTGAATATCATTAGGATATTTTATCTTAAAGTGATTCAACTTGAATCAGAAGATATACTTTGTACTGTGTTAAAGTGGCTGGAAATGATTAAAACAATGGACATGGTTCTCATCTGCTTTCAAAGTTATGGTCATCCTTCTGAGTATATACTGAGTGAGGACCAGGAGAATGGGTTTGTGACCTTTGCCTCCATAATAGAAATAAATATATGCCATGATTTCTCCAGAGGAGAAAATTATACTACTTAATGGATTTTAAAGACTTAGTAGGTCTGTGTCTAACAGAGAGAAGTGCCACCTACACTGACACTAAGGCCAGGGAAATATAATTCAGAGTAACATATGATGAGAGACCTAGAGGACAGTGAGCAAAAATCGTCCTGAGCTGTAATAGCCTAATGCCCTGCTATATTATGCAGAGGACCAGTTTTAGGAAAATGACTTTGAAAAGTGAGAGTGAATGTTGTTGATCTGTGGGCATTTAACTTTGGTCAACTCTTCCTTTTAGAAACAATTATCCTATATAATATCCTATATAATATATAATGGTGAAAGTGTAATATGCAAATCAACTGAATGGTGGAATGACCAGTCAGTGGGAGGAACTGGTGAGCAAGTGGTTCCAGGCCAGCCAAGGCAGGTGCCAGCGTGCAGAGGGAGGGGACAGCAATGGGGTGGAGGGGGGCGGTGGCAACCAGTGGTGGGGTGATGGAGGCAGGTGCCATCCCCTGATGGCCCGCCCGGTTGCCTCCTACAGAGGGAGGCCATGGGCGGCTGCAGCGGCAGGGCAATTCGGGGCAGGGCTGGCTACTTTCCATCCTCAGATAGGCCCACCAGAGTCACCCCCCACAGAGCGAGCAACCGGCAATGGAGGCAGGGTCATACAGGGCGGGGCAATTCAGGGCAGGGCTGGCCGCTCGCTGCCCATGCTGTCCCCTGATCAGCCAGCTGGTCACTTCCCACAGAGGGAGGCATAACTGTGGTTTAGGCCTGCTCCCCATGTGGCCTAAGTCATCAGTTGGACATTCCCTGAGGGCTCCAGGTCTATGAAAGGGCACAGGCTGGCCTGAGGGACCCCTCAAGTGCATGAATTTTCATGCACCAGGCCTCTAGTAATAATAATGCAAACTTTCAAAGGAGAGGGTATTTATTTTTAAAATATGCATTCCTTAGCCCTAACCAGTTTGGCTCAGTGGATAGAGTGTCGGCTGCGGACTGAAGGGTCCCAGGTTCGATTCCGGTCAAGGGCATGTACCTTGGCTGCGGGCACAACCCCAGTAGGTGGTGTGCAGGAAGCAGCTGATCGATGTTTCTCTCTCATCGATGTTTCTAACTCTCTATCCCTCTCCCTTCCTCTCTGTAAAAAATCAATAAAATATATTTAAAAAAATAAAAAAATATGCATTCTTTTATTCTTATATAACAATAAATCTGAACATTCTGCACCACTCTTTGTCCAAGTGTGTTCCTTAATTGACCTATATCATTATTACTTAGGAGGGTGACACTGGAGACCTGCTGAGTCAGAATCTCTAAAGATATAGCCTGAAAGTCTGCAATTAAATAAATACCCAGGTGAGCTCATGAACATGGCATTTGGAGAAACACTGCAGTAGGTTTTCCTGGCCCAAAGAATGGATAATTGGCACTATCATTTTTAAAAATGTCCAAAAGTACAGGCCAACCAAAGATACAATTATACATCGTTCAGTCGATGACAGGGCTTTCAGTGTGATGACTTCAAAGATGTATAAGGTATTGTTCCTGCTCTGAAAAGAATCTACATGACTCTGATATTAAACCAATAAATAAAAAGCAAATCCTTAGTATTCTGTGAAAGTCACAGAAATATAATTTGGCATTTCTAGAGTTCCATTCCTACAGATAAAAGTTGGGTTTTTTTTGTTTTTTTTTTATAAATATAGCTCTCAAAAGTGGTTTGCAATTAGTTTATCTACTTAGGAGGTGGGTATAAATGATAAGACTTTCACATATAACGTATTTTTAATATGTAATTCCTCCCAAGCCTTCTGAAGAAATGTCTGTCAAATCGAATGGTTGATGCACTTTGAACACTTAGTTCCAAAAAGAAGATGACAATTTTTCATTAGTTTAAGATTTCTATGCCAAAGTATCTGTCACAATAATAATAAAATCTGACAGTATGGATCACGCAGCAGCGGTAATGTGTTCTTTGGAAGATATAAATGACAATTTGTTCAAATCAGAAATTTAAAAAAAATCAAAAATCACAGGAGCACCAAAACTTTATATTTTACCATTTTGGAATCATTCATTTAACAATATTGACGTCATGTCAGCCATATCCCTGACTACTTTGTATTTAAGGATGAATTATGAATTGTTATTATATATGTAGTCATTAACATTTTCAGAAAATGGTCATGTGCCAATCAGTTCATATGTATCTAAAAAGAGAGATGTTTTTAGGTATAAGTTCTAACATAATTACTCTGTGCTATAGCTGAATTCTCTGTGTTCTTCCCCTCTCCTTGGTAGCTGCAGCAGTTGAAATTTCAATCTATTGTATGCAAGAGGACTAAAAAATATTCACATACCTTAACCTCAAACAAAGAAGAAGGCAAGCCTTCTCAGAAAAATATATGAAGAATTAATGTGGTATAGCTAGTATCTTTCCACAGTGCACCAAAAGCCTTGTTTTTGTAATTGTGCCCCAACCTGACTGCATCTCTCAAGCAAAGGGACACGTTTTATTCATCATTGTCATCCCCATGTTGTATACTGCATTATAGCAGGTGCTTAAAAAATGTTAGTCGAACACAACTGAAAAGTCCATACAATAAGTTTGCTACAGATTATTAAACTGCATAAGTGCTATAAGTGAATCATACAGATATTTAGAGAAATTATAATCCCAAATACTTCGGTGTCTACATTCGCGGGGGGGGGGGGGGGAAGTCTACTTATTTTCTAAATAATCTATGTCTTCTTTAGATCGATGCTCCTGAATATTACAACTAACTCTATATTTCATTGGAAATAACTAGAGTAAAATTTGGCCTTTTCTGGTGCTACTTAATGCTAAGAGATAATAATTTATCTTGAAAGAATTAACACAGCTTCTAAAGTGCCTTCTATATTCTCAAGAAGAAGCTTATGTTGTGGGAGTTTAGCTTCTTAAGACTTAATTTTCCACACATGGAATGCTTATTTTAGTTTCTTTACCTAAAAAGACCTTTAGGAGAGTCATCATTTTTGTTCTCTAAGCCACATTTCGTTGTCAAATCATATTTTACATGAATACTGCTGACACTTCAAGTTGCACCCTCAGGGAAAGAATCTCATCCCATCTCCAGTCCAAGGAGGATTAATCACAGATAAGTATAATGTGAAGCTATAGCATTCTATAACATCACTAACACATCATTACGTAAATAGAGTGCCAAGAACTTTCAGAAATAGAGAAGCTCCCATATTAAAGCTTACTTTAGAAAGAAAAACTTCCTCTAGAGAAAAAGTCTCTAGGAAAACTTTTTGGGGTGTATATAGTCAAACACCTTCCACAAAACACTGTATCGTGTCTGAGAGGAAGCTAACATACCCATCTTCATTTTTTTTTTTTTTTGATCAATGTGTCTCCTAGGCTTCCGTTCTCCTGTTCTTGCATTTTCTAAGATCTGTAAGTATTTACCTCTGTTAACATATAGGCCTTAAGGGAGGTAAAATAAATTTCCCAAAGCTCTAAAATAAACCTTGTTTAATATCTATTTTCAAAACATTCATGACACAAAGTGGCATCCCACCAGCAAACAACTCATAAATGCCTTCAGAGTCCATTATGTGGACAATTATAATTATATATAAACATATACATACTAGAGGCCCAGTACATGAAACTCATGCATGGGGGGTGGGGGGTGGGGGCTCAGCCCAGCCTGCACCCCTCTCCAATCTGAGACCCCCTGGGGGATGTCCAATTGCCAGTTTAGGCCCCACCCCAGGGATTGGGCCTAAACCAGCAGTCGTACATCCCTCTCACAATCTGGGACTGCTGGCTCCTAACTGTTCACCTGACTGCCTTCCTGATAGCCCCTAACTGCCCCGCCCCCCAGCCAGCCTGATCACCCCTAACCACCTTGGCCTGCCGGCCTAATTGCCCTTAATTGCCCCCCCTGCTGGCCTGGTCACCCCAGGCATCCTGCTGTTCAGTCATTTGGTCGACCCTCACTAACTCCCCTGCTGTCCTGGTCGCCCCACGACGCAGCCTACTGTTCAGTCGTCCATCCGGTTGGTTTGGTCGTGATGACCCCTGGCTTTTTATATATTAGGATATATATATATATATATATATATATATATATATATATATATATATATATATATATAGATAGATAGATATATATAGATATATATAGATATATATAGATATATATAGATATATATAGATATATATAGATAGATAGATAGATATAGATATATATAGATATATATAGATATATATATATTTTCTCACCTGAGGATATTTTTCCATTGATTTTTAGAGAGAGTGGAAGAGAGAGGGAAAGACAGAGAGAAACACCAATGTGAGAGAAACACATCGATTGGTTGCCTCCTGCATGTGCCCTGACTAGGGCCTGGCATGGGAGGAGCCTGCAAACAAGGTACATGCCCTTGACTGGAATCAAACCTGGGACCCTTCAGTTCACAGGCCCAACTGAACCAAACCAGCTAGGGCGACAGTTACATATTAAATAACAAGAAAAAAGCAGACTTACTCTGTGTAGGTGTGCATGTATGTATATCTGTCTGTGAAAACCATGTATGCATGCATGTATGTGCAATCTGCAGCTTTCAAGGCCTGTTTAGAAGGATTCACAGTACAGAAATCGGTGTTTAGGTTTAGTCTGAAAAAAATAGGGATAAATATTGGGAGTGAGCACTCCATCACTTCTCCTTTTCTTTCTCTTGGCTAGTCTTTTATAATAAAGAATTATAAAAATAGGCAAAAACATTTTTTTCCAGTAAGGATGCACTGGCTAATGTTCTAGTAATAAACAACACCAACATCACAGTGACTTACATTAAGAAAAGTAGCTACCTTGCTTGTCCTGCATGTCCATTGCACATCAGCAGGGGGGGATTTGCTCAGTTTGCTACTTCTAATCACAGCAGCTGCCATTTTGAATATCACTGCACAAAGTGCCAGGGAGAATGAAGATAGCTCCACCTGGACTTTCTCTATAAGTTAAAATCTCCACACGAGAGCAGCATAAGATATTTCCATTCTTAATTTATGGCCTAGAATTAGTCTCTTTGTCTCACCCACCCTAAAGAGGGTCAGCAAATACAGTCCTACAAGATGACTAGAAGGAGAGAAGATCCAGATGTGGGTATTTAGCACAGGCGGTTCCCTCTCTTATGGACTCCAATCCTATGAACAGGTCCTTGCATTAGTGCAGAAATACAGACAGGATGAATGCGGTGTCCCACCAACTAAGGTGGCAAGTCTGGGCAACGTGGCTGGCATTTTCTTTGGAGGAGAATACCCAATTACCTCTGTCTCTTTCTTTGTCCAGAACTGTGGACCACTTATTATCCTGAGTCATCTTATTGTACAGCCTGAAAAATTGCCTGGCTCATCCCTGAGATTAGGAGCTCCCTGAGATTAGGAGCTACCATGTCTCATTACTTTCAGCACAGAGGCTGGCATATTATAGGTACTCAATAAATTTAATAAGTAAATGCAAAGCTCTCAGAATGCCTGAAATCTTTTAATCAGAGGGCTGAATGAGATTCATACTCTATTTTGATTATTTCTTATGAATAAAGCTAAATTTTGGGTCTTTATAACATGGCTTTATTCAGTTTAGGTATGGAATCAACCGTTTCTATAGATAGTCGGTATTTGTAATACTCAGGTTGTATTATCCTCCTATATGATGTCACAGAGAGATATTTTTTGCAACTGCTATATTTTAGAAACCAATGTCTAGAAACAAGCGCTGGTTGAAAGCCAGAGTTCAGTGTCAAAGACAATCTAAATAATGAAGCCTAGAGGCTTAGAGGTTTCCAAAGATCATTTAAGTTATATCACAGAAACGTATACATTTACAATTGAATATGATTGGGTTTTTTCAGGTGCATGTTTTCCTTTCTGCTCCCTTTACTTGGTATTTGTACTAAATGTCAGACCTGCCCCACCATATGGGTGAAGTACTGATCTGTAAATTAAGATTGAGAGCTATGTCCTACCTTATCCACAGAGAAAGGTCTAGAAGTAATCGCCTATTTAAAGATTCCAGCTTCAGAACCAGGAAATCTTACTTAACATATTATTTTTAAAAACAACTTTGGGCTTCTGCTACAGGGCCAGTTTTAGGTAGGTTAAGCCAGTTAAGGGTTTACCCATTTCAGAAATGATGTTACTAAAGCTACTGGAGCTTGATCCTACTCAAACTTTGAATAATCTTGGCTTTTGAATTTTATTTCTCATAATGATCTTTATATTAATCCTTTAGATGGCAAATAGGCCCAGAGATAATAAAAATCTAAATATTTGTAAGAATTAGCCCACAACAAAGTGTGGTGACTAGGGTAATTTATGACTGTGTATCACAGCTTAATTAAATCTAATTGGCTTAAGCTATCCCCCATCCCACACCCTGCAAATAATAATGGTAGGGAGGAGAGTCAGGGGGAGGGGAAGGCTCTCATAAATGCTAAGTCTGGATGTGGGGCAGACTTCATACAAGGCTTGATTTAACATCTAATATGGTAACACCAAAAAACTATATTTTTGCCTTGTAATCACTCCCCTGGCCCATCCAATTCCCTACCCATGCAACTGTATCATTTAATTATTGCTGTTTAATAAACCACCCCAAAACTAAGTGGCTTAAAAAGCAAGGATTTGTTATTTCTCACAGTAATGTTGGGTGGCTGTGGTTCCTCCATGGCACTCACTCATGTAGCTTCATTAAGTAAGGATCAGCTGAGTTGGAAAATGCAAGGTGGCATGACTCAGATCTGACAGTTGAAGTTGGCTCTGGCCTTGGACACGATGGATCTCTTCCTGGTGGAATAGCACCGTCCAGTGGACTAAACTGGTTTCCTCACAAGGTAGTCTCAGGGCAGGGTTCCAAAAAAGCAAAAATGAAAGCTGCAAATGCTCAGTCTTAGAGTTGCTCCATGTCATTTCTTTCATCTTCTGTCATCCAAAACCAAGTTAGAAAACCAGCCTGGATTCAAGAATGGGGAAGATCATTCATCTCTTGAGGAAAGGTGTGGAAAGAATCACAAGGTAACAGGGCATGGCCATAGGGAGTTTTGCCTCATTCTCCCATAAGGTCCAAAGAGTTGCTTAATTTCCAAACTTCATATTTTCACAGAACACTACACCAGCCAGTGAATAGCAATGTATGTTTTTGTAGAGAAGAAGGAAAGAAAGAGATTTGTATCTTTTCTTGAAGCTCTGGAAGGTATCTGACCCATACTTGGAGTCGGGAAAATGGTATTTAAGTCAACTGCAATAAGGTGGTAAGTTAAACAGCACGCAATTTGTATAGTTTAAGATTATAAGTGGTGTTTTGCCAAAATAAGATTAGGGAATTCCTTCCAGAATAAAGAAGTGTATGCTGGATCTAAAAAAAAAACAGGAAAGGAAAAAAGAAAGAAAGAGAGAAAGAGAAAATGATTTCAATACACTGCTAGGAACGGAGAGTGCCAACTTTACCCTAAATCACTCAACCAATACAGTTATGCCTTTTTTTGTCATATTATTTGTTCTTTGTTGGCAATTTGCACTTAGAATTCGGAAAATATAAATTAAAAGTCATCACTCCCTATATACTTTTTGTCTGACCTTAATTATCCTCTCTGAGACTCAGTATTTTCAAAGAATATGAGTTAATGATAAACATGTTGAGGAAATTAAATGAGATAATCTACGATAAATAACTAGCAAAGTATCTTGCACCTGGTAAATACCTCCCAAGTGACATATACAGACCACCAAGAGCATCAACATTGTTATCATCAGGCCAAAAATAGCTTAATAAAAATTACCTATAAATGCATTTATTTTCTTTGACTGAATATTTTTACTTTCAATTTTGGGTTTTTATATTCCTATATATGAATTGTTTAAATAATTAAACAAAATTAAGTTTAAAACAACACAGCAACAACGAATCATGGGAAGAGCTGTCTGTGTTATGCTGAAACAATTCTTACAGATGTGTTCTAGAAACACACATGATACTCCAGGACTTCTGAGGAAATTTTATAACCAAGATATGAACATAATCTAAGTACATCAAACTTCACTTACTCTAAGTCTGTACATTTGAAGTGTGCTTACAAAATGATTTGGAAAGAAGCAGGGAATACTATAGCTGAAGAAGTTTAAAGATGACCTAGATTGTTGTACCAGAATTATTTCAAAACTGGCCCAAATGGCCTTAAATAGAATTAAACTAGAACTTTTTTCTGAATTTAAAATAATATGCATGCATTTTTATGATATAGTTCTGTGACATGACTCACAATGACTTACACAGAATGTTAAAGAAAAATAAAAGAATAAACTAATGGTACCAAGAAAAGGTTAACTTCAGCTGGAGTCTTTTTTATTCTCGCCCTATTTCCAAATTGCACTTGGTCTTAGTTTCTGGCTTTGCATCCCTTTTGATTTCATTATTGAGTCTTGAGGATCTGTTTTTAAAGTAACTGAGGAGCTGGAAGCCTTTCACTTCCATCCACACTTACTGGGGGCACACAGGCATTTCTTGGTAGCTCTATCCTCGGGCCCTTATTTCTTCCCAATAGCAAGCACCACTCAAAAGTATGAGAGCAGCTTGCATTAGCCCTAACATGCAAGCCCTCTCATTGCCTCGGAGACACTCGGGCAATTTATGATCATTTGTTGCAAAGAGGCTCTGCCATTTCTCTCAGCCAGGAGGAAAATAGCATTGCCTCCTCAATTCCATCTCAAGGACTCGGCTAATGCAGCCCCGGTGCTCTTCTCCAGATAGAAAAATCTACAAAGGCTTTGAGAGCTCGGATCAAATATTTTCGCTGTCAGCCACCAGAGGCATTCTGCCCCCTGCCTGCCACAATTACAGAACTTTCTAGCCAGCAGAAATAGGCAATCTGAAATGTCTTCTAATGCTCCTGTCAATATTGAACCATGGATTCTGAAAAAGAGTCATTCTTTTCACTTAGTAGCTCAAGTGCACTGTGAAGGGTCTTCAACAGTCCGTGGCAGTCTGGGACATGAGGCTTAGAAGCTCAGCTATCCCCAATCATGAATGTCCCCCACCATTTTATCTACAGAATTACTGACTCACTGCTGGGTAGATAGTGGGAGCACTTGTTCCAACATGGGGCCTCGTCCACAGGATGAGAAAACACCAACAAAAGGAGCTAGGAGGAAAGAATGTGACCAAGGAGAATTTAGAGCATGAGTAGTGGTTTCAGCAATGAAGTTGAGAGAGAAAAAGAGATTCTACATTCAAGTCTGTTAGTGAGGAGGGAACAAAAGGAATGGGCAAGCCTGGGTAAGTTTGATTGCTTCTTTTGTTCATTTAAATGTATTTTTATTGACTTCAGAAAGGAAGGGAGAGGGAGAGAGTAATATCAATGATGAAAAAGAATCATTGATTGGCTGACTCCTGCATGCACCCCACTGAGGATCGGGCCCACAACCCAGGCATATGCCCTGGCCAGGAATCAAACCCATGACCTCCTGGTTCACAGGTCAAAGCTCAACCACTGAGCCAATGCCAGTAGGGTTCTTTTGATCTTTAATAGGAAGCTATCCAAGGCCGAGTTAAAGTTCCCCAGAACTGTGATCTCAAAAAGGGCTAGAGAAATACATTGTGTACACAGTGACTTTACCTTAAGTTAGTACAACAATGGCAAAGCATTTCTTATTGCAAGAAACCCAGTATGTCTAGAACCACAATGCAACCAGATATGAGATTCAAGAGCCAGCATTGTTATAGATACTGTAACTACTCCCTCTGGGGACAGGTGACTTAGGATGACTAAGGGAATGTAGAGTAATATGAAAAAAAGGCTGTGTTTCAGCTGTGCTTTGTTAGCTATATAGGATTTCCAATTTAGGTAACAATGAGACCAGTTAAGTGGTGGTGTTCACCTTAAATACCTGAAGTGTGAAGGGCTTGCCTGTTCTATAACTGCCACCTACTCTGTCATCATTAGCTAATACATTCTTTATGGATTCTCAAAAACACAAAAGTGAAAATAACATTGTCTCCATATTTTTTTCAAATTGAAAACACAAACTCAACCCTAAGCCCTTGATGTGCCATGAGTGAAAATAAGTATAAAATTCTAGGGGCTAGAGAAAGAAAAAGAAAAAGTAGAAAATGATACAAATTTCCACATAAGTTGAAATGCAATACCTTGCAAAAACCATTTTCAACCAGAGGAAACACCATTTAATTATTGTTGAGCTTTATCTGTATATTAGGAGAAGCAAGGAGAAGCCAGACTCAGTCTCAAAAGTTATTTAGTGAGGCCCTCCTATTTCAGATCAAATATCCATTGAATGACAAAGCACAGAGAAAAAAGTCAGACATGCACATTCTCGGGGTTTATAATCTGATGGAGGACACCAAATGTCAAAAAATAAAAGCCCTGAAAATCAAGGGGTAAGGAAGTGTGGCACAGGGTACACACGAAGGAGTAATTGATTGATTTTAACCGGGATACATGAAAATGCTTTTCTGAGACACAGGATCTTCAAGGTAAACTAATATTTCAGCATGAGGAAAGAGATCACAAATACAGTGGAGTGAGAAAGTAACTTGAGAGAATGGATATGGCTGTGTGCATACAAGGCCTGCTCATAGGAATGGGGTATAAAGCAGAATAATGGAAACCTAGGGTGTGCATAGAGTGGCTAAGTTCTGAGGATCTTGATTCAGAGAGATTTATACATACATTGCATATAGCTTATATTTTTATTGTGGTGAGAAATAACAAAAAAAATTACCAATTTAACCACATTTACGTGTACAGGTCAATGGTATTAAGTATAGTCACATTGTTGTGCAACCATCACCACCATCCCTCCAGAACTGTTCTCATCTCCACAAACTGAACCTCTATACCCATTAAACAAAAACTTCCCGATCCCCTATTTCCACAGCCCTTGAAACTATCATTCTACTTTCTGTCTCTATAGATTTGACTATTCCAGGTACCTCACATAAATGGAATCACACAGTACTTCACCTTTTGTGGCTGGCTTATTTCACTTAGCATAATGTTTTGGAGGCTCATCCATATTTTAGTATGTGTGAGAATCCCACTCCTTTTTTAAGGCTGAATAATATTCCATTATGTGTAAATAACATATTTTGTTTATTCATTCATCCAATGGACACGGGTTGTTTCCACCTTTTGCCTGTTGTGAATAATGCTGCTATAAACATTAATTCACAAGTACATATCTGTTCAACTCCCTGCTTCACTTCATTTGGATATATACCTCAAAATAGAAATGCTAAATCATATGGTAATTCTGTTTTTTCAATTTTTTCAAGGAAACCTCATACTGTTTTTCCATGATGTGGAAGAATCATTTTGCATTCTCATCAGCAGGGCATAAGTTCTACACATCCTCACCAACATGAGCTATTTTGTTTGTTGTGTAATAGACATCCTAATGGGTATAAAGTGATATTCAGGCTATTTTACTGATTTATTTATTATTTATTTTTTTTTAGATAGAGAGAGAGGAAGTGAGAAGGAGAAACATCAATGAAAATCAAAGCTAAAGGATCAGCCTGAAGCTGGTGAGTTGGAATACAATGACTTGCATA
Organism: Myotis daubentonii; assembly: GCF_963259705.1. Lineage (NCBI taxonomy): Eukaryota > Metazoa > Chordata > Mammalia > Chiroptera > Vespertilionidae > Myotis > Myotis daubentonii. The sequence continues at coordinate 217,414,240 of NC_081840.1, forward strand.
AGTAATTCAAATAATGATAGCAGCTCCCATAGTTAGCATTTTTTTGAAGAAAAACACAGCAGAATATAGTAATTATATAGCAGAGGATAGAGTATGTATGGTGATTCACTGCAGATCAATAACCAATAAATCAATAAATACTTATTGTATATCTGTTAATTACACAGAGGTGTGAGAAAGGTGAGTGGCATATAGAAAATAATTGAAGAATAGATATTAAATTAATAAAATGTTTTTCCACTTTTCATTAGACAGAAAGTAAATACATTCATCCCTTCCCACTTTTCATAACCACTCTTTCCCACATTATATGTATCTTTAACCACTTTCCTTTATGGCCTTTCTCATATACACAAACGACTTTCTTATGACATAACATATTCTGTCAAGTATTATAGTTATTTAGATTTATGGTTAATATGTTTTAAAGGAATTGTAAATATTTCAAGGTGCTCAGCAAGAGCATATATGAAGGCTACAGTGAATGTCAAGTCAATAAAAAGAATGAATCAATGAATCAATGACTTAAATTGTACACATTATTTCTGCATCAAGGAAAAACCAGGTATGTCTGTGAATCTAACCATGAGATTATTACAAATTAAATAAACAAAAATAAATAAATAAACATTTCATTAGCAATAAAATTCCAATCAAAAAAGAAAGGGAATATTAGAAAGGCATTTAAGGAGAAATATGAACAAAGTGAACAGTCCTTTAAGAAAAGTAAGTTGACATTTGACAAAAATATCAGTGTTGCTGGGTTAGCAATGTAACAGCGGAAAAATCAAACTGTTGCTTGAAACACTGAAGGGCAAAGGAAAAAAGACACCAACAAAGAATAATTAGACATTAACTGCATGTGAGCAAAGTAGGTTCTGGTATTTTCTTAAGTTTCAACTTAAGTAGCAGCCATTGCCACGCTCCAGAATAAAAGCAATTTATCATCCATGAGCAACTGCCAAGGAGAGCATCACCAGGGACATGCTGAGGTGGTGTTTTCATATAAAAGTATTGAATTGGTCTGGACTATGGAGAGTTGCTAAGCTCATTGTCAAGGGGGAAATCCCATGTTATTGGTAGCGATAGTATCTTAGTTACTATAGCCTGTCATAGGCTAGAGGAGTGGGAAGGAGAGATGCACACAGGCACAGATGCAGGCAAATGAGAATTTGGTTTTTAAGGAGCTCTGTTATTCCACATAAAAGGCCTAATTTAGGCCAGAGAACTTTGAGGGTCCTGAGATGATCCCACCTTAAATCCTCGCAAGCTAAAGCAAATGTGTTTTAAAAGGAATATATATATATATATATATATATATATATATATATATATATATATATATATATATATATATATATTACAACCATGTTCTTTTATTTGTAAAATCAGGTTAGATTGTAGCTCCACTGACAACATCTCTAGAAAAACACCCACAACATATAATAAGAAGCTGTGTGTGGGTATAGAAGAGCTTGTATCCACCCACCAGAGAAGGAGAAATGTTCAGAGTTTGGCGAAGTGACTTGAGATGCTCTGAAGGTGCATTTCGGAACTTTTTGAAGGGCATATCCAGAGTGCACTGCTGGCTGCGAGAGCGTAAACGATCGGCATCCTTCACGGGAGTGTCATGGGTGGTCACACGCTCCACTAAAGCCTCATGTGACGAGTGGGTGGGCTTGCACGCAGGCCTCAGAAAGGCCGGATGGGATCAAGTGACATGGGTTTCGATCACTGTTCAGACAATGGGTCTCTGTTTTCCCCTCTTGGACACAGTCTCCGTTGGAGGGTAACAGATATCATCTTCCTTTCCTCAGAACGAAGCTGCAGCATTGGTGTTGAGATTCTGCTATGGCACGGATGCGTGCGGATTTTCTACAGGAAATTCCTGACTGGTGATAGGCACCAAACACCCACCCTAGAATGCCACCAGCCAACCCCACCACTCTGATGGGCACAGGCCATCTTGCCGGGGATGTGGGGTCTAAAAGAATAGTTTTGCCTTTTTTTTTAGCTTCTACAGGGTAGGGATATACATGAAATTAACTATTTTTTCTAAGTCTTTAAAGAGCTATGTTTGGAAATCAGCAAGAGAGCTGCAGGGTCAAAGAGCTTTTAACCTCGGTAAGGATGAGTCCATCCCCTAATCTGAGTGTTGTAATGAGGTCCAATCTCAGTGTCCAGAAGGAAAGTAGAGACAGCAAGCAAGAACATGAGACAGAATGATCACCCAGCATCACTGCCCCAATCCTTTGCATATTTCCACCGACATTTCATTAACATCATTTTAAACACATAGAAAATTGACACAATTTTCCAGACCTAAAACTAACCTATCATCACCTAAAACTAACATTTTACTATACTCATTTACCATATATATATTTATCTATCCATTCCCTTCTTGCCCTTGATTCATTTGTAAATATATTTCTCTAGGTTGCAGACATCAGTGTACTTTCCTGTAAATATTTTGGCATGGATGGCATTAGGAGAGTTTTTTTTTTTTTTTTTTTTTTGCAGTAGACAGAATAATGACACCCCTCCTACACCAACTGTCCACATTATAATTCCCAGAACCTGTGCACATGCTACTAGTAAGTTACATGGCAAGATGGCAAGCAGTAATTAAAGTGGCAAATGAAAAGGTGGTTGTGAGTCAGGTTTACTTAAAAGAGAAAAATCACCCTGGATTATCTGGTGGGGATAATGTAATCACAAGGGTCCTTAAATGTGGAAGAAGGAGGCAGAAAAGGTAAGAACAAAGAAATGGTATCATGATAAATTGCTGAGTGAACGTTGATAGCTTTGAATATTGAAGGGGGCCACAAGCCAAGGTACCTGGGATGCTTTAGGAGCTAGAACACACACACACACACACACACACACACACACACACACACACACACACAAAGACTTCCCTAAGCATCTACAATGGAATACAGCTGCCAACAGCATTGAGGAGACCCACTTTGATGAGCCCTTACCACCAGAAATGTTATGTAACACATTTGCCTTGTTTTATGCCACTGAGGTTGAGCTAATTTGTTACAGCAGCAATAGTAAACATATACTTCTTTTGCTCAATATGTTTTTAAGGTTCACCCATGTAGTAGTGTGTATTAGCTATTTACCCTCTTTTATTGCTGAATAGTATTCTCTTATGTCCATGCTCCTGTTGAGAGACACCTGAAAAGTTTGGCAGGATGTGTTTGAGGATTCAATGTGAACTGCCCTCACATTGACTAATTCCATCTGCAACCATCTGCTTCCAGTCCCTCTTGTCATGTAACATATTTCTAGATTCTAGGTATTAGGATATGAACATCTTTGCGTGACCATTTTCCTGCCTATCATGCTGTGAAATGAGTATTTAGCATGAGTTTTTTAAAAAATTACATCATATCCATGACAGTATTTTGAAATTCAACCTCTTTTGCTGCGGGTTTTTGTATGTAATTTATAAGAAATGTTTTTCTAGAAATACTTATAATTAAACCCAGATTTCTCTCCGCACCTGCAATACTCCACAACTCCTAGCAACTTGCAGTGTCTACAGTATGTATGAAATATGATGGACCCTAACGCTAAACTCCTTTAGCGTCATAGTTAATCTGTTCTGAGAACTGAAAAAAATCACTGCAGAGATGATGCTCAGCCTAAAAACGTATCCCCTTATTGTGTTACTCTGGTATATTAACAACATTGACAAATAAAATTCTTCTGTTTCTTTTACAACATCAACATTATTAAATAAGCATTGGCTTCCAGTATTAATAAAGAATTGCAATGTTAAAATAATCCAATCTAAGGATAATTTTCCTCTGGTAAATCTGTTTCTTATTAATTTTATTAGTTGATCACTTTTCACGTACCCAATTTAGGTTATAGGATCGTTTTTCAAGACACATCTCTTTAATTATATAAAGTACATATTAGAATCTACAGCAAAAAGACTTGAATTTCAAAATAGTCAAATATGAAGTGATATTCATATTTTAGAATATAAACCCATCTTTTATGCTTGACATTAGAGAGAATGCCTCACTTCTACCCAAAAGTACAATAAGAAAGGCTTTTCTTTGTCCAACATTAATTTGTATTTTTAAAATATATTTTTATTGATTTCAGAGAAGAAGGGAGAGGGAGAGCAAGAGAGAAACATTAATGATGAGAGAGAATTATTGATTGGCTGCCTCCTGCATGCTCCCCACTGGGGATCGAGCCTGCAACCCAGGCATGTGCCCTTGATGGGAATCAAACCAGGGACCCTGCACTTCGCAGGCTAATGCTCTATCTACTGAGCCAAACGGGAACCCTTTCATTTAGCAAGGTTACTCCTAATTATTTTTCTGGCATTCTGAGTTTTGTCTCATTACTAACTGCTTTCTGTAGGCTTACAGTATGGTGACATCTTATGTCATTGCTCTCTGCCTGGGAGACACGCCTTCAACTCTGGTTCCCTCTGCTGTTCTCTTTCAGGCTAGTGGAGATAGCTTAAAAAAAAAAAAGAACTCAAAAGTTATGCAGGATCCTTGCTTGGGAGCAACCAAATATTATTTTATTTTATTTTGCAAAAGAATCATGTGCGTGCTTGCAAATGCCAGGCTCAGCACATATACTCCTCATCTGTTTGGTCCACATAACAATACTGGGAGAAAGGTATTATTGTCTCTATTTTTCTTATGAAGACCTGTAAGTGGAAATAATCGTTCATGCTCCTCACACTGGAAATGTAACTTATGTTGGGGTAGGGAGAGAATGGCCTCTATTTTCCAAGAAGCATCTCCAAGCATCTTCATCTTCTTTGCCAACAACCGCTAACTGTCAATAGTTCTGGGCCGGGTCTGATGGAGTGCTTACCATTACTAGACAGGAGTATTTGGATTAAGCATGAAGCGTTGGAAGGGGATTTGAAAATGTACCAACATGAAAAATGATTATTGCCATTATTACTATATTTGTTCCCTCTCACCTGGTTACAGCACAGAGCGACACTGATTAGTGTCTTTCACATTAAAGGTCGCATTCATAACTACATGGAATCTATAATCATTTTTTTCCCTTTGCTCCTCAAGTCAATATAAATCAGTCTTTTGCTGACCCTCTATTTTCAACCAGTTCTAAACCCACCTGTAGATTGCCCCAGCCTGACCCCCGCGCTCTCCCCAACTCCTCCCCTGCCATGGCACCCACCACTGTCTCTGGCCTACCAAGGAAGAATGCTCTGTAATAGGATATAAGATTTTGGACCCATTTGGAAAGAAGACTGCCTCCTCCATGCAGATATCACAGTGCTAGAGACTTGGGGATAGCAAGTTTTGCTGTCAGGTCAACTCTCACCTATTAAACGTAACTTCTGAAAATAAAAAATAAAACCATTGTTTAAAAGAAGACTTTGTGAAAACACTGAAGAAGGGCTTTTCTAAAAACTCAAAGCTCTAACATGAAACCAAGATATGGGCATATAGGATGTGCAAATCCCCTTGGGAATTCCCCAAAGCCATTCTGCCACCTGGTGGCCTGACACTTGCTATCCAACAAGGCAAAGAGAAAAGAAGAAAAGGCCTGCAGGACTGGGGTTCTGAGCCGATTCATCACCCCTTTACTCCAAAGAGGCACTTGCGAGGCTCCTGGAGCCAGAATCTCAGTGTCCATCACTTCAGCTCCATCTCTATGGATCTAACAGAGCCCAGAGCTGGCTCTTTTCAGAGTCCCCTGGAGACACAACATGAGGGGAAGGTTTGCACAGAGAGCGGATGCCCAGGTTAGAGATCCTTGTTTTACACATGCAGGGCTGGGGGTCCAGATAAAATGGCTCGTTTAACTCAGAGAAGCGGAACCCATGTTTCCCAGGAAGAAATCCCACCGCAGTGCATCTCACATGCTTTACCTTGTAGGGCATGTGGCTTAGCCTGCGTGTTTATTTAGCAGCAAGCACTCTGTCTGTGCAGGTACAGAATTAATATTAGGGAATAAGGGCTGTCTACTGCTATATTACATATCCCCGGTTAATTAAAAAGGAGAACAATGGGTAAACTGTAAGAAATAGGATCAATAGATCCAGCTGAATATAATGAGCTCGAATTCAGTGGAAAAATAGGGTTGGGGGAAATCCAAATGCAGTATATTTTATGTAATTATTCTTATATAATTCTGTATTTGGTAATATGCAGTGAAGCCTTTTGTTTCCATTTAACATAACGTTGTAAAATATTTGGCTCCTAAAAGTATTAAGATGAGGAAATGAAAAGGAGCTAAAAAGAAGCCCTTTGTTTTTAAAAATATTCTTTTGTGTTTCTCCCTGGTTGTGAACCTGTCCCCTGAACTCATTGCTGTCTCATTTAACATTTTTTCTACGCCCCCAAATGCCTCACTGGAAACTTTCATATTGAAAAACAAATGGAGATGCCACTTAATTCACCTTGCTTTCCAGGGAACAAAAATCATAAGTGGTTTCAGCACCGGTGAAGAAAGCTACAATCACCCGGCCTGTGGGGCTCCGTGGTTGAGTGTTGACCTATGAGTCAGGAGGTCAAGGTTCATACAAAAACAATTGTATTTACATGTTTTCTGTTCATTTATCTAAAACACCTCTCCTTATCTGCTTCAAGTGGCAATATTCTAAAAATTACATTTGTGGTGACCAGCACTGGTAATGTATTTTTTAAAATATTGTTAAAAGCTAAAAAGCAGGCAAAAAAAAAAAAAATAGGGCTGAATACAGATTGGGAATGTAATAAGTCTCATTAAAGAGAGTCACATTTTTGCTGTGATTTTACACTTTTCAAGGGTCGGGGCAGTGTTTATCTTACTTGTATGGTCTACTGTCTACAAAATGTCTGCTATATATCAGATACTATTATTAAATACTTGCTCCATTAATTTCAAATTAATTGCAGTTTCTAACTTCACATGAACCCATGTCCTCCTGTGACCATAAACTCTACCAAAGAGGAATCTCAGAAACGAACGTGGACAGGCAGGAAAGGAGCAGAGGGGGGAGGCATAAGGGAAACCAGACAGCATGGATTCAATTCTAGGTCACACTGCACTAGGAATGAGTCATTGGCCGTGGGCGGGGGGGGGGAGTTATTTAACATCTTTAAGCTACAGTTAGCCCTATGTAAAAATAAAGGCAGAGATAATATCTGCATCACATGATTTTCAAGATTAAATTGTATCATCTTTGTGCAAAGGGTTTAGTTAGCAGAGTGTCTGAGGCCAGAAGCACTCATCCTGTGTTAACTCTCATGGGTACTGCTACCCTGTATTAGTTTTCTATTGCTGCTATATCGGGGCTCTACCAATGGCTAAAAACAACACAAGTATATTATCTTATAATTCTTGAAGTCAGAAGTCAAATTGAGTCTTAAGAGCTGTCTGCTATTTTCCCCTCCTATCTGAAGGCTCCAGGGGGGAATCTATTCTTACCTTCCCCAGCTTCTAAAGGCTGCTGCATTCCATGGCTCCCACCTGCATCAGTCTAATCTCTCCTTCCCTCATCACCACATCTTCTCCATCTTCTAGCCACTCTCTTGTGATTACATTGGGCCCACCCAGATAACCAAGGATAATATCCCATCTCAAGATCCTTACCTTAGTCATATCTGCAAAGTGCCTTTCATGCAAAGTCCCTTTTATCAGCTAACATGTTAATAGGTTCTGGGACTTCAAAATTTGACATCTTGGAGGCCTATTTAACCTACCATATATAACAACATGATAATGAATCCCTGCTATGAAGAGATATTTAGAAATCCACAAATCTGTGAGTTCATTATAGTACTTATTTTATTCACAGTCACCTCACTAGGGAATTTTTGCTTCTTTGGGGGTTGTATGTTTATTTGTTTAAGTGAATTTGGCAAAATCTTAGGAAATGTGGACATTCAGTGTTGTGTGTCTGAAACAGGGCAGGGGATGTGTCCAAAATTTGATTTTAACTATGCTGCTGTAAAAAAGAAGGAGCTTTTACCATTTGCAACGGCATGGATGGAACTGGAGAGCATTATGCTAAGTGAAATAAGCCAGTCAATGAAGGAAATATACCACATGATCACACTCATTCATGGATAATAGAGACCATTATAAACTTTTGAACAATAATAGATACAGAGGCAGAGCTGCCTCAAACAGATTGTCAAACTGCAGCGGGAAGGCCGGGGAGGGTTGGGAGGCAGGAGGGAGGGGGGTAAGAGATCAACCGAAGGACTTGTAGGCATGCATATAAGCATAACCAATGGACATAAGACACTGGGGGGTAGGGGAGGCCAGGGGATTGTCAAGGGCGGGGGGAAAAAAAGGACACATATGTAATACCCTTTGTAATACTTTTAGCAATTAAAAAAAAGCCAAAAAAAAAAAGCCCCATGACATTTTTATTAGCAATATTTTTTTCTGACATACTTCCTTGGGCAAGAGTAACAAAATAAAAAATAAACAAATTAAAAAGTTTTTGCACAGAAAGGGATAACATCAACAAAACAAAAAGATAACCTATTGAATGGAAGAAGAGATTAGCCAATGATACATCCAATAAGAGGTTAATATTCAAAATTTTAAGGAATTCAGACAACTCAACACCAGAAAAACAAACAACCCAATTAAAAAGTGGGCAGAAGACCTGAATAGACACTTTTTCCAGAGAGAACATACAGCTGGCCAACAGACATATGAAAATTTGCACAATTTCTTTAATCATCAGAGAAATGCTAATCAAAACCACAATGATAGATATCACCTTACACCTGTCAGAATGGCTATCTTCAATAAATCAACAAACAACAAGTGATGGCAAGGATGTGGAGAAAAGGGAACCCTATTCTACTGTTAGTAGGAATGCAGACTGGTATAACTACTGTGGAAAATAGTATGGAATTTCCTTAAAAAAATAAAAAAATAAATAAAAATAGAACTGCCTTATGACCCAGCAAGTGCACTTCTGATTCTATATCCATAGAAACCCAAAACACCAATTTGAAAGAATATATGCATCCTCATGTTGATTGCAGCATCATTTACAATAGTCAAGATATGGAAGCAATCCAAGTGCCCATCAACAGATGAGTAGATTAAAAAAAGCAATGTTACGTTTATATAATAGAATACCACTTGACAATAAAAAAGAATGAAATCTTACCTTTTGCAACAGCATATAGATGGACCAATAGGGTATTATGCTAAGTGAAATAAATCAAACAGAGAAAGACAAATACCATATGGTTTCACTTCTATGTGGAATCTAATGAACAAAACAAACAAACAAACAGACAAACAAAATAGAAACAGATTCATAGCTACAGAGAACAGACTGATGGTTATCAGAGGGAGAGGGGGTTGGAAGTTAGGGGTTATGTGAAAAAAAGGTAAAGGGATTGAGAAGTACAGATTGGTAGTTACAAAACAGTCATAACAGATAGGATGTAAAGTACAGCATTGGAAGCATCAATATATATATATAAAAGCCCAGCAAACGAATAGTAGAACAACCCGTCAACCAGTCACTATGACATGCACTACCACCAGGGGGCAGGTGCTCAACGCAGGAGCTGCCCTCTGATGGTCACCGTGCTCCCACAGTGGGAGTGGGTCCACAGCTGCTCAGCTGACCAGAATGAGCAGCACTCTCACAGCAGACTGATCCCCGCAGGCCATGCCCCCACCAGTGCACGAATCTGTGCACTGGGCCTTGAGTAGTCAATAATACTGTCATAACTATGCAAGGGGCCAGGTGGGTAAGACCACTTTTTAAAGTATACGATTGTCTAACCACTATGCCGTTTACCTTAAACTAATACAGATTAATATTGAATGTAAGCTATAATTAGAAAAAAGCCCCATGAATTATTTTGAATTTGTTCAACTTTCGTTCAATATATATTTATTAATGTTTTAGGAGCTGAAAAATTTAAAATATCTAATCACATTTTATGTTGGAACACTAAATAAAAATTTAATAGACGTGACAACCAAAATATTTCTCTCTTAAATTGTGAAAGTCTCCACAAATAAAATATGAAGGAGCCTAAATTGAGCCTGAGATGAGGAAACAAAACCACCAAAAAGAATATTTGCTGGTGTTTAGTATCCTCATTTGTTTTGTTTATCTTAAGCAGCTCTGAATTTGCCACATTTGGAAATGTTTTTTCTCCCCTCACCACCTGTGATGGTTAATTTTATGTGTCAGCTTGACTGGGCCATTCTCTTCTTATCTCTGTTTCAATTGACAGGCAAACTTGATTCTTCAGAGTGAGTCAGTGGAGATGAGAACTAATTTATTTGAGCACATTTATGTCAACATCACTCTAAGGAAAGGTGCCAGTATGCTATTCAGATGTAAAACATTCTAGGTCATTCTATTCTCACTTTTGTCCCTTAAAGCACTGTTTAAGTGATACATTCAACATGCTGACAGGGAGCCAGTCTGCTATTTACATAATGAGGAGGACCAGAGAAATGGGGGAAGCACTGAGCTGGGAAAAAGATCCCTGTCCAAACCAGTCAGGTCATGCATGTGCTCTTAGCTCCTGGAAAAATACACACAACCTCTCCTGGTGTCAGTACTTTCAGATGTTAAATGTACAATATTTCATTGTTTTTAAAAAAATATGTTTTCATTTATTTATTTTTTTTATTTTAGTGAGAGAGAGGAAGGGAGAGGTATAGAGAGATAGAAACATGGTTGAGAGAGAAACATCTCTGATCGGCTGCCTCCTCCATGCCCTCTACTGGGGACCAAGCACACAACCTGGTCATCTGCCCTAAGTGGTATTGAACTGGTGGCCTCTTGGTTCCTGGGTCTATTCTATGCTTAACTGCTGAGCCGCACCGGCTGGGCTAGAATGTTTCTTAGAAAGGGTCCAAGGTCATTTATTTCTGTGAGGTTTCATGATTATAAGCAGATCATAAACATAAGTCTGGATACTATAACAATATCATCATTAAGCAAACATGCATGTTTGCAATGTGTTCAATAATGTTTAGAGTGTTTCATAATAGTAAATCTTTTAAATTTCACAAAATGCTGTGAGCTAGGTATTGCTACTGTCCTCACTGTACACATAAGGAAACTGGGACACAGAGGTTTTATCCTACCCAAGGTCACAGAGCTTGGATTTGAGTGTTGTCAATCTGGCTCCAAAGTCCTTGCTCTTTGATTCTCCCACACTAGTATTTTTCACACTCCTATGCACAGAAAAATAATAAGTAATGATAATTTAGGATAAAAAAATTGAGTCAATGTAATGCTAATATCATTTTATATTTACTACTATATATTGCCCTACATACTCATTTGCCTTTAATTTAACTTGGTGTGTTTTTATTCTTGTTCCTATAAGTAGTTTCCCTGCCTGTTCTGTTGCCCGTTAATTTATCAGAATCATTATTATTTAAGTTTCAATTCCATAGGAAAATGATTGGAAAGTCACCTTAATGTCATGAAATATGATACAGATGCTAAATGATAACAGTCAAGGCCAGAAGTCTCTGGGATCTAGCTTAAGCAGATACCATGCGTCAACTATCTTTCTATACATTCACTGAATTAAAATTTTCTTGATATCAGAGAAAAGTTCTGAGTACTGAGTGAATAAATGAAGTTATAGTGAGCATTAGCATCCTCACATTCAAATAAAAGAGCAGCAGCTCAGAAGGTTTGACTGCCCTGCTCACGGTAACACCTGTAGTAGGTGATGAGCCAGTCTGAAACTAGGGCACTTCTTTCTTGGAATAGTATTCTTTTCCCAGTGCTACCTCTGTCCAGCCAGCAGCACTTGGAGAAGCTTTGCACCTATCACTCAATAAAGAACCAAATTACAAGCTTCCAGATTCATAGACATGAAAAAAAATCTATTCTCTCTAGATGTGAGATACATAGATCATTTGTATTAATTTTATTCACTGTCACTCTTCCAAGCTCAAATGCTTATATAAATCCTTTATCTGTGTAAAACCAATGGGCAAGCCAATTCTTATTAGCGATGATGTCCTTTTGGCACCAATATTAAGAAGGTTTGCTGATACCACCTAATTAATTTTATAAATTCAGATTTTTTTTCATGCAGTGTTTTTAACTCTGTTTTTCAAGAAAAAATGAATGCAGTTTATTTTTAATTACATTGTTTCTATATATAATCTGAAAAAAATATTTCCTTTGTTATAATCCAGTGATGGCGAACCTATGACACGCATGTCAGAGGTGACACACGAACTCATTTTTTTTGGTTGATTTTTCCTTGTTAAATGGCATTTAAATATATGAAATAAATATCAAAAATATAAATCTATTTTATATTATGGTTGCAAATATCAAAACATTTCTACATGTGACACAGCACCAGAGTTAAGTTAGGGTTTTTCAAAATGCTGACACGCCGAGCTCAAAAGGTTCGCCATCACTGCTATAATCTCTATGTTAAATAGAATATCTCCTCCTACCCATACCTGAAGAGATTATCTTAAATATTTTCTCAAAAGCAACTTTCCTTAGCTCCTTCCACATTATTATAATCTGGAATTTCTGTTTAAATTTGGAGTATCTATTTCTCCCACTAGACTTTCAACTCTGTGGGAATTCAGATTGTCTTACTGTTGGTCACCAAGGTAGCCACACTGCCAAGCCTTGAAAGATGACAGTAGAGGATACACTGAGCCTTTCTCACAGGCCCCTTCTTGATTGTTGGTTAGCTGAGGATGTGTGTGCCTCAGATGTCCACGTTTGTTTGGGGCAGGGGGCTACCTCTCTCATGTACGCATTCTCTGTTCTTGCCTGCGTTTAAGCAATCTCTGCCCGCAGAAAGGCAGCCTATCCCTGTGGGTAGGTCCATTCAAGAAATAAAGGCTGGGCTGTTAAAGTGCTATAATGAGCCCTGCCAGTGCGGCTCAGTGGTTGAGCGTCGACCTGTGAACCAGGAGGTCATGGTTTGATTCTCAGTCAGGGCACATACCCAGGTTGCAGGCTCCATCCCCACTGGGTTGCATGTAGGAGGCAGCCAATCAATGATTCTCAAAAATTGATGTTTGTATCTCTCTCGCTCCCTCTCTCTTCCTCTCTAAATCAATAAAAATATTTTTAAAAAGAAAAAAAAGTGCTATAATGAGCACATAACTTCACTTTCTCCTCCAATCCAGGTCTGTCAATAATAAAACTGCCATGTAAATACTCACCTGGCAATTTATATGTCTACCTTATCAAATGTGTTTCTAGCACAGGAGGCAGGATAGACGTGTTTGTTGGCTGGGACCCTAAAGTTTCCAATATCCTGGAACATTGACCAGGACCTTGAAAGAACCTGAAACAAAATGCCCTGTGGATAAACGGCTGTTTCAAGTGTGGCTCTGGTCCTTGACCTTGGGCCACAGCGGCTGGTCACAGCAGCTTATTGCAGCACATGTTGATGGTGTTTAACAGCGATTCTATAAGTAGCATAGGGCTCAGTAAGCACATCTCACACTGACTTTTGTAGCTGACCTTGACTGATGCAGGTGCAGCTCTGACCTAAGCAGGCGTGAACGAGATAGGGATTAGATTATTGAGGGAAAGCGAGTCTTTTAGTTCCAGTTAAGGCTCACTTGAGACAGGCTTCTCAGGCACTGAGGAGTGAAATGATTTTTGTTCCATGTAGTGTTTCTCATCGCAAGCCGGCTGAGGCATCAGTCTGCAAAGGCAGGTTATATCCATGTGGGCTGTAATATGGCTGGTGAGGTTTTTGTCTTTGCATTGTCAGTGTTTTGTCATGTTTCACTGGACTACTTCCAATGCTTTCTTGCTGCCACACTTGAAGGGCACACACGGGGCTGATCTCTGGTCCTGTGTGACATGTGTGCTGTCTCTGAGGGCCACCTCCTTCCACGGAGTCTCAGGTTGACTGAGTTGGCCACTGCATGGGCTGAGAATGTGGCATAATATCTCCAAGGCCCATACTGGATTGAGGCACCAAAGGATGGTGGTTTTTATTAACACAGCAGGGAGAACAGGGAGTGAGGCAAATTAGGTTGGAAATGGCTTTTACTTGAACCTAAATTTCAAGAATACTGAAGATGATGATCATTAAGTTAAAACTAAAAAATGCAGCAATGACATGTTATACCTGCATGCATCTTTGAAAAAGGTTTACTGATAAATTGCAAAAAAAAAAAAAAACCTGCAGTAAAATAGAGATTAACTTCAAGGTTTTAATGGACTATGGCTGAGGAAAGGGTTTTATGTTTGGAAAGAGCAAGTGACAGATTGTCAAGGGATAAAGAAGGACAGGGACTCGCCTAAGAGGTACCTTGAGGGTTTTTTACCACCAGATCAGATGAAATGAAATGAGCTACATATACCCCAAGTGCTTTTCCTCAAGTAATGACAGAATTTCTCAACAGTGAACTTGAGTGACTTCCTTGCAAGGAGCTCATAGCCAAGAAAGCATTGAGAAGTATCATCTCATAACAGCAGAAAGCAAGCCTGGAGCAACACCTGCTAGGGAATCATTTCATGAAGACTGGGAGAGCCATATGAAGCAGTTGCAGATTACTTAAACACTTCAGAGGGGAAAACTAGATAGGTCATAAAACACTTCAAGCCTTTACAGGTTTGTTTCAATATCATTGTGATAATTGAAAATATAGATGTTGTCCACCCACCCCTTTGTCCCCCCAAAAAGTCAATTCAATATAATTTTTGAGCATTTTCCATTTGCCAGGCACTGTTCTTGCCTCTGGGGGCATAAAAGGAAAAACATTACAAATCCCTATACATGTGGAACATACATCTTAGAAGGACAGACAGAAAATGAACAAGATAAGTGAGTGAATATGACACATGAGACAGAGTGACACCTGATGAGGAAAACTAGAGAGCAGAGAAGAGGGAGGATTCACTCACTAAGGGAAGAGTTAGTGACCAAAGAAGGTCTTACTAAGAGGAATAAGACTCAAAGGGTAGCCAGGAGTATATTTTTAAAAATTCAAAAAAGTGGGGAGAGGAATGAAAGAGCATAATAACATTATATCTGTTTGGCATTATATCTCTTACCAAGGAGCCTGATCATAAGAATTCTAGAGGACTATGCAAGGAAATGAAAATCTGACCTCAGAGAGGAGGGGAAGCCAAAAAGAGAGTGAATGAATCACTATAATCAGGGCTCATCCTACATGTGATGGAAAAGGAACATGATTACTAAGAATGTTCAGCAGGATGCAGCACCAAAAGCATGCTCCATGAAAAAAAAATGATAAGCTGAACTTTATTAAAATTAAAAATGTCTACACTGTGAAAGAAAATGTCAAAAGAATGAGAAGACAAGCCATAGACTAGAAGAAAATATTTGCAAAAAAACACATCTGATTAGGATCTAAAATATACAAAGAACTTTTGAAACTCAATAATAAAACAAGCAACTCAATTAGAAAAAAAATGGGCTGGAGCCTTAACAGACACCTCACAAAAGCAGATATGCAGATGGGAAATAACATGTGAAAAGATGCCCACATCATGTATCACCAGAGACATAAAAATTAAAACAATGAGCAAACCAATACACACCTGCTAGGCCAAAACCTAGAAAACTGGAAACATTGGGAAGGGTTTGGAGCAGCAGAAACTCCCGTCCACTGCTGGTGGGAATACAAAATGGTACGGCCATTCTGAGAGTGTGTGGCAGTTTCTTATAAAACTAGACACTCTCTTACCATGTGATCCAACAACCCTGGCCCTCGGTATTTACCCAAAGGAGTTGAAAACTGAAGTCCATATAATATCCTTGTTTACAGAAGCTTTATTCATAATTGACAAAACTTGGAAGCAGCCAAGATGTCCTTCAGTAGGTTAATACATAAATAAACTGGTATATTCAGACAATAAATTATTATTCAGTGCTGAAAAGAAATGGGATATCAAGCCATGAAAAGACATGGAGGAATCGTAAATGTATATTACTAAGTGAAAGAAGCTGATCTGAAAAGGCTACAGAGTTTATGATGCCGAAAGGACAAAACTATGGAGACAATAAAGAGGTCAGTGGTTGCCAAGAGGTGGGGACAGGGGATGAATAAGCAGAGCACAGAAGATTTGTACGGCAGGAAAAATTCTCTATATGATACCAAGATGGCGAATACCTGCTCTTATACATTTGTCCAAATCTGTAGAATGACAACACCAAGAGTAATCCTAAGGGAAAGGATGGATGTTGGCTAATTATGATGTGTCAAGGTAGGTTCATCAATGTAAGAAATGTACATTGGTCTCTGGGGAAGTGTGTGAATAATGGGAGAGGCTATATATGAGTGGAGGCAGGTGTGGAAGCAGGAGGTATATGGGAAATATCTGTATTTTCCCCCAATTTTGCTGTGAATCTAAAACTGCTCTAAAAAATGAAAGTCTTCATAATTAAAAAAAATGTAAACAATCAAAAATTTGCAACAATCAGGGGTATATTATTAAAGATAAAAAAGTCTTTGCAAAAAAACAAAAGCTCAGCAGGTCTTTCTGGAAAAGAGGAACAGGAGAGGATCAAAGCATTTGAGGAGTAATCCACTAGAGCAGAAAATGATGAAGCAGTAGAAAAGATGTATTAGTTATTCCAATTCTGAAAACCCAAAATCAGAGGAGGGGAAGGGCAATGTGTGAGGTGAGCATTTTTGGCGAGGTTTGAGCCTTCACTGGGCCTCCGGTGATAAAGTTCGGAGGTGAGAGATCTGCTGATTCTGCAGATGAAACACATGTGGAGAGAGGGAGCTTTGCTTGAGATCCAAATAGGAATTTAATAAATTTCAAAACATGGAGGACAGAGAAAAAAGGAACCAGTTGAGGCACCACTAGGATAAATTTGCAAACTCTTCAAGAAGGCTGAAATGTCTCCTGGGTCAGCAAGGGAGTCAGTGTGCATAGGTGGGTCTTCCCCATCCCACCTGGTGGGAATAGTGCTGTAATTAACATGAACACATCAGGGAGTAGACCTAGAGCTCAGAAGTCTTAGACTTTGGACACCTAGACTAGGCTGGTTGAGATTCTGGTAAGGAGAGGCATGAAGACTACTCTTCTCCTTGTTTTCAGTCTTTAATAAAACCAGATTTGATTGTAAATTTAAAAAATTTAATTTGCATCTGAATTGAACCAAGTACTGGGTTAAAAGAAGAGCATTTACATGGTGAAACTCTTGCAGATGCTATGCTCTCCAAATTTTGAGGGTTTGACACCAGGGCTGTAAAAATCTTGTGTGGCCTATTTTTTGAACTTTTAAAACTAGGGCACATGAGAAACTTTGAATACAGTATGGAAATTCAGAGGTCCTGAATGAGCAATATTTCTAGTAAATTGACCCAAACTACAAATGCTAAGGAAGCCTCCTCTACTCCCCTAGTGTTTGAACTAATCCTATAGATTGAGATTAATAGAAAAAGAAATTTATGAGGAAAAAAATACACACATTTGTTTGGACTCTAGTTTCTTTTGGGTTTAACTTGAAACTTTTTACTCAATTTTAACTTAAAACAGAATGGGGTAAAATTTTGAGATTTGGATTTCTTCTTTTGAATTTAATAATGGCAGACAATATTTAGCTTTGTAAGTTATAATGTTTTTTAGGATTTTATTGCTTGAAATAATTTTGTGCTGTCCTTTGCACTGGTCACCACACCTCCTGCATGATATATTGAATAACCTGACCTGTCAGATTTTAGATAAAATGTGGCCTAGGAAGTGAACTTCTTATAAGGTTGCAGGTTGTATTAGGAGTTATTTAAATTTATAAACTCTTCATTTCTTAGCTTTCTGGGATCCAAGTGAACTGTATGCCAGAGGTCCAAGAAGACGAATAAAGTTGGTGTTGTGGGGATGTCATCATGAGGTAGAATCAGATGTTTTCATAGACTGCTGGTCTTTTTAGAGAAGAAAGACACAGCGTTAGAGGGCCAGAACCTTTTATTTGAATCCAAAAGGACTAAGGGGACACTTCTGGGAAATTAGGAGGGATTTCCTCTGCCATCCAGCTGCCTATAAAACACCACACACCTAGCGATACTATCAACCACATCCGCTCATTCATAGGGTGGTGAGAGGGAGAAGGGAACGGAGAACTATGCCTGCATGAAGTTCCTCTCTGCAGCCTCTGTGGGTAGAGCTAAGCTGAGAACTGCTAACAGGCATCAAGCCCCCTTCCCAACTTCATGCCTCCTTCTGAAAGCGAAGGAGTTGTCGATCTCTATTTTGCAATCAGTAGAGTCCCATTTCAAAACCTCACAATGAGCCTCTGAGGTTGACACCAGGCCCCTCACTTTAAAGATTAGGAAATGGTTATTCAGAATGAAACAACTTGCTCAGAGGCACACAGTAAATGACAAGATAGGATTCAAAACTGGATCTTCTCACTTAAAAGCACCTGCTGTTCCCAGGATACATACCTCAAGAACTGGCCTTGTCTCCCTCCCCACCATATCTACCTCAGTTGTCTTGTTTCCTCTGCCACGCCATGCTAATACTAGTAAGTGTTCAACAAATACCCTCTGTTCTCTTAGTTTCTTGTGCTTTTCCTGATTCTCTTGACTTTTAACTTAGACTATGCCTATCCATCCTTCAGCTATTTGGCAGTCTGTCTTGTTTTATTCCAGAAGTCCTCTGAGTCCCTCCCAATGCCCTCCCTCCACATCACTTATCCCAGTGGCACAAGGTAATTTTCTGATGATCTGGTTATCTGCTGTCTTCACTGTTTCTGAACATCTTGGTGTTCCTGCACCAGCAAGGCCCTGGGCACACAGTAATGATTTAGTGTTCATAGATTGAGCTCTTCTCATTTTCCATCCCTTTTAATCCAATGAAATACTCTTACAATGTATCCCAACCGACCAGCATTTGATAGCATTGAAGAGCTTAGACTCACCTGCAGACCCCAGGAACTAGCGGGACTCCCTCTACCTGATGTGGGATAATCAGACTAAACAATGAGTCTCAATGCTGATGCCTGAGGGATTGTTCTTTGCATGCCTCACTCATCCATTCATTACTGAAGAGGTGGAAGTGTGAGACCTATGACAAAATGTTCTCCCTTTGCTGACAGTTGGCTCTTGAGTGAATTACCACTTCGTTGAAGCCCCGTCCATGGTTTTGAAATTCTAAATATACTAGAGGCCCGGTGCATGAAATTCGTGCAAGAGTAGGCCTTCCTTCCCCTGGCTGCCGGCACTGGCTTCCCTCTGGCACCCGGGACCTGGGCTTCCCACACAGCCCTGGCGTTGTCTAGAAGGTCATCTGGAAGGATGTCTGGTCTAATTAGCATATTATGCTTTTATTATTATAGATATACTTACCATGTTTATTAGCCATCTCTTTTTAAAAAAATGACTAGTTTTTTTCTAATGAGCTTGATGGTCTTTATCCACTAGATCTAACTGTTCAATGCCAGTGCTTTTACCTGGGAATTCACCAATTGGCCCACTATTTCCTATTAATCAGGGAGCATATCAGAACCTTATTCGGAGAACTCAGTCTCCATATGACAGTGGAGAGAAGTGCCTGCTGTCCTCAGAGAGTTAATGGGAGGCTCTGAGCATCTGCGGCATCTGCTCCACTTCCAGACGGACTTAAGCACTGAGGAAAACCTGCCTCCGGGTTTGAGGATGTTTCTGCACATTCGCGAAGTGTACGTCAGGGCGTGACATGCAATTTGTCAAATTGCGTTCATTTGTGAGAAAGCAGTCCCGAAGTTGGACCTCCTCCCCCGTTTCTCTGCCTTCATTTCTGAGATTTAAGGAAGGTTTCTAGACCAAGTCCTGCCACCTCCACGTGATGCTGCCCCAGCCACTGGCGATAACTCACATTTGCAACCACTTGAAGTGCATTTACTCTCCGATGATATACATTTTATGATTCGTGGAGAGGGAGCTTTACAACTCCTCTGATTTGAAGTAGGTCACACAGAAGTGTTAGAGTTTCAAAACTGGATCTGGCACCACATTTTTCTATCAGGAAGTTTTGCTATTTTCAGCCCAGGAGGGGACTTTGGGGATGATCTCATGCAATCCCTTCATTTTATAGATTAAGAGCCTGAGACCTGGGAAGGTTAATTGACTTTCCCAAAGTCCCCGAGCTAGTTAGTGGCAGGGCCAACACCAGAACCCATCTTCCTCCTGTCTCACAGGTTAGCTTTCCACTACACCAGGCTGGCTTCGGTCTCGGGCCACGCAAACCAGGCTTCTGAAGTGCGTTATCAAAGGATTATATCCCCCCCCCTTAGGGTCAGTAATAGATTATTAAATTTGATATCATTCAGAACTCTCCAAAGTGGGAGGCTCTCATCTGCCAGACTTATTCTGCCAAAAAGATGCAGAGAGAAGTAATGGCACACAGAGTAGTTACAGAATTAGACCCTGAAAGCCATTAGCCCGGGCACACTGTGGTACAATCTCCAGCCAAATTGTGCTGTGGTTAGAAAAAAAGGAAGAGCATTTATTGTCTTTGCACTTGCGTGTGCATGAAAACCTGCGCACAGCCTGCTCCCAACCTGCACAGAGAGTTCCCTAAGTACCTACACTCTGACATCTGCCTAAGTGCCAAATGAATCTGCCGTATGATAATGAATACAAAATGAATTAATGATGATATGTGAATTATGAATACAATTTACAGTTCCTCAGACAAAACAGTCTTTTTTAGCATGCACCTGCATAAACTACCTCCTGCAGGCCTCGGCTCAACCAGCCAGGTTCTCTTCTGTCACACCACCGCCATCTAGTGTCGCTGGGCAGAATGGCAGCCTTCCGCAAAGCTTGTATCTTGAGCTTGCTCTGTTCTCCCTGTCTGTGCTTTCTTGCTGCCAACATACATTTATTTATATTCATTTAAAAAGTCTCTGGCTCTCATCCTTCTTTCAGTTACTTTTTTTTACAAATAACCAGAAACTACTCCTGAGCAAAAATACTTGACAGTTTGTTCTATCACACCTCCCAGTCTGAACACTGTGTATAATCCCATTATGAACTCAAAGCAGTTCTTTGTTCTAATAAAATAATTAAATGGCAATGTGTTTATTTATCTTTTGCTGCCTTTAAACAGAAATTGCTTTATGGAAGCCCACCAGCTTATCAGACACTCTGAGAATTTCAATGTTGTTGTTTTTTGCACAATAAATTCAGCTTTTCTAAACTCCATGGACTGACATGATTAAAATTATTGTAAATGATACTGGCTTTTCCCTTCCATTCTTATAGTGGCCAATTGCTGTCCATTCCTCGCTTCCTCCCTGCCCCCAGCATCTATTCATTGTGCCTGGATTGCTCCTGTTAGAGCGAGGGGGTGCTAAGTAATGATTTATTTTTCGAAAAGACCACTTTGTCTTCTCAGTGAAGAAAAGAGCATGGGAGTGTGTCAGGAGGGAAGATAATTAGGTGGCTGTTGTGGGAGTCAGATGAGCAATAACTGTGGCTTCAACCAGCACAATGCTGATGAAGGTGGTGAGAAATGGTAAGATCTGGGACATATTTTAAAGCTACAGTTAATAAGCATGGCTAATAGATTGCACATGAAGTAAGAGAGAAAGAGGAGACTCAGACAACGACATCTCAATTTTTGTCCTGAACAACTGACTGGGAGCAAAACCAAGAGTTCTTTTTTAGACATTTTTTTTGAGAGAGAGAGAACGAGAGAGAGAAAGAAAAGAAGAGAGAGGAAGAGAAAGAGAGACATTTTGAATATGAGATTCTTACTTCACATTTAGATAGAACCCTGTGGGGATAGGGGTCTATCTGGCATGCTGGTTTCCTTTGGGGATATCAGTCTTTTTCTATAAGGTGCAACAGGTAGGACTATCAATTAAGGTTTCTTGCCAGCAGTGTTTATAGGATCAAAGTCGTAGAAAAATATGCAGTGTCTGAAACAACTAAATTAAAACGTGAAACTGTAGTTTCATTTATTGAAAGTTCAGAAAATGTGTGTAAACGCTCCCCCAGTGCTAGAATTCATATTACAGCAACGATGCCAGAAACAAACCCCTCTGCCGCCCTGGATGCTCCCTTATGCTTTGCATGCTCTGGTTCTGATATGAAAAATTGAAATGGAAATGAAAACTAACACAATCTCTCTCTCCGCCTCTGTGCGCGTGGGAGCTTGACCCCAATCTCCCGGGCCCTCCGCTCTAACCTGATCCTGTGATGCTGCATCGCTAACACAGACCATGTATTTCACTGTAACTAGGCTCACCCTATGAAAACTTAGTCCATTTATTTTCCAGATTACAGCTTTCACAATCATGTCATCTTTAAAAGTATTTGCTAAGATTTAGGAGGAAAGAATGTTGTTGCCAAGTAACCAGACTCAGAGAAAGAAATGAATTAGGCAGTGCATAGCAGAAAGTGAAAATAAAAAATCTAAAAGAAAGTCTTTAAAATCACCATTAAGAATATGGTGTACAACCCTACTGGTGTGGCTCAGTGGTTGAGTGCTGACCTATGAACCAGGAGGTCATGGTTCGATTCCTGGTCAGGGCACAAGCCTGGGTTGTGGGCTCGATCCCCAGTGTGGGGCATGCAGGAGGTAGCCAATCAATGATTATCTTTCATTATTGATGCTTCTATCTCTCTCTTCCTCATCTTTCCTCTCTGAAATCAATAAAATATTTTTTAAAAAGAATATGATTTACATGTCTCCAAGTTTGATTCTCCTGGGTAAGATCATCCATGTTTGAAATTTCCAGCAAAAAAAAGGATGGGAGTGGATAAGTAATATTACCTCACTTCTATAATCACATATTAACTGAATACATATTTTTACAGCACTGTGAAAAAGCCCAACGCTGGCCTTTCATTAATTCATTTACCAAATATATATATACAAGGAATAAATTGTAAGAGGTGCTGATATGTGCACTGATTGAAAAAAATCATGTAGAATTAGGAGGTGTGGCATGTGCAGAAATAAACTTTCATAACAAACAGGTATAAGAGGCAATTGATCATGAGTAGAAAATGTTGAATTTTATCATATTATCCATTTACTTTTGGTAAAGTAACATACAATTCTAAAAATTTCCCTTTGCCCTTCACAATCTTTTCTACCATCCCTCGATAATACATCCACTTTTCCTTCTTGTTTCTGAACTGCCTTCTACCTGCCCATCAAACTTCGATTCCACAGATCACAGTGCAAAATTCATTTTTTTCTTCTTTTCTCCTAGACTAAAAGAGACTACTCATTTGATCCCTCTTACTGAAATAGTGAACAGAGAGTTTAATGGCTTTAACAAAATCCTTTATTTTATATGTCAAAGTCATTCTATTCATACAGTGCATTTGCAATGCTGACAAAATTTTATCCTATCCTCAAAATACTCCATGCCATTCTCCACAGTTCTTGGCATTTTTCAACTCCATTAATATGGTTAAGTTTTATGAATGTGCACTGAGGTAGCCACTAAGAGAAGGAGTAATTGGAGGCAGGACTCACTGGCATGGAAACATTTATTAGGTAATGTCATCCATTGCAAATCCAACTTATAAATACCTAAGATGTACTTGGGAATTAGTAATATATATTTTCAATTGATTGAAGTCCTATGTTACATCTGAAGTTTTCCACTTCATATATTAAAGGAAAAATAAATGGTAGAAATTCCAGCAAGTTTCTTCAGTATATTAAACAAAAGATAATATGATAAAACTAGAGGCCCAGTGCACTCGGGTGGGTCCCTCAGCCCAGCCTGCACCCTCTTGCAGTCCAGGAGCCCTCGGGGGATGACTAATTGATGGCTTAGGCCAGCCCTCCCCCCCTCCCACCCCCGCCATAAGGAGCTGGCCTAAGCCAGCAGTCAAACATCCCCCGAGGGGTCCTTAGCGCTGCCATGGAGGTGGCAGAGGCTCCCGCCACCACCGCTGCGCTCACCAGCCATGAACCTGGCTTCTGGCTGAGTGGTGCTCCTCCTGTGGGAGTCCACTGACCACCAGGGGGCCGCTCCTGCATCAAGCGTCTGCCCCCTGGTGGTCAGTGTGCATCATAGAGACAGTTTGTTCTGCTGTTTGGTCAATTTGCATATTAACCTTTTATTATATAGGATCTGTGGGAGATACTGCTATTTATCCTCCAATACCCATATGACTAACTTCTGGGCAATGAGTTATAAGGGAAGTGGCAGGTCAACATTCCAGATTGTACCCTTAAAGGGAAAGAGTGTGGCCCTGCCCTCACACCCCATTACTGGCAGCTGTGATTAAATAATGGGGAAGCATAGTGAGCTATGCGAGTTAGTACAACCACTTAGAAATGGCAGAGAAAAAAAATAGAAGAATCCCAGTTCTCTGATGACTCCATAGAGCACAGCCATCATACCAGCTTAACTTTAATGTGTGTAAAATGAACTTCTATCTTGTTTAAGTGAATTTGATTATGAACCTTTGCTTCAGATGGCAATTCTATATCCAAAGAGTGCAATGTCTATTTCTCCAGGAAAAAATATACCTCCCCCCAAATCCTGTTTATAGGAGTGCTGCCAGAAGGGGTTTACCTTACAAAGTATAACCTGTGGATCTTAACCCTTGAATATGCTAAATAAAGAGATGGCAAGACTATTCTAGGGTGTCACATGATGACTCTTTGTATGATGTTAATGTGTACCCTGGGTGAATTATTTCAAAGAGGAAATACTACAGAAACTAGGTAAAATCCACTTTGCTTGGCTCTCTGGAAATTTTTTGATTTAAATTGCTCATTTAAAAAAAGCCACTATGTCACTGGTAGTTTTACACAAAGGGTTTTCATTAATTATCTAGTATGTGCAAGTCCTATATTTGTCTATATATTTGAGGAAGGACAAAAGCCCAGTCGAATTAAGGTAGATCTGGATTTGCAAAAAGCTCTAAAGTCTAGAAGCTGTAAAACTTTCAGCAACTTATATAACCTTCTAGGCCCCAGATTTCTCATATATACAAGAGGATAATGTCGGTTCCTAACTCACAGGGTTATGAGAATTGAACAAGACCATGTGCATAGAGCCTTTAGAAATTGTCTGCATGGAGAAACCATGCTATGTATGTTGGCTAGTGGAATTGTTGGTATTATTATTATTACTATTATTGTATAGTATGCACATATATTATAAGAAATAATGAGACAGGTCCTGATATTGGAAGGGCTTGTCATCTGGGACAGGAGATCAAATATCTTTCCAATTGGTTACAATACAAAACTATAAATTCTTCCAACATCTTGCCCCTCCCCCCCCCCACAACCGTTATAAGCATCTAGTTAATTGAGGTTAGATAGACTAAAAGATTTATTATTATTATTGATTTGAAGAGAGAGGAATGAGAGAGGTAGAGAGATAGAAACGTCCATGAGAGAGAAACATGGATGGGCTGCCTTCCACATTCCCTCTATTGGAGATTGAGCCTACAACCGGGGCATGTACCCTGACCGGGAATTGAACCAGTGACCTCCTAGTGCTTGGGTCAATGCTCAATCACTGAGCCATACCATCAGGGTAGACTAGAAGACTTTTTTAAAGGAATAACATTTAAACTGGATAGTTACTGATAAGAAGGCTCTCAGTGGTTCTCAACCTTCTGGACCTTTAAATACAGTTCCTCATGTTGTGACCCAACCATAAAATTATTTTCATTGCTACTTCATAACTGTAATGTTGCTACTGTTATGAATCATAATGTAAATATCTGATATGCAGGATGGTCTTAGGCGACCCCTGTGAAAGGGTCGTTCAACCGCCAAAGGGGTCGCGACCCACAGGTTGAGAACCTCTGCTTTAGAGGTTGAAGCGAGAGTCAGGATAAGTAGGTGTCCTCAGCAAAAAACAGTGTGAGTAAATGCACAATGGCCTCATGATTACGCTCATTTCACAACTGTGACAAGACATGAAAGCTCCTTTAAAAGCCATAGTTTCAAAAGGAAAGGTAGATTTGAAAGCGATAAACTGACAAATAGTGGAAATAAGTAAGTATTTTGTCACTTCCGTCGGAATTGAAGCATCAGAAATAAACTGAAGGGCGAGAGCTAAACATCCTTTCCTGGAACCTGCAGCCAGGTTAAAAAGGAAACTGGCCACCAGCTCCCTGGGTCCTCCTATGAAAAGCAGCACACAAACACATCACCGGAATACATCTGAACTAAAGCACCAGTAGCTTAGATGCCCACGTATGATTCACACAGAACTTCATTTATACTGACATGAAATGTGAATTGGCCTCCTTCCCACTGAAGGAGACTGTGCCTTTAGTGGCAAATAAAGAACAATCCATCTCTGGGGGGTAAAAGGGCAAATTTTACTCACATCACAGATTGGTCTCCAATTTTGAGATCAGCAACTTGGATCTCCTAAAAATAGTCCAAGTCAGTTGAAATTCTGGGGGGGGAGGGGAGGGAAGTATGGCATAGTGTTATTCCCCAAATCCCAGGATTTATTTCATTGTCTACATTTAATGCCTTTTAATATGCCTTCTAAGAACTTGTGTGTTTAGGAAAATCATTTAAAAAAAAAAAAACTGAAGCAAGAACACAGAGATTTGGGACCAATTTAGTCAATATGCAAGATTGAAAAAGTAACTTGAAAATAATTTCACTTGCACTCTATCCATGTAAGTTACCTCCATCTCTACTGGGCATAATGACTATTAATATCTATGTATTAGTAATAGTTAAGCTTTGAGAAAAGTTCTAAATAAAATGGAATTCTCAGTTATGATCAAAGTATTGATAAATTCCTGGTTTTATGATCAATCTAAGATTTGTGATTTTTATTATAATCTCCCCACATGCTCTAAATATTGAACAAATGTTTAATAAATTTGAGAAGGGGTAAGAATTCCAGAAAAATATGTAAGATTGAGCAAAACAGATGTTTGACTTATCTCATTTCCAAGACCTGTTATAATGATAATAAACTAAGGCCACTAATAATAAAATACACAAAACTGTCAGAGCAGAGAGATCTACAAGTGTGGGCAGATCCCTGTCCAAGATTTTAATAAATTGAAATTGATTGAAGGCCGGGAGAGAGCAGAATACTGACGACTAATGTAACTGGTCAAAAAAAAATAAATAAATAACAAACAAAAAAACACGTTAAAGATCAGAGTGCCCAAAGCAAAGAAGGAAGCTGGTGAGCCCTGCAGAAGTCTGGGTGGTATGAGACTCTGATGCACCAGGCACAATACAAACTAATCATAAGACACGGGCCCAGAAACAGTGACATTAATAGAAAGACTGTAGGTAAAAGTATGAGTTCCCCAATCTTCAAATGTGGAGAAATCCAAGAGTGGGGCACCCAGGCAATGTACACACATACAACAAAACCACAGTTACCACAAGAAAAACAGGAAGGCAAAGAAACAGGGCAAAGGCACCAGCAATGTCAATAAGAGCTGGCACAAATGAGCAGCCTGATGACCCGCTCCCAACGACCCTGAGCCTAAGCCACCTGACAACTCTTTCTGCTTACACACATGAAAAGCTTTTGTGTATTTAGGTGCTTATGATTGATTGTTGGTTGTACAGTTTTTCTTTTTTATTTTGTAGACGGCCTCTAACAAATACCGTTTTACATACGCAGGTGGGAAATGTATTTTCACTAGTTCATTCAGCCAATGATTTAGTCATCCAACAAACGTAATGAAATATTAGAAAAGCATGTGGAAAGAAAACAAAAGGAAGATTTACTGAAAATAGTTTAATAAATCCAAGGAAACAAATCAGAAATGTGAAGATTTGTGTTTGCTAATGATGACTCTGATCTTTCCTATTACTGCTGAGTGTGAGTTATTTCCCAGTGAGACGACACTGTGAATGCAGCAATAAACAAGACGTGGCCTTGACCTTGCACCAGCCTCAACAGTGCTTGCAGTAGGGTATTCTATGTGCTTATAGACATGGTTCAGGGAGTGGGGTGGTTAGGAAACTGAGCATTCCAGGCTTCCTCCATGGAGTAACTAGGATAGAAACTGAAATTTTTAAAATAAAACACAGACAACAGTATGGTGGTTACCAGAGGGAAGGGGGGTCAGCGGGGAGCAAAGGGTAAAGGGGGTCAAATACATGGTGACGGAAGGTGATTTGACTTTGGGTGGTTAGCACACAATGCAATGTACAGATGATGTATCATACAATTGTACACTTGAAACCTACATAATTTTATTAGCCAAAAAATGTAATTAAAAACGAAACATAAACCGAAGGAAAAATCACTTCCAATCTCTTAAAGCAGAATGAAAAGATTGTGGAAGAAAGCCAACATGAGACCGTGGCTCCAAATTTTAATATTCGCATTGGACATGAGCAGCACTTTCAACAAAGGAAAAAGTCCCTTCTCTATATGCTCTCACAAAGTGCCTTTCCCTCTACAGTTTCACTCATACCCATCACCTTCCTCAGTTACCAGGATCGTAATACCTTGAACAAAGAAGTCACCCAATATATGTTTGTTGAGTTACTGAATTAATTAATAAATCCACTAAAATTTTTTAAAAATGGTGTATAATAAATTTAATAACTTTTCTATGTTTTTTACAAACAAAATATATGACACAAGGCCGCTGGTCCTTGCTGCTGTATTTGGCCCCTTTGTTCTATTAACCTTTTTTAAAATCTTGACTTTAGAATATTAAATCACATACATTAAAGAAGGTAAGCTTAGGCTCCTTAAAAGGCCTTCAAAAATATAAAACAACATTCATATGAAAGTCATAATTCATTTTATCATCATCACCATCATCATCATCATCATCATCGTTAGTAGAACATTCTTCAGACCTGTCCCAAATTCTCCAGATTTTGTTTTTTGCAGGATTTTTAATGGTAATTTTGTAGCCATTGAATGTTTATCTGCAATGCCTACTATTGTTATACATGGTGTTGTGTAGAATTAATTGCAATATACAAACTCTGATTCATCAAAGAGGTTTCATTTTACAAAACTTACTATTAGTACACAGTGTTTATAGACTAGGGAAAACTTTTGTAGTACTGTATTTTAGATATTTTCTTTGGGTTTTATGAATAAACAACTACTACTTATAGCACACTTTCCACACTACAGACACAGGCTATGTACCTTTTCAACACTGCCTCAA
This sequence comes from Myotis daubentonii, assembly GCF_963259705.1. Taxonomy (NCBI): domain Eukaryota; kingdom Metazoa; phylum Chordata; class Mammalia; order Chiroptera; family Vespertilionidae; genus Myotis; species Myotis daubentonii. Next base: position 217,443,286 of record NC_081840.1, read on the forward strand.
CCATCTTCACAACTCTGTAAAGTAAGAAACTTTATTCCCGTTTTTCAGATAACAAACTGAAGTTTAATTGGCTTGAATTATCTAGCCAAGGTCTTAAGAGTGAAAGTGACAGAACTGGGATTTATGATGAAAGTCATTTTAGGATACTTGAACCTTATTTCTCTGAGCTCATTGTGTATTTGGTGTGCCTTAGCCAATGAAAAAAAATCCCCCCATAGATTAGCCACATCTAATTATGAATATAATCTTAGAGACAACATGCTTTGAATTGCACATAATGAATCTATTTACTCGGCCAAATACTTCATTAGTGTCAGAGCTGACAGCTTACCTTTCTCCTCATGGCACTGAGATTGTCAATCAAATGGAATGCTTCCATTTACAACTGCATCCCATTATCTGAATAATATTCATGCAAGTTCAACTCCTACCATTTCAATTTATAGGAGCTAGTACCGTGTCACTGACACGTGTAGGTGGTTCGAATATTTCAAGGGAGAAATATAATTAGGAGCATAGAACATATTTTATTTCTGAAGCCTGTAGGTGCTCTACATTATATTTTAAATTATATTTTGCTAATATATGCAATCTTTTATGTGGAATGAATATTCAGTGATCTACTTAAGAGTAAGTTGGAAAAACACAAGATTAGTTACAACTTGGATTTTGATATGCTGCACTATATATTTGATTCCCTCTGGAATCTAGTGAGTACGTATGAGAAGTTTGGATGGCGTGCTTTGCTTATCTGTCAGACTTAGTACTGTTGCTCAGTGACACGATAATAAAGATCCCTTTGTATTTACACTTACAATACTACCTCGCTGGTATAATGCTAGCACCACCCTTAAATGTGAAATATGCCCACAATTACAAGTTTACATTGTGAAAAGTAATTCATTCTAGTGTCTCCTTGTTTGTTTACTTTTTTATATATATATATTATTGATTTTAGAGAGGAAGGGAAAGGGAGAGAGAGATAGAAACATCTATGATGAGAATCATTGATTGGCTTCCTCCTGCTGGGGGTCAAGCCCACAACCCGGGCACTTGCCCTGACCAGGAATTGAACCTTGACCACCTGGTTCATAGGTCGACACTCAACCACTGAGCCACACCTGGCTGGGCATCAAGTCTGTGTTTTAGTAAGAAAAAAAGACTTTGTTGCATTGCTGTTTTCTTCATCTAGCATGCTTTCTCACAGTCAACTCTCACCACCATTAGACTCCTGAAGCATCAGGCACGGAAGCAAACTCTGCCAAGGACACGCTGCCAGCCGGATGAGGATCAGGAATGCTTTCTTTCAATAACATATCTATGAAACTCTTCTTTCCCCTGTTTCTCCACAAGAATCTCTGATACTTCACAGTATGTGTGGGCTACAGATCGGAGTAAACTTTATTTTTTCACACAGTAACAGAACCTCCTTCAAGAGGGCACTTGTAACACATGCTCCCCAGTGAGACAGTAAAAGTAGTTCTATTTGCATCCTTGTCCATGACGCTCTGCACCTCAGCCTGCTGGAAGGGACACTCTGAGGGGCTCTTGCTCCCAGTTTCCCTGTCTCTGTCTTTCTTTCTGTCTTCCTCCCTCCTCAGCTCACTAATCCCCTCTGCTCTTTCTCTCTTTCTCCTTCCCCTAGTTTTATTTCATCTAAATACATTCACCCACTCACCCACAAGGCAGTCAGATTTAACCTTAAATTTTTAAACAGCTGAGGAAAATCAGGTTAAATATGAACATCTAATATTTAACATTTCAGAACGTGCTTAGAGCATTTGCTTTTGAAAACACAACATCCACATGTAAAAATGTTAGCCAATAGCTGGCTTATCTATCACTTGATTTGAGTTGTCCAAGTTCCACAGAAAATCTACCTTATTATTTTTCTGCTTTCAAATTACTCCTATTTATTAACTTGTAATATCTACTTTATTTTTATTAATATTTAATACCAGGGACCCAGTACACGAATTCGTGCACCTTGAAAGGAACTGTGGGCAGCGAGGCAGTGGTGGGCACAGGGGCGGGTCTCAGCCCCTCTTCCATGCCCCTGCCCAGCCCTTCCTGCTGTGGCCCACGGTCCCCTTTCTGCCGGCAGCCCCACTCCAGCTGCCACTGCTCCCATGCGCTGATGGCACCGACCCCACTCGCACCCGCTGAAGCCGCAGAGCAATTGAGGCCAGTGCCAGCAGTGGGTGTGAGTGGGATGGTGCCATCAGCAGCTGCAAGTGGTAGCTGCTGCCTTGATCGCCTCTCAGGAGCAGGGGGATGTGGAGAAGCCCTTAGGGGCTATCAGGGCCTAGCGCTGCTATTCACACCTGCTGATGGCACTGAGTGATCAGGACCAGTGCTGGGCACCGGCAGCGGGTGGGAGAGGGGCCAGCACTGGCAGTGGGTATGATTGGTGGCCCTGGCACTGGCAGCGGGTGCAAGTGGCACCGTCGTCGACAGCAGGTGCAAGAGTGCTGGCCCAAAACTCTCCTTAGGAGCAGGGGGAGGTGGAGAAGCCCTGAGGGGTGATTGGGGCCAGCAGCCGCTGCTCACACCCACTAATGGCACTGAGCGATCAGGGCTGGTGCCAGGAGCCGGAGGGGGAGTGCAAGCACTGGGCGGGACCGTGGCGCACGGGAGCAAAGAATGTTCAGTAACCACCAGAGGCTTTCCCTGATGGTAGTGACCGGCGCCCCACCTTGGTCTGGTGCCTCCACTCACCTGCTCCACCATCCCACCATGGCCAACACTCACCATGTTCAGGCCCACACCCTGGTGGTCAGCACACATCATAGCAACTGGTTGTTCTGCCATTCAGTCTATTTGCATTTTAGCCTTTTATTATATAGGATAGAATACTATATTAGTTTCAAATGTACAAAAGTTATTCAACATTTATACACCTAACAAAGTGATCACACTGATATGTCTGGTAACCATCCGACACCTGACAAGGTTATTGTGATAAAACGTATCTACTTGAGACCCACTGATTCTTTTGATCATGACAAGGCTTCCATTCTACAGATCTTGGCAATGCAGTAAATTTTAATTGATAATGAAAAATTAAGGTCTTCCAAATTAATGAATATGTATGCCCATGATTGTTCCTACTCAAAGACTGGGTAGATAGCTATCTACACAATATAATTCATGTGGCCTCAAGAAAATTAGCTGCCCCAAAATATTTCTTTCCACTCACCTATGAAATGTTTTCTGAAATGTCTCCTTTTACTCTGGGCTAAGCCACTGTGCTCTTTAAGAGCTCTGGTAAAATGCAAATGCTTTTCATGATCCAGGAAAGAGCAAGAATTTCTAATGCATTTTTTCATAACATTATGGAGACATACCATGACCCAAATGATATGAAACACAAATCAGGAATGTTTAATTGGTAAAAGTTTGAAAGTTTCAGAACTCTATTTCTAGAGAGCTTGTCCAATATTTAATATGGAATACATAATGGGGAAGCAAATACAGTCAGTAGGTCCCTTGAGAAAAAGGGACACCAAAATGATAAGTTATAATGATGAAGTTTATCTCCTTCACAGTTTGTTGGTCTCCAGCATGTTAACTCATAATAACTGACTGAGTAATATCACACTTGTGTAGAATTTTTCTGGGCAGAAAAATTTGTTGTTTTTTTTTAAATCCATAAAAGTATCTAATTTATAATTAAAACATCAAAAACAGAGCAGAAGCTTATGTAGAAATATTGCAGCCCTCAGTGTATGTAAGTCAGAAATTGTCAGTTTATTCCCCTAGTATAGGCACTGGGAAGACAGTTAAATCCACTTTCTCTCAATTCATACATCTATAAGATTACTATTTTGATTATTAAACATTTCTAAAGCCTTCACAATGTCCTGAGCACAGATTATAACATGTACAAATACATCATCTGTGCCCTCTAAGGGCATAATGAAGCTTACCACCTACTTCTAGGAAGGTCTTGGGGATAGAAATACTATTTTAAAGTGCCAAGAGCTACTCAGAAGAAATGTGCTGTATAATTACAAATATTATTATAGATGAATGGACACTTTCCATTAAACACTACAATTGATTACCAAGATAGTTTATGGGGTCTTTCTCCCTGGAGAGGAAAAAACAAAATAAAACACAAACAACAAAAAACCCAGCAACTAGATATACATTTGCCTAGGATGGTTAGGGTGGTGCTGTGCTTAGTACAAAAAAAACACAAATGAACTTTCAAAGTATATCAACACTAGAGGCCCGGTGCCCGGTGGACTGGAGTGGGGGGAAGGGCGGTCCCTCAGCCTGGCCTGTGCCCTCCTGCAGCCCAGGACCCCTTGGGGGATGTCCGCTGGCCCTTTAGTGCTGCCGCGGAGGCAGGAGAGGCTCCTACCACTGCTGCTGCACCCACCAGCCATGAGCCTGAGCGATGCTCCCCCTGTGGAAGCACACTGACCACCAGGGGGCAGCTCCTGCGTTAAGTGTCTGCCCCTTGATGATCTGTGCATGTCATAGTGACCAGTCGTTCCACCATTTGGTCAATTTGCATATTAGGATTTTATTATATGGGATTAGTATCATGTAAAGAACAAAGAAAAAAAGAGACAAACTAAAATAAACAATTAGATTGAACAATAGAAAGAAAAAGAGCCAAAAGAGTTCAGAATTAGGAGGTGAAGAACTATTGAGCTAATCTTATTTATTTTTAAATGTTTTATTGTTGACACTATTACAGATGTTCTCTGTTACCACCCAGCCCCTGCCCTCCACCCTTGACCCTCCCCACACTATTGTCTGTTTCCATGTTTTTTAGTGATTTTAGAGAGAAATAGACAGGGGCAGGGGGGAGAGGGGGAGAGGGAGAGAGAGAGAGATTGACATTGACCAGGAATTGAACCCACGACTTGGCATATCAGGAGGACATTCTAAGCAACTGAGCTACCCAGTAAGGGAAAAACTATTAATCTTAAACAGATGAATATTTACTATTTACTTAATTAATTCCCAGGTACCGTCTAATTTTTTTGTTTCATATATATATGAAAACTGGCCATGTTAAGAAAAGGCTTGAAGCCAAATTTCTCATTATTGAGGCCTAATGAGTTGGTTAATTCGATGAAGTTACAAATGATAGTAACCTAGAATATTCTAAAAATGAGGTATTCTAAATTGAAACTTTCATAATCAATTCCTGAAAGTAGTTCATCGATTATTTTCTAAATTTAAGACATTCTAGTGGAAATATTTCTAAATTGCAGACTGCCCTGCTTGAGCCAACCAGTACAATAAGCTTAATTATCCTATACCGATAGTAGACCCTTCAGAAATTGAGATGTTTATACATTTTTCAATGATTCAAAGACCTCCAGTATTGTATTTTTCTATGGATCTAGATCCAGATTCACTCAGAGATAGGATCATTGGAAAGAAACCAATGCAAATGTTCAACTGTATTAAGAAAGTCCTTGATGTGAGCTCATTTGGGGTCATTTGTTTCATTTTCATAAAAATCTTAATAAAAGATGAGCAACTGGGTGACCTTCAGAGAAAAGATAGCATGACTACCTATTCATGGAATTAATTATTGACTCAAAGGCTGGGAAGTAACCTTCAACTGAGTTATTTTCACAATCTCTAGAAACTCCTCTTCTTCCCTGGTGTTCAACATTTCTTCCTTGATTTGCAATCTGAAGATTTTTCTTCACTAGTCATATGCTTCCTCTCCTATATTACCAATTTCCACTCCTATCAGAATGTAAGCATGCTCCATTCTTATGTCATTAAAAAGATTCCTTAACTCCTCCCATTTCTTCCAGTTACTGACCCAAAGTTATTGGCTATTTTATCTTCTAGTCACTGATCAAGAGTTACTTACTATTGGTTTCTCTAGTTCCTTTATTCCATTGTATCTTCAACCCTCTTTATCTAGGCCTTTATCCCCATCAGATTCCTGGAAATGTTCTGCTCAAGATATAAAGCAAGTGCTGGCAAGGATGTGGAGAAAAGGGAACCCTCACACACTGCTGGTGGGAATGCAGACTGGTTCAGCCTCCGTGGAAAACAGTATGGAGTTTCCTCAAAATATTAAAAATGGAACTTCCATTTGACCCAGTAATTTCACTTCAAGGAATTTATAGCAAAATATCAGAAACAATAATCAGAAAGAACATACACATCCCTATATTCATAGCAGCACAATTTATAATTGCTAAGATTTGGACACAGCCTAAGTGCCCTTCAGCTGATGAATGGATTAAAAAGCTGTGGTACATCTACACAATGGAATATTATGCTGCTATAAAAGAGAAAGAACTCCTACCATTTGCAACAGCATGAATGGACCTGGAGACCATTATGCTAAGTGAAATAAGCCAGTCAGAGAAAGATAAGTATCACATGATCTAACTCATTTGTGGAATAAAATGAACAACATAAACTGATGAAAAACAGATCCAGATATACAGAATCATAGAACAAACCATCAAAACAAGGGGTAGTGGTAATAAGAGATCAACCAAAGAACTTGTATGGATATAAGCATAACCAATAGACACAGACAATTATCAGGCCTCAAAGTTCCCCAGCATGATTTGATACAGTTGATTCGGACTCCTCTTAGAATTGCTAAATTTCCTAAGCTCTTAGAATGCTGCATTTTCCCAATTTTCTTTCTATTGCTTTATATGTTTCTCAACTATTTCTCAGATATCTGAACACATTTGGTTACAGGTTCCATGATAGTCTTTTCTATCTTGACCACCACTCAAATGTCTATTCAGGAGCCTGGAATACAGTAGGAGCTAAATAAATATTTTTGATAGAATATGTAAACTAATGAATTGTGGAGACCTTCTTATCTTTCCCATTTATATAAACAAATAAAATATGCTATGACTCAGCCATATATATCAACACGTACACAGAATTTAGTAATTTCAAGTTTATTAAAACATGATTAGTTGTTTTTTTCTGTCTTATTAAGCCTGGAATTCATTTTTAAGATTATCTATAAGTCTCTACTTCCTCCTTTAATGTCCTTATCTTGCTTATATTCTTCCTATTGGCTTCAGGTTTAAATATGTGCTTTCCGCTGCTTTTGCTAGTTTTGGGGTCTATTTCTGTATGGATCAATGTTCACACTATCACAGCCTAACTTGCCATGTTCTAAGATTATAGTACAGCTTTCCTCAAGCGGATACAAATCATTGTTTGGTATTTCTTTTAATGTGACCTTTTTGATAGCAAAATAATACCTTTAGAAAGCATGGAAGAGTGGAAGTCATCCAGCCCTTACACTAATTGCTCCCCCTAGACTATATATAGTATTTTTATTCATATACTGAGTTACCTTAAATGTTAATGTGGAATTTCACATGTCCTCTAGAGGCAACCTCTGCTTCCTACTGTCATTGTATTTTGGCATTTTTGCTTTGTTCTAATTCTATTTCTTCTTTGCAATATTGTGTTGATGCTCCTGAATACTTCTGATGTTTACTGCCTCATCTTCCATCTTCTCAGCATACATTGTTTTAAATCTTTGCCATAAATGTTTGGCTTCCATTTCTGTCTCTGAGGATTGATTTTATAGTAAATTATGAGCAAATTGCTGTGCTCATTCCTTTTGATTAGTAAACCAACCAATCACCCTGTCTTTATTTCTTGGTTATTTTAAGAGGCTTCTCTTTTCAAGTCTGATTACAATAAAGACAAAGAGTTAAAAGGGAACTCAGAAAAGCAAAAGAGTCACCTTATCTCTTCATATATTCTTTATAATCATTAAAATCAATGTGCTCACTACACAAAGGAATGTCTTCATCTATTTTTTAAGATTATGTGTTTATGTATCAGTACACAATCAAGTTGAAAATTTATTCTACTCATTGCTTAACAAAATTTTAACAATTAATACAAATTGCTTAAATAAATTAATCCAAAAAATCAGAAGAGGTGTTAGTGCTCTCATGTACATTTCTTTCTTTAGTAAGTCAACAGAAGTATTCAATAGAAACATACTGAGCACCTTTATATGCACTCTGTGGGACTAGGTCAGTGGTCAGCAAACTCATTAGTCAACAGAGCCAAATATCAACAGTATAACAATTGAAATTTCTTTTGAGAGCCAAATTTTTTAAACTTAAACTATATAGGTAGGTACATTGTTATTAACTTAATTAGGGTATTCATAAGGCTTAGGAAGAGTCACACTCAAGGGGCCAAAGAACCGCATGTGGCTCGTGAGCCGCAGTTTGCCGGCCATGGGAGTGAAGAGCATAAAAATGAGATATCCGTGGAGACACAAGGATTCTGTCTTCAGGTTTTCAATACTCATCTCATTTACAAATGAAAGATTCACACAGCTGGCTTATCAACGTGTATTATAACAAGAACTTGAACACAGAAATGTTTTTCTCCTTTTCCTTTCACTGTTTCATTTATTGAAGAACTGCAATCCTTACAATATAATAGTAACTATAGTAATATTAATAGCAGTTAATATGTATTTATTTTCTATGCAACATGCATATATTGGCTTTATTAAATCTAACCCTGAAAGAAAGCCCTGTTATATATGCCTTTAATGTAACTTACTAAAGAATTAAAAATAAGAATAACATTAATATAACAGACATATAATGTAAGATACAAATCCAAGTCATTCATATATATATATATATATATATGTTTTCAAATAGTCACATTAACAAAATTAAGAGTTAAAATCAATAGAATATCTTATTTACTAAAAATAACCAAGATATTATCATTTAAAATGACTGAGATAATTTATTGTGTTTTTTTCAAATTATGTGTTCAAAATATGGTGTGTATTTTACATAAACAACACATCTTAACTCAAGTTAGACACATTTCAAGTAGTCAACATGTGTCTGTCTAGTAGCTACTGTATTGGATACCACAACTCTACAGTGAGAAGTGATTATAAAAGTAAATGTATTGTTCCCTCAGCAAGTCATATCATATTACATCACACCATAACATGTCATTATATATAATTATATTATAATGCATATTATATGTGTAGTATATATGTGGGTGTGTTAGGTATCTGTATACATATATGTGTATATGTATATATGTGTATGTATATACACTATAGGCTTCTAGATGCAAATCATCTTTTATCTACTACTCAATTAAAATAATGCAGTAATTGCATTTTTTTAAAGTTAAGAAAACATGAAATCTAATCCATGCTTAAAAAAATGGCTGTGTTGGTGTTATTAAGATACAGTGCACTGGTCTTCATCACAATGTTAACACTTCTTAGTAAGATACTTACAAGAATTAGGTTAACCATATGAGAAGTTTCCATATGTGGTGAGATTAAACTAGTGGTTTGCAAAGGGGCAATTTACCTTCCCCCACACACAGGTCATTTGGCAATGTCTCCAGACATCTTTAATTGTCAAGATTGGAAGGTGGTTACTGGCATCTAGTGCGTGCGAAACTAGAGACACTGCCAGGTATCCTACAATGCCCTAGGCAGGCCCCTGTTAACAGGGGATGTTAGAAACAAAGAATTATCTGGCCCAAAATATCAGTAGTGCTAAGGTTGAAATACTGTGGTTTAGAGCCTTTGTACTTTGTAAGACAAAATTCCAATATTTCGTTATCATCATCCCCTGAAAAGTAAGAACACAAGCTTGGATATTTTAAATAATTTGCCCCAAATCCCAATAGCTTTTAAGTGGCAGAAGCAGGGTCAAATTCAGGTCTGCCGCAGCCATGTCTAGCTCTGACCCCTACCTCACAGAACAGTGCTGCTCATGCTCCCTTGGTTAAAAGCTACACTCTTGTTTTGCTTTGTTTGTAATTTTCAGTCCTTCACAAACTTGTGCTTTTGTAAAATCCAAAAGAAGAGAATTACTTAGAAAATAAAATAGAAAAATTTCAAAATTTAATCCCCAAATTTCTATCCGCAGACTCAACAGACTCTATTAACTTGTTCAAAGGTTATTAAGGTTTCCTGATGTTTACTCTTTCCTCTCAGTTTCTGTATTCTCTTGCTGACCAGTGCAAATTTCAGGGTCAGGAAAAGCTTCAGACCACAATTTGAATAGCCTTGCAATAAAGCATGTTGGAAATTATGCTGCTTCTTTAATTAAGACTAAAGTTGAAAGATTATTAGATTGATTCCAGTTTTTATGACTGAAACCTCCATTTTCTTTTTAAGCAGTATCCTTAAATTCACATGAAAAAAAAAAAAACTAGTTTTGTCAAAAGAACACCAACAGCAACATTCCTAGTAGATCTAAAATGTACAATTTTGAAAAAGATGGCTCCTTTTCTGGAACTAAAAATAGGGAGGAAAAAAGAATTTTTAAGCTGTAACTTGCTTAAAAAAATGGAATAGCTCTGAACAGGTCTTCCAAAATAGAATCAATAACCTATAACCAGGAAAGCAATGCTAACTTTTAATTACATTGTAGACACTGTTTCTACGTGTTATTCTGCTTGGCAACATTAAACCTCATTTAGCTGCAGTTTACTGTTTTTTTTTTTTTTCTCGCGAGGGTTGACTGTGCACCCATTGATTTTACTGACACGCCAGGGACACAGCCATTCAGACCAGATAGAAGTCAATGGGGAGCTTCATACAGCATTAGACTGTCCCTGCAGGTCTGACACAGGCTCAGAACCATCTACTGGCACTGTCAGCACCATTAAGTCAATGTTAGCTGGGCAGAGGAAGGTAATTTGATCTTATGAATATTTTTAAAAGATTAGATTTAGCCCTAACCGGTTTGGCTCAGTGGATAGAGCGTCGGCCTGCGGACTGAAAGATAACCAGGTTCGATTCCGGTCAGGGGCATGTACCTTGGTTGTGGGCACATCCCCTGTAGGAGGTGTGCAGGAGGCAGGTGATTGATGTTTCTCTCTCATTGATGTTCCTAACTCTCTATCCCTCTCCCTTCCTCTCTGTAAAAAAAATCAATAAAATTTATTTTAAAAAATATTAGATTTAGAAGGCTAGATTCCCTTATGGACAGAACTGTGTCCCCTAAAGTTCATGTTAACATCCTAAACTCCTGCACCTCAGATGTGGCTGCATTTTGAGACAGGGCCTTTAAAAAGGTAATTAAGGTAAAATGAGGTCATATGAGTGGGCCCTGATCCGATATGACTGCGAGCCTGATAAGACAAGATTAGGGTCCAGACATGCATGTGCACAAAGGGCAGACATGGAAGGAGCAAATAGGTTGTCACCTGGAAGCCAATGAGAGAGGCATCAGGAGAAAGCCTGCCCGAAACTATGATCTGGATATGTAGTCAACAGAACTGCGAGAGAAGACATTTCTGTAATTTACGCTCACCAAACTGTGGTATTTTTCAGTAAACAATAACAAACAAATACCACTCAAGTTACTAGTCCTTTTATATTAAGAAAACATTGGCAATGGCTGAAAACGGTCTTATACATCAAAGTCACTAGAAGCACAGGGGAGAGAATGAGAGACAAATAAATGTTAATTAATTGCTAACTATATTTTTAAAACATTAAATATATTTAAAGGTACATTTCAACATGCATAACTTCACCAATAATTCAAGTAATTCTCACTGGGAAACATTAAAACCAAACCAGGACTCAACAAATTGAAACAAAATATGTAAATAATGTGAGCAGGAATTTTGGCAAGGAAAAATTTGCCTGAGTAAAATCATCAGTGTAAAGAACGAAACAATGCAGTTTTATGAAACATCCAATTACAGAGAAGGCTAAAATGGAATGATTTGTTGGATACATTAAAATGTTGTGTCATCAATGTATATGGGTCTTTCAAATGTATTTATCAGGCTTACAGTGATTGAGGGATTTTTTTTTGAAAAAAAATTTGTTTTCTGAATTTAACTCTAGAGTTAAATTTGAAAAAAACACTCTCTCTGAACAAATGATATTTTTGGAAATAGATTCTACCACAAAATTAAATCTTTACTGATGCAATATGTGAGAACTTCATCAGTAAAATATTAGAAACAGTATTCAGAGTTCAACGTTTCCTCATTGAATCGTAAGTAGTAGAAAACTGACATATTTTGGCTATGAAGAAAAAAGGGTAGGAAACAGGAAAAGGACATTATCCACACTGAGGACTCCATGGGCAAGGCCAGTGTTCTCATTAATTAGATTTTCTGAATTGTGTCCTTATGTTACAAATGGAGCAATACTCCTAAAAGTTAGTATGAATCTAATCCTCTCAGTAAAGGCAGAAAGAAAAACACATGTGATCAAGCGTAGCACCTGTATTTTAAGGAAGCTAGAAGGATAAAATATTAAATCACTTAATTCAAGCATCACTTCATCTAATTTTACTGCCTACACTACTCCTGAATTGTTCTTCTTTAAAGCATTTTAATTGAGCCAATAACTATATATTATTCTGGCACTTTCTTAAGAATACAAACTTAATTCATCTAACCCAAAAGGTAGTATGGTAATTTACAACTTTCTTACTTCCCTCCAGGTTCACACTGCTGGATCAATGCCATCAAATACCTTAAAAACATAGGAATATGTCAATACAGCACTAAGTGTCACAGTCATTCTCAGCCATCCAAACTGCCATCGGTTCAGTCATTTTCTTTACATTTAGAAGAATGTAAGTTCAAATATCAGGCTTATTTTATGCAATAGAAATATTGTTCCAACAACACAAATTATTTGTTTCAATACAGCATCCTCTCCCATCTCAAATGTTTTTCAGTGTCCATAATGCTTTGCAGTGTTCATAAATGATTGCGTGTGTGTGTGTGTGTGTGTGTGTGTGTGTATGTGTGTGTGTGTGAGCAAAATCAAGCATTCAGATGTTAAGATAACCCAAACAGGAGGCTTCTGTTTAGGGTAAAGGCATTTCTGATTCCAATTTTTCTCCCTAATTTATTCTTTTTCTTTTTCCTCGATTAATATTAGGTTTGAACATTACATTTTTGGAACCTTATCAACAGTATATTAGCAAAAATGCTAGTTATATTCTAAATACTATTCCTAAGGCAATGAGGCGAAATGGAAAATAATTAAAAGATTCATTTATAACTTTGAGCTTCTGCTCTGTTGAAGACTAGCTAACACAATTATTTTACAGTTATTTATATAGATCTGACAGGGGCTTTCATCTAAAGCTATCAGTTAATTCCTTGGTTTTGGAGTGAGCTTGAAAATATGTATTTAAAAATAAATCTCAGCACTAGTTATTGGCCAGGCTGAGATTAGCTTCCTGAGTCACACCATGAAACTTGAGATGATTTTACCTTATTTTGCATTGTAGGTGGGATTAGGCAATGAGAATCTTGAATATTATTTTCTATGCGAATCCTGGACCTTCTATGAGACTTCCACTCTCCACTCTCTTTCTTTCTATGTTTAACATATTTCTATGTTAAAATAGTTCCTATTCCCCCCCCCTTATTTTTTTACAGAAACATTTTTTGTTTTTTCCCCTGGCCAAAACTAACCTACACAATCTGTATTCTTTCCTTGGTTCCATTTTGTCATCCCCTGGAAGGATGTTTCATTAATCAATCCCACTCTCCTGTATATCTAAAATTTCCACATCTTCATGTTTTTATATTCACTTCCCAGTCTTTTATTCATTCATTCGCTTAATATTTTTTGAGCACTTGCCACGTGCTGAGCAGCATCAGGCACTAGAGATACAGCAATGAACAGGACACAGAGAGTTTCTGCTCCCGCCAATTTAACGTTCTAGTGTGTGTGTGTGTGTGTGTGTGTGTGTGTGTGTGTGTGTGTGTGTGTGTGTGTGTAAGGGGCTATGGACAAGTAAATAAATAGGTCCAAAGTGTGGTGCTTAGAATGGTAACATCATATCATAAGAAGCATGTCAAATTTGCCTCTGGCAGGCTGGCCCGCCGGCCGTGAGTTTGATATTCTTGAGAGGATGATAGAAATGCAGAATCTCTGGCCCTATCTTAGATTTCCTGAATCAGAATCAGATCAGACCTTTCAGGGATGTGTGTGCACATATAACCTTGAGAAATGTCATGGAGGAAATTGAGGGCCTCAAAGTTTATAGAAAATTTGCAGGTTTCTGCTGCCTAAAATAAATATATTTTTTATAAGCTTGCATTCCTATCCAACCAGATTCCTCAATTCAGACCTTTGCTTCCATTTCCCTGGTTTATGTTTCTGTCAATTATACTCTTCACCAATTTTTGAAATATAATTGTTTTGAGGTTTTTCTTTGCATCTTTTATTTTCCCATGTTTCTCTTTAAATCTTGAATAATACTATTAGCAGTAGTAATAATGATGTCAATTTGCTTTGATTGAGCACATGCTATGTGCCAAGTGCTCGTCTAAAAGCTCGGTGCTTATCAATTTACTGAATACAACACCACACTGAGGCAGGAACCATTAATGCCCTCATTTTACAGATGAGGGACTAAAGCACCGAGAGGTGTCCTAATAAAAATCCATTACAAAGCCTCTCCAGGTTCTCTCCAGTGGATACGAGTAATTCCTCCTCTGAATACTCCAGGAGCTTTCTCTGTGCCTCTCCAAAGAAACTTGTTACGCCTAACTAATGGCTGTTTCCATATTTCTCTCATCACATTTCCAACTATACATAACCTTCCAGACGTCAATATTTTACTTTCACGGCACATATTTCCAAAGGAATTACAATGTAGTAAGGATTCAAATATAATTGTAGGGTGGACTAATTTAATATTTGATATTATGTTTCCAAGCAACAAATATTAGGTGTTAGAATTAGAAGAAAAGGTATAGAAGACAGGGTTTCCTTTGCAATGTTGTTGTAACAATGGCTTAAGATGTTCCTTTAGAAACTGTTTCAGTTTATTTTCTGTTCCTTAAAATGAAACTAGAGGCAGGGTGCACGAAAATTGTGCATGGGGTGGGGAGGGGGTCCCTCAACCCAACCTGCCCCCTCTTACAGTCCAGGAGCCCTTAGGGGACATCTTCCTCTGCAGAAGGTGACCAGGCTGATCAGGGGAAGGCACTGCCCCTATCACCCCACTGCTACTGCCACTGCTGGCCACTGCAGCTGCAGGTCCTCGGCCCTCACTTCTTAGCGCTGGCCCCACCCCCCGCCCACTGTTGGGTGGGGGGCGATCTGGGGCCAGGCTGGCTGGGCGAGGGGCTGTGGGAGGTTGAGGCACAGCAGTTTGCACCCTGTCCAAAACTAAGGAGAAAATAAACAAATGGGACTACATCAAAATAAAAAGCTTCTGGATCCCTGAACTAGACAACCAAGGTGGCAGCATAGGTAAACACCTGAACTTGTTGCTGCACACAACCACATTAAAACTACAACTAAAAGACAAAACAAATATCATCCAGAACCACGGGAAGGCTGGCTGAGTGGAAATTCTACAATTAGAAGGAAAGAGAAAAGTGCATGGAGTCCGATAGGAGGTGCAGAGGTGCGGAAGAGCAGAGGTACGGAGGCGCACGTGAAAGGGGCTGGCAGCTGGGTATGCTGTTGTCTTTTTCAATTGGGAGGGAGATACAAGCTCCCCACTGCTCTGAACTGCAGTTCGGGGCAAGAATCTGGGGACCCAGACTCATACAGAGAGAAACTGGACAATCTGGCATCGGGCTGGAACATGAGGGCGGCTTTCTCGCAGAGGTGCTTGCAGTGGTCATTGTTCCTACACAGGGCCACAGGACACAGAGACCCGGGGATCTCTCCAGGGCAGGGCTGATTGGCAACCATTGCTCTTTGCTCCACCCTGGTGATTCCCTGAGACCCTGCCCCACCCAGTTTACAACCCCACCCAAACTGTGTGCAGAGGCTTTTGCATATGAATGGCCTGGCCTTTCTCCACCTAAAAACCTGTCAAACTGTAGCTGGGTCAGAGAACCCCAGAGCTTCCAAAAGAAGGCCTAAGGCACGTCAGCAGCCTGCATTGCTTCACAGCTGTGCCTCCTCTGAGCACCTCCAAACCCCAAACAAAGAGGAGGAATCTGCAGACCTCTCTGTAGCTCCTGCTGGGTAGCTCAGGCAGTGGCTGACCTTGCGCCTCCTTGGAGATCCAAGAGCCAGTGTACCCAGTGGTCAGAGTGGGACCACCCAGATTACAACTCCTCAGATCCATAAGATACACACGCAGGGGGCAGACTTAGTGAGCGCCAAAGCCCCAGTGAAGCAAGTCCTGTCCCATAAGGGTGTCTCCAGCACAGAAGTTCTCCCACTGTAGACACAACTGGTCCTCACAGCCAATTGGCCTGGAGATCAATTCCTCCCAGTGATACCAACAGCAAGCAAGGCTTAACTACAAGACTGTGCACAAAGTTCACAAAGGGGTGCACCAAGAGTGTCCACCTCAGGTAATTAGGGAGGCTGAGCCACTGGGCTCTACAGGACACCAAGCACACAAAACGACTCTATCAACAGAGGGAAGCCGCCAAAATGTGGAGACAAAGAAACAGGTCACAAATGCAAGAAATGGAGGAAAGCAAACTACTGGATATAGAGTTCAAAACCATGGTTATAAGGTTACTCAAGAATCTTCTAGAAACCTCCAAGAAATATAGTGAGACCCTCAAGGATATGAAAAAGGACCAATTAGAAATTAACATACACTGACTGAAATAAAGAATAATATACAGAGATCCAACAGCAGACTAGAGGATCCCAAGAATCAAGTGAAATATTTGAAATATGAAGAAGCAAAAACACCCAACTAGAAAAACAAAAGGAAAAAAGAATTCAAAAATATCAAGATAGTGTAAGGAGCCTCTGGGATAGCTTCAAGCGTACCAATATCCGAATTATGGGGGTGTCAGAAGAAGAGAGAGAGCAAGATATTGAAAACCTATTTGAAGAAATAATGACAGAAAACTTCCCCTGCCTAGCGAAAGAAATAGACTTACAAGTCCAGGAAGCGCAGAGAACCCCAAACAAAAGGAATCCAAAGAGGACCACACCAAGACACATCATAATTAAAATGCCAAGGGCAAAAGACAAAGAGAGAATCTTAAAAGCAGTAATAGAAAAAGTTAGTTAACTACAAGTTAGAACCCATACGACTGTCAGCTGATTTCTCAACAGAAACTATGCAGGCAAGAAGGGAGTGGCAAGAAATATTCAAAGTAATGAATAGCAAGAACCTACAACCAAGATTACTCTACCCAGCAAAGCTATCATTTAGAATTGAAGGTCAGATAAAGAGCTTCACAGATAAGAAAAAGCTAAAGGAGTTCATCACCACCAAACCAGTATTATATGAAATGCTGAAGGGTATTCTTTAAGAGGAAGAAGAAGAAAAAGGTAAAGATCAAAATTATGAACAACAAAGTGACAACAAATACATATCTATCAACAAGTGAATCTAAAAATCAAGTGAATAAAAAGTCTGATGAACAGAATAAACTGGTGAATAGAATAGAATCAGGGGCATAGAAAGGGAGTGGACTGACAATTCTCAGGGGGAAGGGGGTGTGGGGGGTGTGGGAAGAGACTGGACAAAAATCATACACCTATGGACGAGGAGAGTGGGGGCGGGGTAAGGGCAGGGGGTGGAGTGGGAACTGAGTGAAGGGGAGCTATGGGGGGAAAAAGAGGAACAACTGTAATAATCTGAACAATAAAGATTTATTAAAAAGTAAATGAATAAATAAATTAAAAGCTTCTGAACTGCAAAAAAAACCATCAACAAAACAAGAAGAAGGCACACTGCATGCAGAACATATTTGCCAATGTTATATCTGATCAGGGTTTAATCTCCAAAATTTATAGGGAACTCATACAACTTAACAAAAGGAAGATAAACAATCAAAAAATGGGCAAAGGACCTAAATAGACACTTTTAGAAAGAGGACATACAGAAGGCCAAGAGACGTATGAAAACATGCTCAATCCAAGAGATGCAAATCAAAACGACAGTGAGGTACCATCTCACACCAGTCAGAATGGCTATCATCAACAAATCAACAAATGACAAGTGCTAGCAAGGATGTGGAGAAAAAGGAACCCTCTTGCACTGCTGGTGGGAATGCAGACTTGTGCAGCCACTGTGAAGAACAATGTGGCGTTTCCTCAAAAAAATAAAAATGGAACTCCCATTTGACCCAGTAATCTCACTAATCTCTAGGAATATATCTCAAGAAATCAGAAGCACCAATCATAAAGGATATATGCACCCCTATGTTCATAGCAGCACAATTTACAATAGCTAAGATTTGGAAATAGCCTATGTTCCCATCAGCAGATGAGTGGATTAAAAAATGGTGGTACATCTACACAATAAAATACTATGCTGCTGTAAAAAGGACGTAACTTTTACTATTTGTAGCAGCTTTGATGGACTTAGAGAGCATTATGCTAAGTGAAATAAGCTAGTCAAACAGAAATAGAATATGATCTCACTCATTTGTGGAATATAATGAACAACATAAACTGATGAACAACAATAGACCCATAGACATAGAAGTATCAAACAGACAGTCCAACATAAGAGAAAAGCCAGGGGAGGGGGCGGGTAAGAGATCTACCAAAGGACTTGTATGCATGCATATGAGCATAACCAATGGACACAGATATTAAGGGGTTGAGGGTATGTGCTGGGGGTGGGAGTGGCTGGGGAGACATCAATGGGGGGAAAAGAGACTTATGAAATACTTTAAACAATAAATAATTTTTAAAAAGACTAATAAATAATATATTCCAAATTCTAAGAAATAGTAATAATGATAATGCCTTTGAATAAGTATAACTATCTTTATACTTTAGTTTATAGCAAAATAGCTTATAAATTACTTGATACAAAGTTTTGTATAACACTGGTGGAAAATTGAGTATTTTTTCTTGCTGTCATACCATTTGGGCATTAACATTTGGGTCAAGTTTGCCTTTGAGAGATCTATTCATCTTTTTCCTCTGTCCTGAGTTATCTCATATGTAACCATGAACATGGAAGGACAAGAGTAAATGAGCCAAGTGTTATGAAAAAGGAGTCATGAGATATTAATTTGAAAAATGACCCTCATCCAAGGAAAACAGAGCTGGTCATCTTACCAATGAAAAACACAATAATAAAATGTACAGTAAAATAATGTCACATGATAAAGAAGTTTAAATATATATATATATACAATATACATTTTAATAATTATCCAAACTTGGAGTGATAATTCAATGAAAGAAAAACATATCAAAACAAAAGAACATCATAACTTTCTGATTAAACCATTTAAAATCTACAAACCTTTAATATAATTTTAAAAGATTTTAAAATCTGTACATATAAAAGGAAGATACATATTTTGAATTTTTTTAGTTTTAGGTAGCTATTTTATTTGGGATATGTATAAGAACAATTCACGCTGATATAAATAAAGGTATAATTTTTACATTAAATTAAGTCCCCAATATATACTGTGAAGTTTTTTATATAAGCTTATTTAATACTAGAGTCCCAGTGCATGAAAATTCATGTACTCTGGGGAGGGGAGTGTCCCTCAGCCCAGCCTTAGCCCTCTCGTAGCCTGGGAGCCCTCGGGGAATGTCTGACTGCCAGTTTAGGCCTGATCCTCAGGGGAGCAGGCCTAAACTGGCAGTCAGACATCCCTCTGGCAGCCTGGGAGCCCTCACTGGATGTCTAACTGACAGCTCCCCAGGGGAAGTGGGCCTAAGCCGCAGTTGGACATCCTTAGCACTGCACTGCTGAGGAGGTGGGAGAGGCCTTGGGCCCGGCCTGTGGTTGAGCAGAGCTCCCCTTGTGGGAGCACATGGAGCACCAGTTGGCAGCTCCTGCATTGAGCGTCTGCCCCCTGGTGGTCAATGCGTGTCATAGTGACTGGTCATTCCGGGTTGCTCCCCCTTTAGGGTCAATTTGCATATCACCCTTTTATTATATAGGATTACATTATTTCCTTTATCCAGAGTTTCTTCTTGGCTGATAATATATTTTTATAGTAATAATTACATCTAAACCCCAATTACTAAGTTTCATCATCAATAGTTGTGCTTAGGAAAAATGTTCAACTAAAGATCGGTCTTAAGCTCCACCTAGACTACTAGTTAGATATATGTTAAGGTTCAAAGATCTTTTGATTTTCAGTCATTACAAGTTTATTCAGGATTATTGAAATCTTTAAAATAACTCCCTGATAGGCTTATTTGCTTTATAGTGGAGTTCACTAAAATTTATTAGGAATGTAAACAATTATCATCTCTTCCTACTTTCTGGATCCACTACCACACAACAAAAATGTGTATTTTATTTTTGTACGTTTTGTAACATTTCTCTTTTTCTCTTGAAAAGACAGGTATGGTACCTGAAACTCTCTTTTCCATGAAAACTGAGCCCAGAACCTTTCAGTCTGTTTTTCCCCCATGTTCCAGCCCTTTTCTAGTGGTTCTACTATAAGTAGCCCTGCATCCCCCACTCTTCCCCAAGTAAAGCTGTATATCATAGACAGGTTTAGTGTTTGAGCTAAACGTATTCAGGACAAAACAACACACGAGTAATGGGAGAAAAGTGAGTAGAAAGGCAGAATTTTAGCTTTAGTCTGGAACAAAGAGAATCAGAACACGCGTTAGATGATCCTTTGAAACAATTCTGCTACTGCAGGGTTCAGCCTACATTTCTGTGTCAGGATCAGCACATTTACTGTAAAGGACCAGGTAGTACATATTTTAGGATTCCATGATTGTGTATCTGAGTTTCTGCTTCCCCAATTATAGTGAATAAATACATACTGGGCATCCAACGTGCTATTAGCACTTTAATAGTAGACAGCATAAAACATCACTGTGTGGCTCAGAACACATCTGATATCCAGGTTCCCATTCCTGTGCAAATAACCTTTTTTTATTTGTTTGTTTTCAATCAATCTTTTACAAATGGGTGGAGGAATCATTCATGTGGTGGTCATGAATAAAAAAATGCTTATATGACATATTATTTCTCTCTTTTCCTCTGTTAGAAAGAGTTGAGAGAAAAGGAGGGAAAAAGGAAGCAGGGACAGAGTAAGAGAGAGAACAGAAGTTGGGGGCATGTTAAGGTAGTCAGACATACTGATCCTGTATTCCCTCTACTCTCCCTGCCACTGCAACTAACCACCGCTAACTCACAGATGCAGCATATAAATGCCTGACAAGCCCTCACAGGACAGTTCTTTATAGAAGGGACTGCTGATTCTGCAATTCTAATATTAAAAAAGTAAATATCACTGGATAGGACTTATTTACAAGAAGCAAAATATAATTTTTGTATTAATATACCTAATTTTATCACCTGCAGAATTGATATACCCACAAGCTGTATAATATACAGAAATAATCCCATTATCATGATATGAGGAGTAGTGATAACATAATACATAATAAGAATTAATATTTTGTCAGAATATTAAAGCATATTCATGATGATAAATATACCTCAGGAAATAAGGATCCTGCCCTAGCCGGTTTGGCTCAGTAGATGGAGCTTCAGCCTGCAGACCAAAGAGTCTCGGGTTCGATACTGGTCAAGGGCACATGCCCAGGTTGTGGGCTTGATCCCCAGTGGGGGGCGTGCAGGAGGCAGCCGATTGGTAATTCTCTCTCATCATTGATGTTTCTACCTCTCTCTCCCTCTCTTTTCCTCTCTGAAATCAATCAAAATATATTTTTCAAGTAAAGGATCTTTCCTTCTCTTCAAAAAAAAAAAAATTATAGCCTTATTCTAAAAGAAGGAAGAATGCTTTATACTTTCAAGTACTAGAATATTTGATTTGGGGGTTCTAGAAATACATAAATTTCTTTTCTTTTTTTTTTTTTACCAAGTGATTGCCATTTGACTTCACCAAGGGACAATGACTAACTTATCACAGAAATTATTAGTCTATTTGGGAAAAAATACAAGTACAATGAATGTTCTTTGGTTTGTTTGTTTTCCTACTGGTGATGATTCTTTACTTTTTTTTTTTTTTTACTATTTGTGTCACTTCATTCTCAAGCAGAAAAGGATAATGACCATAAACTAGTATAATAATATTTTGATACTTTAGAAAGATTTCAATACTTAAAGATCATATGAACACAGCCCATATTAGTAGAAATAGGCTAAATATATGCCTTCTATGCTAAGATGAACCCCAAAATATGAATACCATTTTAGAAGTTGCATGTTACATAAGGCTGAGAGGTTAGGTTTATTAAGCACCTCAATATGTCATTTGCAATTAGATGAGTTACATAAACATTTCATCAAATCCATACCAACCTTAGCAAATTAATATATTACCATCACAACATGTTGCTTTCAAATTTCATCTTTTAGCATGCTCAAAAATTCTATTACATCTCCTGCATTCTTTGGCAACCTATTTTGCCTTTCTATCTTTCTCACTAATTGTGGCTTAAGCACCCCAAGGAAATGACTTCCCTTAATTCAGACAGCTCTAACTACAGAATGAAGAAGAGTGAGCCCCTTATCCTTGGCTCTTGAAGAGTACCTCACCATCAAATAAAATCTGCTGCAACTCTGCCAACCCAAGGGAGAAGTTTATCCAATCTTGGTATTGAAATTTGGGTGAAAGTTACTTGTAAGGGGCACCATAGAGAAGTTATTTTCCTCTTATTTTTCAACCTCGAGTATAGTATAATCTCATATCTTGCTTATTTTTTTTTCTGATAAAATAACTGGCATGAATCTAAGCACAATTACAACTATTATCTGTTTTTATTTGAGAAATTATGGCAGGAAGTATTTTATGACACTAGCTCTGCAGAACCTATTTCCTTTCCAGGTTCAAATGTCATGACTATTTATGTGCCCAGGGATGGAAGCAGTAAAATAAAATCAATTGGCTTAAGCCAAACACTATTCCATGATCTTTTCTAGTTCACTCAACTGACTGCCACTTGACCAAGACCTCACTCAAATGACCTTACACATTAAATTACTCACGGAAAAAAATGATTTCCCAAATGCTTTCCAATTAAAACATCACATGGAGTTTTGTGGAAGCATTTTGTAAAACAATCAGTA
The DNA here is from genome assembly GCF_963259705.1 of Myotis daubentonii. Classification (NCBI taxonomy): domain Eukaryota; kingdom Metazoa; phylum Chordata; class Mammalia; order Chiroptera; family Vespertilionidae; genus Myotis; species Myotis daubentonii. The sequence goes on from NC_081840.1 coordinate 217,466,244, forward strand.
TTGGTAAGACTTCATTTTGACACAAGTTTTAAAAAATCAAATGCTGGTTTTTGTCTGTTGGTTCTCAGGCCCTCAACCCCCTGCCTGCAGTGTGTTCTTACAAAAGCTTATATTTTTGCACTGAAATTGTATGTCTCTTTCTTTGTAAGAGAAAGATGCATCCTCTTTTGGCCATGTGATTTATGGGTCTTCCTGTGGGAAGAATGTAATTCATGACTGCACTGTCATGTGTGGCCATTTGACTTTCTTTGGGCAGAAGCAATGCATTCCAAGTGGAAGTTTAACTACCCATTTTGTATTCCTGCTAACTCCTGCTCACTTCCTCTGCCCTGAGAACTGCATGTCCCAAATAGGGCCTGTTCTTTCGTATCAAGTTCCAGAAAGAGTAGATAAATGAAACTACGATACCTGAAAGTCACATCTACTAACATGCAATATGAACGAGGAATAACACCAGTATATCTGTCAGCCATGAAGACTTGTAAAGGCAGCATAACCTAATAAAGGTGGTGATGAAAATGGGATGCTATCATAAGATAAGTGTGCAAACGTGGCCTCGGCTTGTGGCATCAGGGGTGAAGATAAGGCCAAAACTGTTACTGAATGTTTGAGGCAGTCGCAACATGTCACAAAGATACAAAGAATTTTGTGAAACTCTCACCTCTGATGGTTAAGGCAGATAATGTGGCAAATGAGTTTTTGCTAAAAAGAGGCTGGAATAAGTAATGTTACCGATGAGACTCAGTTGTTAGTAGCTATATTTGACAAGCTACTGCAAGAAACAGATTGGCTTAGCATAGAGTTAGTTGACTGGTTTATAAAAGGAGGAAAAGTGGAGGATCCAGAAATTTCAGGGCTTGCGTCATGAGAGATGTAAAGGATAAGTTTCTGTTACAGGACAAACACCAAATCCAGGTTATGGTTATCAGTGACTTTATTAAAAACAGAAAGAAAAAAAAAGTGGCATGTTTAATTCACTCTTAAAATCCTTTTAGATATCTCAGAGAAAAGATACGGAGGGTGTGGCACTACCCTTAAAGACTAATAAAATCAAATTACCTGTATCTTAGTTTAGAGAGAGAAGCACACATCAAAAAGAATTATGGGTCAAGCTATTAGGACAATTAGCCTGACTGGAATCAAATAAATATGAAGCTGGCAAAGTTCCTAAGTTGCACTTTCTAAAAAGCTACCAGCCTAAATTAAAAGACGTCATGACCAGCTGAGATGTCACTTAACCTTTAGGCTGCCAAGCTTACATGGCAGAATAATGACTGATTTAAAAAAAGAATCTCTCGGGTCCTAAATCATAACTTTTAGTTCAATATTGAATAATACCCTTTAGTCCAGAAAAAATAAAAAATAAAAGACTTCTCAGAGGGCAGAGGGAAGATCAAGAACCAAGGGAGAGGCTGTTCTTCTGGACTAGAACTGAGGCCTAATCAAGAAACACTGCCTACTGTCAAGACTATGGGTTCAGCCCTAGCCAGTATGCGTCAGTGGATAGAGTGCCGGCCTGTGGACTGAAAGGTCCCAGGTTTGATTCCAGTCAAGGGCACATGCTCAGGTTGCAGGCTCAACCCATAGTAGGGGGCATGCAGGAGGCAGCCAATCCATGATTCTCTCTCATCATTGATGTTTCTCTCTCTTTCCCTTCCTCTCTGAAATCAGTATCTCTCTCTTAGATAGATAGATAGATAGATAGATAGATAGATAGATAGATAGATAGATAGATGGATAGATAGATAGATTGATTGTGGATTGAGCCCTGGCAGGTTTGGCTCATTGGATTGAGCACAGGCCTGTGGACCAAAGGCTTGATTCCAGTCAAGGGCATGTACCTTGGTTGCAGGCTTCTCCCTGGCCAGGCCCCTGGTTGGGGTTTGTGCAGGAGGCAACCAATCAATGTGTTTCTCTCACAAAGATGTTTCTATCTGTCTTTCTCTCTGTCTTCCACTCTCCCTAAAAATCAATGGAAAAAATATTCTTGGGTGAGGATTAACAAAAATGAACACCAAAAAATATAGCTGTATATGAGACAGAACCTTGTTTTCTTTTAAAAATTTTAGGCTTTTTTGTTGTTGTTTTTGTTTTTTAATCAAGATGTAACTCAAGTAGTGACCATGGCATGATCTTGGGTCTTTAGCTCATTGCTGAGATTAAATGGAGCTTTTAGATTCTCTTCCCTGTGCAAGTGTTTTGCATGAACTTTGTATGAAGAGACAGAAAGGACACAAGTATGTTTGGTACATGGCCTTATCACTTCCAAATACACTCTCTTCTGTTTACCCATGAAAGATGGTTACAGCGTTTTCGCTGTCATGTTAATTTCAGCATCTTCCCCAGCCACATTGTAAGGCTTGGCCAAATGACATGGTTGGCCAGAGGAAAAAATGCACATTTAAATGACAAAAGCCAGTTAAAAGCAGAAAATGTAAAAGCCATGCATGCTCCCATCAGCAATCTTGCTCTTTAACCCTGTACCACAAATAGTCAACTAAAAACACACTTCACTCCTGCAGCCTGGAAAAGAAGACACATGGACCAGAGCTCCCTCCACACCAAAGCTGCCAGCATATAACAGAGATGGAATTACACCATACTTGTCATCCTCTGGTACCAGTTTGTAACTGTAGTCTAACCTTAAAAATTGGACAGAGTCCTATACCTGCAAGACTGAAATTCTAAAAATTACACTTTACCTGACACCTTTGCAGCTGGTTCTGATTCATGACTGCCAGTTGGAGGTACTTGCATAAAATTAGAAAATAGAAAAAAGATAAAACACAGTTTTTTTTACTTCTGGCAGTGGCATCAGCGATTGTGTCTCCTGGGTTCCTTCATCATTATAAGAATTGCGGGTCCTTAGTTCTCGGGAGCAGCCCTTTCTCTCCTCCATACCTTCAGCCTATGGTGCCATAGTAGTGACCCACAGAGTACTGTCTTTTCCTCATTTTCTCTTCAGGACAAGGGCAGAGCAACAGCTCTGGGTAGCATCCCTTTCCTTATTTATATCCGTTGCCCCAGTCCTGATCTCTAACACTTCCATAACAAATTTTCTATATTAAATTCCTTTCTGATGGAAATACTGAGACTATTTATTTTCCAGACTGCATCTGACTGGGACAAACAAGATATCAAAGAAAAGAAGTTTAGAGTGCCTGCTACAAGGTAGTTAAAGAATATTAAACTAAACTAACCCTTAGGGCCTGGGGAGGAAAACGCAGAGATGGAGAAACAGAACAGGGATGGTGGCTGTTACTACACATCAGGGCACTGTGTGATCACAGATATCCAATCAACCCTGTGAAGCAGATATCACATTCTCTAATTTGCAACTAAGAAGACACTCACCTTCAGAGGTATTACCAGAATATCCCAAATTGCTCGTCATTGACAGGGATAACATTAAAAGTCATGTGTGTGGCTTTAAAGAATACTGTAAACTCTCAATAATGCAGACCTGGATTTAACGGATTTTGGATGTAACAGACACAATTTCTGATCCATATGTCATATGTGAAAATTAACACCCTGTTAATTTTAAAATGTTTTAACCAAGATTTGAAGATAATTAAATTAACATGTTATTTTTTTATTATTGATTCACTGTTATTTCAAACAACTTTTAGCTAACACGCCATATGTTGGAAAAAAAACACTGTAGTAATTTCACTGACATAAATAAATATTAATGAGAGGAAATTTTGATATCTAAACAGATAGTAGGGGTGTACAAACGCAGAGGGAAGACCATGTCCAAAGAAACCATACCTGCCAATAATACCTTGACCACGGACTTCCACCCTCTGGAACTATGAAAAATTAATTTATGTTTTGTAAGCCTTCCAGTGTGTGCTCTTTTGTTATGGAAGCATAAAATACAGTAAATGATGCACATTATTCAATAAAATATAATGGGATACTTTTAATGTATAAATTAATAAAAATGTAAAATATTCATCTCACACTTTTCCACATAGCTATACTTTGTACTTCCCTGAATTCCTATAGTTCCTCTTTAATTTTCTGCAAGTTCAGAAAATGAGCACGTTATAAATAGTGCTTCAAACTGAATTTGATAACTGACAGTGGTTATCTACATTGCTAACTTAATTTCAAAATTATATCTTTAGTATCTATGTACTGCAGTGACATTTCCCAGTAACATTCTAAAGTTAATGAATTTTCCCTGAAAAGTGATTCCAATCATTTGACTTTCTTCTTTATGAACATGATGAATGTAATACAAACATAACGTATGCCGCAAATACATCTAAATATCATATCACGGCATATAAGATCTTATTTCTATAGATCAACAGGAAATTTATGAAAATTCAAATAAGGCATAAATTTTCTAAATCACTCTGTCATTTTCTATCCCTTGTACTATTATTTAAGTGTTTGAGCACTTAAATATGTCTCCCTACCCAGTGAGTAAATTCTTCAAAAATTACTTCCTGTACCATCTGCTGCAGAATCAGAAACATAGACATTCTAAAGTACTCTATACTCTTTGGGAAAGAATAAATAATAATCCTGATAGCTTATATGGAGTGAATCTCTTAGGAATAAATTTTTAAAAATCAAACTCTGGTCTTTGTTTCTACATAAAAGTTCGGCATTTTGTCTCAGTGTGTTTGATAATTTTCACAATCATCTTTGAAAGAAATAATTTTGATTCCTGCAGTGTGACAAATAAGGGCATTGAGAGGAGGTAAATCCAACTTGTGAACTAGTCTGACATTTCTGTAACTGGATGAGTAAACATTATTCTGGATTCTTAATGGGCCTCAATAAAATTCAATGTGTGCTCAAATATCATAGAAGAACATAGTGCAGTGGTTAAGAGATGAAACTCGAAAATCAGGCTGCTTGCATTTGAACTCTGGCTTTGCCACTTACTATCTAATAAATTTAAACTTTACTTAATTACTTTGTGACTCTGTTTCCAAAATAGTAAAGAGGTGACTAAAAATAATTCCTATTTCATTGAGATATTAGTAGCATTAGATCCACTCTCTTTGCAAAAACATGCTGAAAAATGTGTGGCATGGAATATATTCTATAAAAGTGTTTTCTAAATAATAAGCAAAAATATACTGTATTGTTTATTTTTAAATTTATTTTAGAGAGAGCAAGGGAGCAGGGGAGAGAGAGAAACATCAATGATGAAAGAGAGTCATTGATCGGCTGCCTGGTACATGCCCCCTACTGGGGTCAAACCTGCAACCCTGCCACAGGACCTGATGGGAATCGAACCATGATGTCCCTGGTTCATGCATTGATGCTCAACCACTGGGCTACACCAGCCTGGCAATAAATACTTTATTATCAACAGAAATTCTACTACATAAAAAAGAATTGTTTCCCTGTTTAATTACGTTTTGTTCTGTACAAACAATTCAATGCCACATTTGTAAATCAGAAACATGTGTGACTATGAAATTACAAGGTCAAAATTTACATTTCATAAAGTCACTGAGAATTTCTTTTAAAGTTAGAAAAGATGAAAACATGGAGAAATCACAAGGAGACTTAATTCCTCTGCTACATAAATTGTATTCCCTGTTGAATAAGCCAGTATCACTGCCTTCGATTTCACTTAGATTCACGAAAAATCATCTAACCGTATCATCAAGTGTTTCATTTTTCTATCTTTACTGATTTTAACACAAAAAGTAATAATGCATGACTTGATCAGGGAGAAGTATCTACAACAGTGTGAGAATTCTGCTGTGTTCATCACAATTTTGCCTCCAGAGGCAAGTCTGTCTACACTTAATCTTTCCTATTTCTTTGGTATTCTGATCAAAGTTTGTTCTGGCTTTCTCAGTAAATGCATCGGTCATTCTGCTTTGATGAAAACCAGTTCACGGACAAATCAAATGTATCCTTCTTTCATCTTACCCTGTTCTATGAAGAGTCACATAAAAAAGGAATCCAGTTCTGGGATATCAAAGAATCCCTAAGTTAAAGGAGAAATTGAGCTCTAAAGGAAAAAAGTGAAGTCCAAGGGGAAAAAATAACCTTTAATAATTGCCTTGTTATCATTCAACTTATTCTTTTTAGCTTATTTCTGCTCTTCTTCTTAAAGGTCTCTATGACAAATTGCTTTTACACTAATGTAGAAACTCTATATGTGTGCATATATTATTAAATGATTGGGAATATATATACTACCACAGTGAATTAAGCATCCAAAAACAATTTTTAAGCATATTTGTTTTCATCTTGTCCTAATTCTAAATTTGGTTAATAAATGAAAGTAATGCTATGGAAATGTTTATTCCCTATTCAGTATAAAGTCAAGGACAGTGTATTAAAATTAATCAGCTTAGTATTAAAATTAAAATAGTTAATGCCTATAAAATCAGAATGCTTTCTGACAGTCTTTAAAAATTGTACATATTTAGCTTAATACTGCCAAAAATAGATCTTTGAAATTTTGACTTAAAGTAACTGTATAGTACCCCTTATATTTCAAAAATACAAAAAATTTACACATACTAAGCATGTCTTTGACAGGAAGCATGACCTTGAAAGGCACATTATCCAGCTAATGAGCAATTCCAAGGCTATTATATATTTTATATGAAGCCAAACATGACTGACCTCTCAGTGCAATTCATTGGTCCTAGATCTGTTCTCCACAGTCATATGGGAAATATTAAGTGACATTTTTTTACATGGCAGACCTTTAAGCTCTAAGTATGCTACTTTGCCCTCCTAATTGCACTTTTCTAGAAGGAATATCATATAACAGATAAAGCAAAGACATGAACTTTCATTAATGAAAAAGAGTCAGAGTGTGTTAATTTGATAAGCTATCTGTGTCCAATCTGGATCCTTCGGGAAGATTTCAACCCTGAGCCATATTGATTTAATTAAAATATTCTAAAATATAAGCTAAATAAGCATCTATTTAAAGTCCTTCAAATTCACTGTTAAAGTCAATTCTGTCCTTTGAAGATGTTTTTAATGTTTAGATTCCTGCATCTCTACTGTAGTTGCTGGCTTTTTGTCTCTCCAGCTGTCCTCAATATAAATTAATGAGGACAATATACATACAATATTATAAAACTAGGGGCCCGGTGCACGAAATTCGTGCACTGGGTGTGTGTGTGGGGGGGAGTGTCCCTCAGCCCAGCCTGCCCCCTCTCACATACTGGGAGCCCTCAGGCGTTGACCCCCAGACCCCTCCGATTGCTGGCTCTGCCCCGTGCCCAGGCCTGATGCTTCGGCCAGAGGCATTGACCCCCATCACCCTCCGATTGCCTGATCGGCCCCTTGCCCAGGCCTGACGCCTCCGCCAGAGGTGTCAGGCTTGGACAGGGGACCCCCATCTCCCCCCGATCACTGGCTCTGGCCCCCGCCCAGGCCTGAGGCCTCTGGCCCAGGAATCATGCCTGGGCAGGGGACCCCCATCTCCCTCTGATCACTTGCTCCACCCCCCGCCCAAGCCTGACGCCTCTGACCCAGGCTTCAGGTCTGGGCAAGGGGACCATCATATCCCCCCAATCCCCAGCTCAGCCCCCCGCCCAGGCCTGACGCCTCGGCCAGAGGAGTTGACCCTCATCACCCTGCGATCACCAATCACCGGATCGGCCCCTTGACCAGGCCTGAGGCCTCTGGCAGAGGTGTCAGGCCTGGGCAGGGGACCTCCAGCTCCCCGCGGTTGCAGGCTCCGCCCCTGCCCAGGCCTAACGCCTCTGGCCTAGGCATCCGGCCTGGGCAGCGGGGACCCGCAGTGGCAGCGGGGGGTGCCGCGATCGCGCGGGCTCCGCCCCTGCCCCTGCAGGACGCCTCTGGCTGAGGCGTCCGGCCCGGGCAGTGGGGACCTGCAGTGGCAGCGGCCCCGCGATCGTGGGCTCCGCTTTAGGCCCAGGCAAGGGACCCCTAGCTCCTGGGACTGCCAGCTTCGACCGTGCCCAGCTCCCATCGCTGGCTCCACCCCTACTTCGTGCTATCACTGGCCAGGGTGGCAAAGGCGCCTGATTCTCCATTCATGGCTGGGGGGCAGGGCAAAGGCGGCCCTGGGGCCACCTTTGCCCTGCCCCCCAGCTCTTAGCTCCCCCCTGGGTTTCTGATCACTGTCAGTGGCAGGGGGCTTCTTCCTGCTTTCCCTTTTGCCTCCCTGCATTGTGCCTACATATGCAAATTAACCGCCATCTTGTTGGCAGTTAACTGCCAATCATAGTTGGCAGTTAATTTGCATATAGCCCTCATTAGCCAATGAAAAGGGTATCGTCGTACGCCAATTACCATTTTTCTCTTTTATTAGTGAAGATACTCATTCCTATGTTTTCACTGATGGCCAAGCAGTTCTTTCCCATTGAATATCAGGCAGCACGGTGTTATTGCTTTTATAAATTTCCATTTTATGAGTTTTCTCCACAATTTGGACTGGAAAATGTGATTCTGGGTAGTTCTAAAGGGTCTAATAACCAGGATCCTTTGGAATTTATCAAGAAGAGAAATGATGTAACTCGAATGGAAGAGTTTGTGTTATTTGTCCTCTTCAAAAATGATAGCATATTCAGAGGCTCATTGTTTTTAACAATGCAGAGTGAGTAAATCTTGCAAATGGAGGATGCATGGGAGTCATAAATGCAGTAAACTTTTGAAACCAAAGCATCTTATGTGTCCATAAACTTAAATCTTAGAGTTAAACTTAAAATACTAAATGACCAGCATGACAAAATAATCCTCCTCAACTCCTCAAATAGTGATGCAACTACAATTACACTGAGATTCACTGTGACCCGTGGGAACTACTGACAAAGACAACCACCATTTATGAATACCTGGGATCTACTTATGCTATACTGTTCAATGCATTGATATAGGTAGCAGAGATTTGCAAAGCTAACCTTTCAAAAGAAGTCAAATACCTTTTTAAAAATCGCATTTATTTGGTTTTAATTTAATCATTTTCAAAGTACAATTTAATGAATTTTCTAAGTATATAGTATCAATGTAAAAATCATATTTATTTGGTTTTATATGTATATGCAAACATTTTATTTATTAACTTCTAAAGGGTTTGTGGAATGTTTGTCTAGTTTCAAGAACCTCCTAAGCCTTTATCAAGAGGATATCAAGAAGAAATCAATATGTAACTGACCAAATTGTGTCCATAAGTATAAGCAATGGCTAAGCCTCCCCTGGAGGAGACAGAGCTTTGGATGTGAATCCTCTGTTTCCTTTACTTGCTGCAAACATTGGTGAAAACGTTTTCCTGACTTGTAAATTACCGAGGCAATGTTCATAATGAGCATTGTTTTTCAAACATAAACAGGGTGTTGAAAGAGACTACTGTAAATCATGACTGTTTGGTAGAGCCTAGGTCTTAATGTTGGTTATAGATTATTAATATGAATAATATGCACATGTCTTCCCCAAACTTCCAAACAACAGCATGCACCCAAAAAAACATAAACACAATAATTACTGCTACAAAAAAATGATCGCTTTCCTATAAAGAAGTCAATTTAGTTACTATAAGTCCATGATTTCTGAGTAATATCCATTCCTTCTAATAGACCAATCATAACTTATAGATAAAATAAAGTACACCTCTACCCAACAGATACTATATAAAACAGAAGGGGTAGGAAAGAGGGGAGATTAAACATTTAGGTAGACATTCAGACAGACAAACAGACAGACAGACAGAGGGATGAAGGAATAGGTAGGTGGGTGGATAGATGAAAAGATGAATAGATAGATTATATAGATGATAGATGATAGATAGATAGATGATAGATAGATAGATAGATAGATAGATAGATAGATAAAATACCACATTTCTTATTTCTGCAACTGATGAAAAGACCATAGTTGATATGCAGACTACTTTTTCCAATATATATTTCATATTTACTTGCTCTCAGCTAATGGCTCAGTTGGTCAATGTTATTTACCTGTAAGAGTAACTCAAAACTGAATTTTTAAAGGAAGTCCTTTGTTAATTTACATTTATTGTGATGCTCTTACTATCCATTAACTTTTATATACCACAGGGTAGTACTCAGAGGGACCGGAGAGGATCATCTGGGTTTATCTGCAATTTTTCTTCCCAGACTGGGTTAATAAAAAGCCCATTTCCCCTTGAAAATCAAAACCAATTACCCAGATGACACATTAATCTTTTTCTTTCTCTTAATTCTAGTACCAGGAAGTCTGAATTAACCAGGCAAAAGTTTTAGTGGCTAATTATATGGAACTATGGTGTATCCTTGTATAAGGCAGTCAAAACTACCAGATCCCGGAGTGATGGAGGGTTGAATATGAACAGAATCACAAACAATGCTACTTTCATTTTTTTTAGTGTTGGTACCAATCTTTACATTTTATCAGGGTGCAGTGTTGATTTTGGTTTACTGTTTTGATATAAAAAGAGAAACTCCAGATGTCTCCACATGGTTGCTTATAGCATCTTCAAAGAGCCAATGTAGACAGACACTGTCAGTTGCTGATTATATTTCTTCTAACCATACATCAGAAACTGAGATAAAACCACAGAATATATGTATCAATTGGGCCACTTTGGGGGAGAATTGGGTCAAACTCCATTTACCACCTGACTCTCAGAAATCTGCAAATCACAGTTTTACACAATTGAACCAGGAATCATTATTAGTCCAGAATCAGTGTCAATAGCTTAATGTCCTGTAGACTGGACTCTTCTCTGGACACAATTACATAGTTACAGGTCGCTTTGAAGAAAGTTCGCTGGAAGAGTTATAGAATGTTTGCACAATATTAATCTAAACTCCTTCCTTTGGGTTATTCGAACTGCCCTTTCCCAAACTGCCTATGAGAAATCCTCAAGAATCTCTGACTCTTTGATAATGAGTCTAGTTAGGTCTCTTTGCACAAAGAAATTGTTTAGAGATTCATTTTCCTTATGTCACATTGCCTTTGGTGTTAGGTAGCAAATGATAAACTAGCCACAGCCAAAGGTCACTGCGGCTACGGCCATTCTGGTTGCCAACCTGGCTCTGAAACCAATTTGCACGACTATACCCACTTTGTAGCACTAGGGGCCAGGTGGGTGTAATTACTCAAGTAGATTTCAGAGCTACGGTGACTGAAGCTCCCGCCACCTCAAAGTCCATCCTCTCCATTAAAACCATAATGTCAATTTCAAGGCACAAGCTGGTGACTGTATCTTTTGCTTGCAAAGGAGAGCAGGTACAGCCCTTCTCAATGATGCTAGCTGCCGGGGTCCAACCCCAGCGGGTCCAGGGGTCCCCAAAGGTGTGGACGGAGTCGGCGAAGAAGGAATGACACGGAGACAGGGTTCAGTTGATCAGCAGCCTAGCCAGGATCTCCAGCCCGGATCTCCAGAGAGGTTCTGCTTCGGATCTCCAGCAAGGTTCTGTAGCCATGTTCCCTCGCTAGGTTCTCCAGCCAGGTTCTGTCCAGGCTCTCCAGTCAGGTTCAGTGTCCAGGTTCCAGTCAGGTTCTCCTGTCAATCTCTGTAGTCAGGTTCAGTCCAGGATCCCTTGCCATGTTCTCCCGCTAGGCTCTGTCTCTAGGCTCCGAGGCCAGTCCCGGTCCAGGATCCTCTGGCATGCTCTCGCCAGCGAAGTTCTTCTGTCTCTAGGCTCCGTGTAGGTTCTGTCTTCTGAATTCTGTCTCCTGAGTTCTGAGTCTTTCTGTCTTGTTACAACTGTATTTATACCAGTTGATTCAATCCTATCAATCTCTATTACAAAGGTTAGGGCGTTTCTTATCTCCATTCCAGGGAGAAAAGATTATGTAGTTTAAGCATGATTGTTCGTAGTTAAAGGGATTAATTACCCGCCTGGCACTTAGTTGAGGGGTTTTATTCCCTCCCTAACTTCAGGGGAAAATCCCTACCTGGGGATTCAACCTTTCTCGGAGAGGTGACTTTGGTTAAAACACAGCGCCAAGAAGGTGAGCAAACATATTAAGAAAAGTATGCCATATATGCCAGGTCCCTTGAAACAGCAAGGATGGACCGGCTCCCGGCAGCTAGCCTTCACTGAACAATGCAATTCCCATTACCTTGATGAAGAGAGCATTCTCTATTCCCTGTGGGAAAGGACAAGTGAGTTTCACATACAAAATTAATTCAAATATTCCTATTGCCATAACTTGTTAGGTTCCTTCTTTTTCTAAATATATTTTATTGGTTTCAGAGAGGAAGGGACAGGGAGAGAGAGAAACTTCAATGATGAGAGAGAATCATTGATCAGCTGACTCCTGCACATCCCTTACTGGAAACCGAGCCTGCAACCCAGGGCATGTGCCCTGACAGGAATCAAACCATGACTTCATGGCTCATTGGTCAACACTCAACCACTGTGCCACACTGGCCGGGGTAGGTTTCTTCTATACTATATCGAAGAGTCTTTGTCATTACAACTTTATTTAATGAGTAATAAAATTAATTCTGGCTAGTTTAATCCAAAAGCAATTTTACAAAGTTATTTTAAGTAGCTCAGAGAGTCTCAAGAGGGGATAGAAACCCACTCTGAGTCAGAGAAGTCAGAAGAGCTCAAACAACAGTGTTTCCAAATTCAGCAAATAAAAATATAAGACACCAACTAAAATGGAATTTCAGATAAACAAATACTTTTTTAAGTAAAAGTAACTTAATATTTGGGTCATACTAATAGTGAGAACTTATTAGGTATCTGAAATTCAAATTTAACCAGGAATCCTGTATTTTATCTAGCAGCCGAACCAAACACATGGGAGGTTAACACGTCATTGCTGTGAGGTACCTGTAATGATCAAAATTGGAAGCCAAAACCTGTACTACTTTCTCCCTTAAAAAAAAAAAGATGAATTTTACAACACATTTGTTAGAAGATGTATTCTCTCGTATTGCTCAGCGTTGAATCTGTTTTGTTAGTTTACATGACGGTAAAACCTGACTCATATGTGTGAATCTCACTTTTATAGGAGCCTGGCTATGCAAGCTTTCTGTTTTCTGCCTTGGGAAGACAAGATTTAGAAACTTGGAGATTAACAAAAACAGAGTGAATGTCTACTGCCAAACCAGTGAATGTCTACTGCACTCTCACCTCAGAGTTGGAAATGTGAGTCTAGATCAATTAGTCCATTAGATGCAGTAAGAATGACATATTTGTCACACAAATATTTTAAAATTAAACAATAATTATTTTTTTAAAAAATATATTTTATTGATTTTTTACAGAGAGGAAGGGAGAGAGATAGAGAGTTAGAAACATCGATGAGAGAGAAACATCGATCAGCTGCCTCCTGCACATCTCCTACTGGGGATATGTCCGCAACCCAGGTACATGCCCTTGACCGGAATCGAACCTGGGGCCTTTCAGTCCGCAGGCCGACGCTCTATCCACTGAGCCAAACCGGTTTTGGCAACAATAATTAATTATATTAAAATAATAATTAAATTATCTTACTGCTAATTCTTCCACATTGGCAAATTATTCAACATTTTTGAATTGTCATTTTTATTCATTTTACATTATTCAATGAAGAAATATTATACCAAGTTGGTGAAAATAATTTCCTAATAAAGAACCAATTAAGTCTTTAAATGTGCTATTTTCTTCCAAATGTTCAAACTCTTTTTGCAACTGACTTTATTTTTAGATAAAGAGAATAAGTTATATAATTATAGAAATCTCTTGGGCTCTTCTATTTTATCTTTCTATAGTACATGAATGATAGCATACATGGAGCTTTTCAAAGCAAGCCTAGAGGGTTTTGGCATTCAGAGATCTGCGTTATGAGCTATCAGCTCATTGCAGCATTACATTGAAATGTTAGTGCTAAGGAAAAAAAAAAAGAGAAATGTTATTGTTCAGACAAATAATTTCTACAGTATCTTATACTCAAAGTGGTTTTGCTGAGGAAAGAAAGTAAAATGCCTTTTAATAATTCCCAAATCAAATATTCGGCTGTATGGTTGTCTGAGAGAGCCACAGTTTCGGTTTAAAAAATAACTAGATGTTATGAAAATTAAAAAGTGTCTCAGAGTCCAACTACACTCAAGGGGGTAGGAATGTGAAGTGTTAGGAAAATATGGATTAAAGAGTGAGAATTCAAAGTGAAAATGTATTCACAGGATAAGCTCTCAGAATATTTAAGTATCACTGACACCAAGTGGTTGTTTTTTTTTTAAATGTCTGAGCCACCTATTAATTGTTTCAAACAAAAGATAGAGAATAGTGTCCAGACCACAAAGTGGCACTCAACATAACATGGGTTTCATGATGATTATTAAAACATATTTAAAGTGTCCCTAATTGTCCCTTGTTTTACCTACAACTCCTATAATTTGATGCCACTAAAAACTGGAGTCCATTTCCCCACCTCATTGAATTTGGGCTGACCTGGGGCTTGTTTTGTTAAGAATAATGAATCTAAAATGAGAGTGACACTGGTCCTAATGTGGGTGTTGAGAGATATTGAATATTTTCTTGGATTTATGCCACTACATTGGAACAGGCCTAGGCTATTCTGCTGGAGAATGAGACCATGTAAACCAGAGATGGGTCATCTTAATCGAAGCCATTCTAGACTGGCCACCTTTCTTATTCCAAGCCAGCTGACCTGCTCAATTATGAGGGCTCTAAGTACATGTACGTCACTTTGTTTTAATATTTTGTCACAGCTTAATGATTCTTTGTGTATTTCATTTCTCAGTCTTTTTTTTTTTCCATTTTGTATATGTTGTTTCTATGTCTTTAGATTTACTAATATTGTGCAGTACCTAATCTCCTCTTGACTGTATATGTATTTCATCCCAGATATTTTGTCACTGTAGTTTGATCTTAATCTTTTTATACCATTCATTTCTCCCTTTAGCATGCTCATGCTTTCCTGTATTTACATGTACATATCTATATACATAAAATGGGCCAATATGCTAAGTGTCTGACTGTCCTACCAGTCGCTATGACGCACACTGACCACCAGGGGGTAATGCAGGAGCTGCCGAGCTGCAATGACTTGGCAGTGGCAGTTCTTGAGTGACACACCCTGAAACCAAAGAGGAGGGAGTCTGATTTCTCATGGGGCCACACAATTCCACCTTTGGCCAAGGGTTATGTTGCTGCTGGGGCACTGTCAGCCCAAATCTGGTTTACTGCACACTTGCATTCGCATTCCACACCTTGTATGGCAGCATCTCTGCAGAGTCCCTCGCACACTCTAGGACCCCTGGGGGGTGTCAGAGAGCTGGTTTTAGCCTGATCCCCACAGGCCAGGCTGAGGGATCTCACTGGGAAGGGAACACAGGAGGTTGGCGCCAGGGCATGTTCAGCCAATCTCACCCAGCCCCATCCTACCAGCCACCTTGAATCCGTGCACTGGGTCACTAGTAAACTATATTTAATCATACATTTTTATCATCCCTTTTTGCTAATTCTATTATCTTTGTCAAATCTAGTTCTACTTATACTGACTAATTTTTTTTATGTTTCATATTTTCTTGTTTTTCATGTTTAGTAATTTAATCAAATGAAATTTAAAATGTGTGGTGTTTTTTTTTTCCTTTAAAATTGAACTATGACCTCCTGATTCATAGGTTGATGCTTAACCACTGAGCCATGCCACCATGGGTGAATTTATGGGTTTTGGTGCTGAAGTTCTGAGTATGTGCGTATGAGAGAGTGTCTGTGTATTCCTTTAAATGTGTTGAGGCTTGTCTTGTGGTGCAGTTAAGTTACTTGGGTACTGGCCAGACAGTTTATATGCACTAAATTCAAAAAAAAGATCATGAAAGATTATAAGGACCCATTTCATTACTCTGCAGAAACTCTTTTTAAAATTAGTAGACATATTCCATTGTATAATTTCAATCTAGTTAATTGAAACAAAAAAGAGTTTATTCTTTTATATGAGATACCATTACATAAGAGCAATAAAGGTAATAAATTTCTAAAGCTTGGGAAGTAAAATAAAACTGTCAATATGTTTAGACAACATGATTGTGTATGTAGAACATAAAAACGATTAGCATTAACCAGTGGATTAGAAAATGTACAAGAGCAACAGAAAAAAACTTATATCTAAATAAGAGCAATAGGTAATAATTAATTTTTAATGATAATTTTCTAAAGTTTAATTCATCCAATAAAAGAAGAACACACACTTGTCTCAACATTACATGGGACATTCACCAAGACAGACCACCTTCTATGGAATCAAACATACTTTTAACAAATTACAAAGATACTTTAACATATACCAGAAATTATACCATGTCTGCTCTCAGACCACAATGGAATGAAACTAGAGATCAATAACATAAAGATAACTAAAAAGTCCCCAAACTCATGAAGATTAAACAACATACTTCTAAGGAACACATGGGCCAAGAAAGATATCTCAAAAGATATTTTAAAAAACTTTGAACAAAATGAAAATGAAAACATATTTTATCAAAATTTGTGGGATGCAGCAAATGTAGCGCTTAGAGGGCAATATATAGCATTAATACATATATTGGAATAGTTGATTTAGAATAAAGAATCTGCTTTTAGCCCTAGTCGGTTTTACTCACTGGATAGAGCATCAGCCAGGGGACAAAAGGGTTCCAGGTTCGATTCCGGTCAAGGGCATGTATCTTGGTTGCAGGCACATCCCCAGTAGGGGGTGTGCAGGAGGCAGTTGATTGATGCTTTGCCGTGGTCCAACCCCAGCGGGTCCAGGGGTTCCCAAAGGTGTGGACGGAGTCGGCGAAGAAGGAATGACATGGAGACAGCGTTCAGTTGATCAGCAGCCTAGCCAGGATCTCCAGCCAAGTTCTGGTCTTGATCTCCAGAGAGGCTCTGCTTCGGATCTCCAGCGAGGTTCTGTAGCCATGTTCCCTCGCTAGGTTCTCCAGCCAGGTTCTGTCCAGGCTCTCCAGTCAGGTTCAGTGTCCAGGTTCCAGTCAGGTTCTCCTGCCAATCTCTGTAGTCAGGTTCAGTCCAGGATCCCTTGCCATGTTCTCCCGCTAGGCTCTGTCTCTAGGCTCTGAGGCCAGTTTCTGTCCAGGATCTTTTGCCATGCTCTCTCCAGCGAAGCTCCCCCGTCTCTAGGCGCTGTCTTCTGAATTCTGTCTCATGAGTTCTGTGTTCTAAGTTCTGGCTTCTTGATTCTGTGTTCTGAGTTCTGAGTCTTTCTGTCTTGTTACAACTGTATTTATACCAGTTGATTTAATCCTATCAATCTCTATTACAAAGGTTAGGGCGTTTCTTATCTCCATTCCAGGGAGAAAAGATTATGTAGTTTAAGCATGATTGTTCGTAGTTAAAGGGATTAATTACCCGCCTGGCACTTAGTTGAGGGGTTTTATTCCCTCCCTAACTTCAGGGGAAAATCCCTACCTGGGGAAAACAACCTTTCTCAGAGACCTTGGTTAAAACACATAGTGCCAAGAAGGTGAGCAAACATATTAAGAACAGTATGCCATATATGCCAGGTCCCTTGAAACAGCAAGCATGGACCGGCTCCCGGCAAATTCCCCCTTTTTTATTTTTTTAAAAGCAGGCATTAAAAAGAAAAACCTCAAACGCTCTCTTTTATCCATTTTAAGAGTAGGATTGGCGCTTTCTGCTATTACCTGAGTCCTGATCTATCACCCCAGGGAGAGCTTGCCAATCCTGCACTTTCCCGGGGTGGAAAGGCTGCAGTGGGGTTAAGGATAAGGCTCCTTGGGCCTACCTTCTCCCATGCCTCTACATTTACCTTTCTGGCACCTTTCCTTCCTCAGAAAAGCATGGATGTATTTCTTGTATAAAACGTTCTGTCTGACTGGGAGTAACCTTAATTCCTCTGCTAACAAGCATATATGTTAAAAGATCAATACGGAGTCTTTTTTCTTTAGACTCAGTATGGCACATCTTCTTAATCTAAAGATCAATACAGAGTCTTCTTTCTTTGGACTCAGTATGGCACATCTTCTCAATCTAAGTTCTGTACTATCCACCTTCTTACCCTACTTATCCTCTATAGGGGGGTCTGTAGCACCCTGGTGGAGTCCTATCCGTCCCGAGTGTGGGGTTCTCAATGGGGGGGGCTTACCTAAGGGAATCCTGTTCCAGGGGTTCCCAAAGGTGTGGACGGATTCGGCGAAGACTATCCACCCTCTTCCTACGGTGGAGTCTGATCCGTCCCGAGTGTGGGAGTTCTCAATGGGGGAGGGGGGCTTACCTAGGGGAATCCTGTTCCAGGCATTCACAAAGGTGTGGACGGAGTCGGCGAAGACTATCCACCCTCTTCCTACAGTGGAGTCCGATCCGTCCCGAGTGTGGGGCGCTTACCTAGGGGTCCCTGTTCGGGCGCCAGATGCCGTGGTCCAACCCCAGCGGGTCCAGGGGTTCCCAAAGGTGTGGACGGAGTCGGCGAAGAAGGAATGACATGGAGACAGCGTTCAGTTGATCAGCAGCCTAGCCAGGATCTCCAGCCAAGTTCTGGTCTTGATCTCCAGAGAGGCTCTGCTTCGGATCTCCAGCGAGGTTCTGTAGCCATGTTCCCTCGCTAGGTTCTCCAGCCAGGTTCTGTCCAGGCTCTCCAGTCAGGTTCAGTGTCCAGGTTCCAGTCAGGTTCTCCTGCCAATCTCTGTAGTCAGGTTCAGTCCAGGATCCCTTGCCATGTTCTCCCGCTAGGCTCTGTCTCTAGGCTCTGAGGCCAGTTTCTGTCCAGGATCTTTTGCCATGCTCTCTCCAGCGAAGCTCCCCCGTCTCTAGGCGCTGTCTTCTGAATTCTGTCTCATGAGTTCTGTGTTCTAAGTTCTGGCTTCTTGATTCTGTGTTCTGAGTTCTGAGTCTTTCTGTCTTGTTACAACTGTATTTATACCAGTTGATTTAATCCTATCAATCTCTATTACAAAGGTTAGGGCGTTTCTTATCTCCATTCCAGGGAGAAAAGATTATGTAGTTTAAGCATGATTGTTCGTAGTTAAAGGGATTAATTACCCGCCTGGCACTTAGTTGAGGGGTTTTATTCCCTCCCTAACTTCAGGGGAAAATCCCTACCTGGGGAAAACAACCTTTCTCAGAGACCTTGGTTAAAACACATAGTGCCAAGAAGGTGAGCAAACATATTAAGAACAGTATGCCATATATGCCAGGTCCCTTGAAACAGCAAGCATGGACCGGCTCCCGGCAATGCTTCTCTCTCATCAGTGCTTCTAACTCTCTATCCCTCTCCCTTCCTCTCTATAAAAAAATCAACAAAATATATATATTTTAAAAAAGTAAAAAAGAGCTCTTAAAAAAAAGAATCTGCGTTTACCTTAAGAAACTAGAAAAAGAAGAGCAAGTTAAATCCAAAGTAAGCAGGAGAAAAGAAGTAATAAGAATTAGAGCAGAGCCCTGGCCGGCGGGTCAGTTGGTTGGAACATCGTCCTGTACACAAAAGGTTGCAGGTTCTATTCACAGTCAGGGCACATACCTAGGTTGCAGGCTTGATACTGGGTCGGGGCACTTACAGGGGGCAATAGATTGATGTTTCTCTGTCACATAATTTTTTTTTTCTCTCTCTCTCTGCCTCTCTCTAAAAGTCAATAAAACATATCCTCGGGTGAAAATTTAAAAAAATAAAATGTAATAACTATAGTAAAAATTAATGAAATTAAATATGAGATATCAATAGAGTAAATCAATAAGTCCAAAAACTGGTTCTATGAAAAAACAATAAAACTGATATTTCATGTTCATGGCTAGAAAGACACAGTATTGTCTTTCTAGCCATGAACACTAACAACACCAAATGCTGGTGAGGATGTAGAGCAACAGGAATTCATTCACTGCTGGTGAGAATGCAAAATGGCACAGCAAACTTCCCACCAAACTGTCACCATGGTTGGTTACTAAATGAAATATACTCTCACCATATTATTTAATAATCATGCTCCTTGATATTTACCTGAAGGAGTTGAAAATATATGTCCATACAGAAACCTACACACATGTTTATAGCTGCTTTATTCATAATTGACTAAAAGGGGGAAAGAGGGGAGGGAAACATCTGTAATACTGTCAACAATAAATAATAAAATTTTAAAAAGAAGCAGCCAAGATGCCCTTGATCAATCTATTTTGAATATATTTTTGTAAGTGGTGTACAACAATGGTCGTTTCATTCTTTTGCATGTAGCCATCCAGTTTTCCGAACACCATTTATTAAGGAGGCTGTCTTCCCCCCAAGTATATCTTTCTCTCTTTTCTCATAAAATAATTGACCATATGTGCATGGGTTTATTTCTGGGCTCTCTATTCTGTTCTATTGACCTATATATGTTTTTGTGCCAATACCATATT
Organism: Myotis daubentonii; assembly: GCF_963259705.1. Taxonomy (NCBI): domain Eukaryota; kingdom Metazoa; phylum Chordata; class Mammalia; order Chiroptera; family Vespertilionidae; genus Myotis; species Myotis daubentonii. The sequence continues at coordinate 217,486,529 of NC_081840.1, forward strand.
GTTTTGATTACTATAGCTTTGAAATCAGAGATCATGATACCTCCAGCTTTGTTGTTCTTTCTCAGGATGGCTTTAGTTATTTGAAGTTGTTTGTGGTTCCATACACATTTTAGGATTCTTTGTTCTAGTTCTGTGAAATAGTTCCATTAGTAATTAGTGGGGATGGCAATGAATACAATTACCATATGATCCAATCATTCTGAGTATTTATCTGAAAGGGGAAGACTAATTTGAAGAGAGATATACACTGTTATGTTTATTGCACCATTATTTATAACAGCCAAGATATGGAATCACCCTAGTGCCTATGACACATGAATAAACTGGTGATTACCAGTGGGAGAGTTTGAGGGAGTAAACAGGTGAAGGAGATTAATAGGAGCAAATTTACAGTTATAAATTAGATAAGTCATAGAAATGTAATGTACAGTATAGGTAAAATAGTCAATAATATTGCAATAACTCTGTGTGGAGACAGATGATAGCTATACTTATTGTGGGGATCATTTCATATCATATAAATATTGAATTACTATAATGTACAACTGAAACCAACAGGATATTGTATGTCAATTATATATTAATTTACAAAGAAAGAAAAAAATGAAAAATAACTGATTTCAAAAATATTTGTTTTACAGTCATTTGAATCATTCATTTTTCTAACACCTACATTAATATTGTGAATTGTTCCTTTGGCGCCTCTGAGATTTTTACAGCCCAACACAACCTACTATATAATAAATTAGAGGTAGATTAGAGGTTTTCCATTGTTTTGTGAAGTGTGAGGAGAGTGATTTTTGAAGGGGAGATAGAAAATGTGAATCTGCATAATGATGTAGGTCCTCACATACACATAAGTTGTAGGCTTGATGAGAGTATATATGCTTGATGAGAATTTGGGTATTGAATCACTCACTACTATTTGTAACCCTGAAACTCCTGGAATATTTTCATGTACTCCCAAGTACAAACATATGATAGTTTTATGCCCACTGCACTAAGATAAATTGCATTTTCTCCTGCTTTCCTTGGCCAGCTCATTTCAGCTCACTAAAATAATCAGGTTCTTAAAATAGGGATCAGATTTCCTCCCATCAATACTTAATTCACCTGAAACCTGAGCATAGTTTTGTCTTGAGGTGACAGAAGAGGCATGTTCAGACTTTGGAATAGTTTTCAGCCATAAGATTCTATTTAAAAAGGTCCTAAAGATCATTATTCAAAGCCTATTCAATCCTGTATAATAAAAGCCTAATATGCTAAGTGTCTGACCATTTGAAAGTTTGACCAGTTGCTATGACACGCACTGACCACCAGGGGGCAGATGCTCCAACTGGAAGATTAGCTGGCTGCTGGGGTCTGGCTGATTGGGACTGGGAAGATGGGCTGGACATGCCCTGGAGCCCTCCCGCAATCTCTCCCTGGTCCCAATTGTACACCAGTGGGGTCCCTTGGCCTGGCCTGCAACCTCTTGCAATCCGGGACCCCTCGGGGGATGTCAGAGAGCCCATTTCAGCCGGATCCCCAGAGGCCAGGCCAAGGGAACCCACCAGTACATGAATCCATGCACCAGGCCTCTAGTAAATAAATAAAAACAGGAAAGGCTTTCCTAACATTCAAAGTTTAAGAATATGTTCTCTGCATATATTTGTAATTACTTTCAGATATGTGGATAACTGTATGTCACTAGTCAGAATATTATAGAGAATTATTGACATATCTGAAAATATTTATAAATTTATCTATTAAACACTAAGCTGTTTCCAAATATAGCTATGTATGTGAATCACCCAGAGAGTTAAAAAATAAAAATAGAGATTGTGGGCTCTCACTTCAAATGCTCTGAATCAAAATCATAGGAAGGCCAAATAATTGTCAAGCACTAGCTCGCTTATCTGCAATAGAGGATTATTCCTCGGTGCTACATCCCCTTCTGACTTCAAAGTAATTATATACAAATATTGTCCAGTAATTTTCAGGAGAAAATCACCTGCACATGATAGTAGTATATTTCATTATTGGATTTAAATTTATATTCCCATTAAGCATTTCTATTTGCTTCTCTAGTAAATGGTTATTTTTTTGAATGTTCACATAAGTCAATTTATAAAAGATCAAAATATGTTTTGTTTCAGAGTATGTTAATACATCAATAAAATTATTTTTATCTTTTATGAAAAGATATACAAGTAGAGCATCAATTTAACTGTGCTAATAGCTATTAAAGAAATTCAACAAGAACTGGCTTTGGAAGAGAGTCTTAATATCTGTCATTCTCTTGTTTGGTAATTCAATCATCACAACCCTGCAGTACATGTTTAGGTGCCAAGTATCCCAGGTCCCTGTCACCTTGCTAAACATGTAGGTCTTTCCATTATGGTGGATTTTAAGTGTTATGGAGACTGTTGCGCAAAAGGAATTGTCACTACTTTCTATTTAAATTGGGGTCTGGGAGGCTATGTGTAACAGCACACCTGATAATTGGTTCTATTAGGAAGCACTGTCAAGGCAGATTTTCCAAGTCCCAAACAAAATGCTTAACACTCGCTTCCCGGCAAAAACTGCAACGTAGTGCTTCCGCAGCAAAAAAATCTCAATTCTAATTGCATAGAGTAGATCCAATTATGCTTTACATAATCCAGCTGCCAAATTGAAGTTCAGCATACTGCCTATGAACAATGTGGTGTTAACTCAGGTTTCAGAGAGGAGATGAGGTGAGGATAATTTTTTTGTATAAATCTTAGAGCATAAATCAAATAGTTCTATGTAAGTAAACGTAAAGTGTCCTTTTAATAACTCAGTGCATCTAGTTCCTTTGCTAGAGCCTTCAAAAATGTGTTACAAAAAATATGTTACACGTGTACCATTCAGGGTTTATGAACTCATTCTAAAATCTATTAAATTTCAATTAATCAAGTTCAAATGATGAGAGTTCTACCAGTACCAAACCCAAAAATCTTAAGTGGAGTTGCAGGTCATTCTTGCTGGGTAGTCTTTTGCAAGAGAAGCAAATTCTCTAAGCCTTCGTTCTCTTCATCAGTAAAATGCAGGTGATATTCAGATCGCCTAATGGAGACTTGAGGGGCTTAAATGAGATTATACATGTAACAAGTTCAGCAAGATGCCTAGAGCATGGTGAATATCTCATAAATGCTAATTATTATCTGATTTCAAATTATCACATATGCTTGCATCCTACAAATGCAATTTTCAGGTCCATTCACTTTCACAATTCATTTTTCAGGACTTACAACACGCCTCCACTTATGGTTCTTTGACACAAAGATGAATGGAGCACAGACCCCCTTTCCCCCCACCCCCCTTGTCTTGGCTGAGTTCCACAGAAGCAGAGTCAAGGGCGGGGATTTTTGAAAGTGATTTATAAAAGAACTAGGGGCCAGGTGCACGAAATTCGTGCACTGGGTGTGTGTGTGTGGGGGGGGGGGAGTGTCCCTCAGCCCAGCCTGCCCCCTCTCACATACTGGGAGCCCTCAGGCGTTGACCCCCATCACCCTCCAATCGCAGGATCGGCCCCTTGCCCAGGCCTGACGCCTCCGCCAGAGGTGTCAGGCTTGGACAGGGGACCCCCATCTCCCCCTGATCACTGGCTCTGGCCCCCACCCAGGCCTGAGGCCTCTGGCCCAGGAATCATGCCTGGGCAGGGGACCCCCATCTCCCTCTGATCGCTTGCTCCACCCCCCGCCCAAGCCTGACGCCTCTGACCCAGGCTTCAGGCCTGGGCAAGGGGACCATCATATCCCCCCAACCCCCGGCTCCGCCACCCGCCCAGGCCTGATGCCTCGGCCAGAGGAGTTGACCCTCATCACCCTCTGATCACCAATCACCGGATCGGCCCCTTGACCAGGCCTGAGGCCTCTGGCAGAGGTGTTAGGCCTGGGCAGGGGACCCCCAGCTCCCCGTGGTTGCAGGCTCCGCCCCTGCCCAGGCCTAACACCTCTGGCTGAGGCGTCCGGCCCGGGCAGCGGGGACCTGCAGTGGCAGCGGGGGGCGCCGCAATCGTGGGCTTCGCTTTAGGCCCAGGCAAGGGACCCCTAGCTCCCGGGACTGCCAGCTTCGACCGTGCCCAGCTCCCATCGCTGGCTCCACCGCTACTTCCTGCTATCACTGGCCAGGGTGGCAAAGGCACCTGATTCTCCGATCATGGCTGGGGGGCAGGGCAAAGGCGGCCCCAGGGCCGCCTTTGCCCTGCCCCCCAGCTCTTAGCAACCCCCTGGGTTTCTGATCACTGTCAGTGGCAGGGGGCTTCTTCCTGCTTTCCCTTTCACCTCCCTGCATTGTGCCTACATATGCAAATTAACTGCCATCTTGTTGGCAGTTAACTGCCAATCTTAGTTGGCAGTTAATTTGCATATAGCCCTGATTAGCCAATGAAAAGGGTATCGTCGTACGCCAATTACCATTTTTCTCTTTTATTAGATAGGATGCTTCTAGAAGAAAAAAAAAGCATATGAGTATAAAGCGCATAAGCCAGCAAATGGAAGAAGCTATGCAAAAATGAACTGCTACAGAAAGTCCAGCTTTAGCCTGACTCCAAGGAATCTCTGACGTATGAACTGTAATAGTGTGCCTGCCTTTAGGTAAAAGTCCTGGGACTTGACACGTTGGCCTATGAGGTATTAGTACCTTCAATAGCCCACAGATTTTCTGAAGAAGGCTGCAGGTATAAGCCACAACCAAGGGGGAGAGAAGGGATGGTGACCACACCAATCAAAACGATAGAATAGAAGGAGCAACCCTCAACAGATTACTACCCTTAGCATCAGCACCAGTCAGGTGAAACAGGTAATCAGCAGGACAGTGATGTAAGTCATTTCAATTTATTGTGAAAGGTCCTCTATCAGAGTAGAATGCCAGTCCATATGGCTTGCAAGTTTTCTCTATCAGGCTTTTTGACATCATTGAACATTTGCCCCCACAAAATCCTCACCAGTCATACCCTCCTTACAGCCTAGATAACTCATACTTTTCTTTTAAGACTAAGTCTAACTCATTATTTATTTCTGGAGGAGCTCTCTAACCTCTGTCTCAGCCTCCTTCTAAATTTGCTAAAGCCACCTGTCTTAGTCCATGTGGGCAGCTATAACAAAAATACCACAGACTGGGTGGCTTCTGTATTAACCTTATTCACAGAATTTGTTTTACTATACTTAGAGAAACGTTCTTCTGATCTGTTTGCCTGGTGTTTTATCTTTTCTCTATGCTTTTATTTTCAGCCCTTCTAATTTGAAAGTTTAATCAATTTATATTTATCAAAGTTGTTGAAATATTACATCTAATTTTTAAATATATTTTTATTGGTTTCAAAGAGGAAGGGAGGAGAGAAGAGAGATAGGAACACAAGTGATGAGAATCCTTGATCAGCTGCCTCCTGCATGCCCCCAGCTGGGGATCGAGCCACATCTCAGGAATCTAACAGTGACCTCCTGGTTCATAGGTCAATGTTCAACCACTGCACCATACCAGCAGGGCTCACACCTAATTTTGACTGACATATTTTGTGTCATTTAAAACTAATGTTTTCTTTCTCATATTACTTTATATTAATACTAGAGGCCTGGTGCACGAAATTCATGCATGGGGGGTGGTCCCTCAGCTTGGCCTGCAATCACACAAGCGTTCTGTGCCCAGCCTGGCAGGCTCATGAATTTCAAACTGATTCATTTGCCAACTCAAAAACCATGGCTATAATCTCAACTTCTATCTGATTTTAACCCTTCTGAGTATTTACATATTTTCTTCCCTCATCCCTCCCAAAACTAATCCTAGAGTTTTGAGAATCTGGGAACTTGGGCAAAGGAGAAAACAACCAAGAAATCTGAAATCTCAGTTCCTTACCTCAACCAAAACCAACCATGCCTTTTTGTTTGTATTGGCCCAATTCAAATGATCAGATCATGTGAATCATAAAGCACAAAATACAGGTGTCCTTACTGACTGTGAAAAGTCCAAAATATAATTAAGTGAGTGTGCTCTTTTTTGGTGGCAGTGTCATTTACTCTATGCTTAAACATTTGCATTTCCTTAAGCCTCTCTCTTTGTTGTACAGGCACACACAGTTGCATCATACTCAGACTCGCCAGCTAGGACTGGGGAGTGTGTGTTTTTCCTACCAGTCCTCAGTGTTAGCTGTCAGATGCACTAATCATTGCTTCCTTGCTGCATCTACTGCAGTGGAATGCAAGCTCCTGGAAAGAACAGCGCCCAGAGAGCATTCCTGACAGATGCTCGGTTTGCTTTAGCCAGGTGCTCGGCTGGAAAGTTTCCTCTAACCAGGAATATCCGCTTTCAATCCCCGGAGCTGGTAGGGTGCAGGCTGGGTCCCCACTAGAAGGGGAAAAGATTTTACACTCACTCCACTAGGCTGCCTGACCTGAGGAACAATCTCTCAGCCAAACTCTTCCAACCCTCGTGGACAGGCTGTCCAAAGCTCTAGGGTGCTTAGAGAACACCGAGGTTTCCTCTTTGCGAAAGGGAGCGTGAGCTCACCTGGATGGAAATCTGGGCACTGGAGGTAGACAGGGAGCCAGGGGAGCAGAGGCACAGGAGGGAGCTAAACGCAGGAGGCAAAAGAAGCGCAGAAAGGAACAGAGTGCAGGAGAGAGTGGGGGTTTCTGGAGCCAGCGGGGATGTGGGTGAGAGCCAGATGCCGTAGGGAGCTTGGGGAAACAGGATGCCAGAACTGGTGGGTGCACAAAGGGGTGCACTTACAGGCACCTGCAGGCACCTGGGAGGCACTGGGTGGGAGATCTGCAGCGGACTCCCCAGAGCCTCTGAACTGTGGGTGCGAGGAGGATGCAGGGAGTTGGGGCTGGGGTTATGGGGAGATAGCTAGGAGCGTGCCTTTGCCCGGGTTGGCTGCAGGAGACTGACTTGAGGCTCCAGAGGTTGGCTTGGGGGAGTGGAAGTGGGGTGGGGTGGGTGTTGGGTGCCTGAGCTGCAAGTTAAACATGCTCAGAAACATGCTGAGGTTCCAGTGGCTGTTCCAGCAATGGCAGCAGCTCCAGCAGCAGAGGCAGCGGCAGTAGCAGCAGAAACAGCACACAGCTCCGGTGGGGAAGGTGCCTGGTGCCCATGCCTCTGCCCTGAGGCCCCTCCACGCGCCTCCCTCCACAGGGCTGGGGCGCAGACACTGAGCTCATGTTGCCAGGGCGATGCCACCAGCATCCCGCCCCAGCCACTATGGGCACTGCCATCTTTGTCACAGTGATGGTTAATTTACATATTACTCTTTTATTAGATAGGATCAGCTGTACTATTTTACTAATTAATTTCTTATTTTTTCTTACATTGCAGTCCTATCTTCTACATCTAGAATAGACTTCTTATAAGTTATATTTTAAATTTTGTTAATCCTCATCAGAGGATATTTTTTTCCATTGATTTCCAGAGAGAGTGGAAGGGAAGAAACATTGATGTGAGAGAGACACATCAATTGGTTGCTTCCTGCAAGCTCCCCAACCAGGGCCAGGGATTAAGCCTGCAACTGAGGTATGTGCCCTTGACCAGAATCAAACCAACGACCCTTCAGTCTATGGGCCTACATTTTATTCACTGAGCTAAACCAACTAGGGCACAAGTTATTTTTGTGAGCTTGGCAATATTCTGCAGGTTACTGTGTCAGCTTCAATACTATTCTCAAATGATAATTTGCCTAAGTATATGACTCTAGATTTATTTTTTTCTCTCAGTGCTATTGACATATTTCAATATTTTCTGGCTTCTATTATTACTTTAAATTGAATTAAAATTACTTTAAGGATAATATAACCTTTCTTGCTGGCTGCTTTTAAGATCATTCCTTTTTCTTTGATGTTTACAATTAATCAGTATGTGAGTACTGGATAGATATGGATTTTTATCCCTGCATTAGATTTTATGATTTATGAATCAAAGAATTAATGGTTCGATCAATTCTGCTAATTATCTGTCATAATCCCTTCAACACGTTTATTTTCCAGTCTTTCTATAATGGCCAACTTATTTTTTTCTTTCACAGGTTGTGCTTTAGGTTCGGTATCACTAGCAAACCTAAGGTCACCTAGATTTTCTGTTATTTTTCCAGAACTCCTATAGCCTTTTATGTTATATTTAGGTATATGATCAATTTTGAGCTAATTTTTGTGGAAGCTGTAACATTTTTGTCTAAATTCTTCATTTTGCAAGTGGATATTCAGCTTTTCTGACACCATTTGTCGAAAAGACTATCCTCCATGTAATTGCCTTAGCTATTTTTTTTTTCCAAAAATTAGCTTGCTCTCCTCATGTGGATCTATTTCTGGTCCATCTATCCTGTTCCATTGATCTATGTGTCTATTCTTTTGCCAATACCGTGCTGTGTTAGTTACTACAGCTTTATATGAAGTCAAAGTGGGGCAGTGTTAGTCCTGCATGTCGGGTCCTTTCCTTCAATATTGTATTGGCTATTCTGGGTCTTTCCTGTCTCTCCTTATAAATCTGAGAACCAATTTGATGATATTCACAAGCTGATATTGACTTGGGAACTGCATTGAATCTATAGATCAATTTGGGAAGAACTGGCACATTAGGAATATTGAATCTTACAATCCACAAACATGGATTTATTTATTTGATTTCTTTCATCAGAGGTTTGTAATTTTCCATGTATATGTCCTATATTTTTTATTTTTATTTTTTTGTTAATCATCACCTGAGTATATATTTTTCATTGATTTTTAGACAGAGTGGGAGGGAGGGGGAGACATAGAGAAAGAGAAACATCAATGTGAGAGAGACACATTGATTGGTTGCTTCCTACATGGAAATGGCAACCGAGGTATGTGCCCTTGACAGGAATCAAATCCAGGACCCTTCAGTCTATGGCCTGAGGCTCTATCCACTTAACCAAACTGGCTGGGGCTGGCCTGTATATTTTAGACTTATACCTCAGTATTTCACTTTGGGGCTCTAAAGTAAATTCTATTAGATTTTTAAATTTCAGATTCTAATTGTTCATTGCTGGTATATAGATCTGATATGCTATGGTCCTGCTATAATCACATATCCTTTTCTCCCTACCTCCCCCCACCTGTGGAATTACCTCAAAAAACTAAAAATGGAACCACCATATGACCCAGCAATTTCACTTATTCTTTTTGATAACCAGATCATCTGTGGTTTGATTTATAACTTGAAGTATTTCTTGCTCTTCCACCACAATCATATTTTTCATTTGGGATTGTCCCTCCCAAGACCAATCATGAGACTAAATTAATTATGAAAGTCAGTCTTCTCTACTTAATCCAATTAAACTTAATTGCATGATCCCTATATTCCTAATCATCCTCACCTAAGGGACATGTTACCTTCATGTTTTTAAACAGATTTTTCTGAGCCAAATGATTTTCACAAATATGACTCTCAGAAAAGGCATTTTCGGTATAGCAAAACCAAGGGAAATCAGCTTTCTCTCATTAACCTAAAAGTTTGTGCCAAATAGCATAATGATTTGTGGGCTGCCCATAAAGCCTTGTTGATAATGGAAACTATTCTGCCAGAGGGAGTGACGTGAACGAACAGCAGAACTGACTAATTGAAAAAGCTGAACAACATAGAGTTAATTTTTGTGTTAAGCCATAAAAAGCATTAAAAATCAAGCTCTAAATTTAAATTATGATCGTTAAATCAACACATAAAGACATTTCATGCAAATGCACTGACCTAAATTACAGGCACGAGACAGATTGCACCATTTTCCTATAATGTGGAACTGCAATTAATTCCTGACTTAGAAATAAAGAACAGTAGCACAGCTAGAAAAAATAAAAAAGTTGTGTGATTTGTGTAAAATGAGGAGGATGTAGATGGTATGGTTTGCCTAAATGTTGCATGGCCAGCAAGTAGCAGAGCCAAACATGAGATTTAATCTATAGTCGATTATGCTTTTTCACTACAATAAATTTTTTTTCTTATGGAAAGAGGGATTTTGCTATGTAGAGTCACTGGTGGGTAAATATATTCTTACCTGGTAGATGGAAAATTAAAATCAGCATTGAGTTTATCACAAAAACAATGGAAGCTATCAGTTAGGCCATCATAATCAACTGTGTACTGCCAGGAATGGACCATTCCCAACAGTTTACTATCTTTAGAAATCTCCTAGAATGTGGGTTTCATAACACCTTTTTATAAATAACTATGGTGTTCAAAGAGCAAGTGCTAAGGCTGGGATTGGATTATTATTTTTCTAAATCTTGACCTTTTCCTGAGCACAAAGAAGAAAAGGTAGACTAAATTAACTAGGCACTTATCTTGGGTCATTCTAACTATGTGAAGTGGGAAAATGTCAAATAATTCCTTCCTTTTCCCCTCATGTCTAGTTTACTTATCAGAATGGCTGTGTGAAGGACGTGTGTCAGATGGAAAGAAAGATCCTGAGCCATTCTTCATCGTCCTCCTACTGAAGGAAATTGGGAGTTGAGAACAGCCCGGAACTTCTCAGCAAAAGGCCCTCCAAAAGCAAGGCAAGAAACAGCATGCAAAAACAGGCAGATTTCAACTCTTCTTCCACTCACAGACTCAGGTTAGGCATCAATTCTCATCTGTGTACCTCAGCAATTTGCTAGAATCCCATAGCCAGAAATAAAATAATTATTTTGGCTTCTGAGGCCAGGGTGTGAACTGTGGCAAAGGAAAGTTGCCGGGGGGGTGGGGGGGGTACAACAGTGTTTTTAAATGGAGAAAGGGGCCCCCAAATCACTTTTGCACATCTGTTTCTCAGAAGGATAGTAAGCATCTTATAAAAAAATATCAAAAATAAATGCAAATGATAATAGTCTCCTTTCAGGAGATGTGGGTATTGGCTGCTGATATTGTATTCTTTATTTAAGGTGATAATAACATCTATGGAAATCTGGAGGACTTCAAACTGTGATATTATGATTCTGAAACTTTTCCCACTACATTAGGTTAGAACTTTGATTTATCAGTTCCTAAGCCACACTCTGTACATACTCTATTGACTCTGATATCAAGCATCTGAATTTCTCTACTCATTTTAGCTCCTAGTTTTTTCTTTAATTGAATTTTTAGATCAAACAAATCCATAATCCAACCCACCAGGCCTGGCTTTGTTTGAGCACTTTCAACTTGAAGCACTATTTCTTCTATCTGATAAATATGCAGTAATCGTCTATGATAGGAGATAATGTAGCATGGCAGCTAAAAGTAATGACTTTGGAGTCAGATGGCCTGGGTTAAAATCTGATTTGGAGCTTACAAGTACTTTGGACATGGGAATATTATTTAAACTTTCTGAGCCTCAGTGCCTTTACCTACACAATGGGAATGATCACAATTGTATCTGGCTCATAAGAGTGTTGTGAGATAAATTAATCTATGAAATACATCATTATGCATATAATTGCCCAATGAATAATGTGCAAACATTATCCTAAGTGCAAACTTGGGTGTTTACAAATAAGAGATCAAGGCAATCTCACTACTTTCAACTCCATTAATGAATAAAACATGGTTCTTCTCTTCAAAGAATAAAAAACACTAGAGAATCACACAGATGTCCATTTAAATCAAAGCTACCGAAGGGAGTTTGAAGAGATATGAAACTGAACATGAATTTCCAAATAGAAAGTTCATTCAGAGGGGTATTAGAAATAGAGGGGTGTAGGATAGTTTATTCTGAATTATTAAGCTACTTCACTTTTGTACTTGAGTTGTAAAAATGCCAATGAATTAACTCCTTTGGAAATTGCTAGCAGTATTTTAGGGTTGTTAACATTACATAATTGTGTACTTACAGAGTATTCAGTTTTCCCTGGGGGAGTAAAGAAAACCACTATACTAGTTAGGTTAAGTGACTTTTCATTGCTAGTGGTATTAATATCTACACTATGAAGCAATGATGCTCTGAATAAAAATGCGTAAAAGAGCAATGGATTTGGTGTGAGTCTTGCCCTGTTCATTTGTTGACCATGTATTTACTCTTTGGGTGCTCCAACACCAGCATTTCAGAAAATAAGAGACCTATTTTAATACAAACATTTTTGAATATTAAAAGATATAACCCATGCAGAAATTTTTTGCAAAATCCGATGTACTATATAAATTAAGGGGTCATCCCCTGAAAATAAAATTTAAAATCCAAAACTATCTGAAATCGCCTCATAATATCATTTTACTTTTTGCTCATGGGTACACACACTGCTGTTTTTATTATTATTAAATCCTTGTCAGTAATCAGTATATTATTTTTCTTATGTTGAAGATGACAAAAATATTTAAATGATATTAGCATTAGCACTTGGCCTGAAGTGGCAGAAGCAAAACTGGAAAGCAAGGTTTTAAGACACAAAACCAAACATCTTCTCATACAGGCTGCTCCTTTGGCAGTCTTTAAGATATGCTGAAATAATAAGAGAGGACATGCCATATCCATCCTATTTTCTCAGGACCTACCCAAAGAGTGGGGCACATATGCGTATAAGTTATGACTTAAACATGAGAACATGATTAAAACCAACATTAAAATAATATATTTTTTAACTGAGGTGTTGGGTTGGAATTATTGGTATCAGTATGACCTCATTGATTTTATCTTTAAAAATATGCATATATAGATACATGCATAGGTTTAGATGTGTGTGTAGCCCTTTTGGTTCTGAAGAGACAGAGGAATAAAAGTTGAGACTGGGCCCTAGCCAGTTTGGCTCAGTGGATAGATTATCAGCCTGCGGACTGAAGGGCCCCAGGTTTGATTCCGGCCAAGGGCACATGCCTGGGTTGCGGGTTTGATCCCCAGTAGAGGGTGTACAGGAGGCAGCCAATCAATGATTCCCTCTCATCATTGATGTTTCTCTCTCTCTCTCTCTCTTCCTTCCTCTCTGAAATCAATAAAGAAATATATATTTAAAGAAAAAAATTTGAAACTGGATGAAAGTCACTTTATATTTTCCCAGGATTCTCATCTTCCTGATCTTAGAGACATGTGTTCTTTGTTTTGGTTGTGGGCATTGCTTTAAAACTCAAGTTAAGAAGGAATGAAATAGCCGAGGCAATCAAATTTGGATCTTTATTTTGTCATTTGCCAGGTATAGCGTGGGTTTTTCTGGAGGGTTAAATGAGATGAAACATAACTTATCTGCTTTTTGGATGTAATGATGTTAAAATTACACATGCTACCTGATTTTCAAGTAAATATCACCTCTTTGATTCATGTAAGTCTGGAGTCACCTAAAGCAGAGGTTAATAGCACCATTTTGCATGGAGGAAACAAGGCTTAGGGAAGTTAAATGACTTGATGAAAATCAAATAGCTAGTGAGGAGCAGAACGCTGGACCAAGCCCAAGCTTCCTTATCACTAACCCAGCAGGAAAAGAGCCATATTAATTTTAACTTAACCTCAACATTTTCAAAAATAGATATTTTACTGTAGAATTCAATAATCTTAAATGTCTATTATTTCCTTAATTAAACATTTTTATGGCAAGGGCAGGATGGTTCTGGGGATTTCTGATTGATGTGAATCTCCCCTTACTAAACTTTATTCTGTAATCCCACTTACAATACCCAATAAATGATGATAGGGAAAAATGCTGTCTTCAGTACACCAGAATGAAAAAGTCCAAACTGGCATTTTGGGATGTCTGCCTTATCAAAGCAGTACACAAGCAGCGCTTTCTGACCTATCAAATTGGAGACGTGTGGGCTATTGAGGTGTTGTTATGAGAAAGTGTGAAATAAATTTCCCATTGAAAACATGTTGATAAAATGTTGGCAGGTAAAAGCTCCATGGCATAGAAAGAAAATGTCTTTGAAAATATCCAAGTGAATGGATAACAAGTAGTTGCCTGAAGCCTCCCTTGAAATCCATAAACTGCTCATCTTGCAGATCGTGTTAGGAATTGGATTTCTAAATCGAAAATGTCCTATGGCTCAGAGTAAGTGCATTGATGTACCAAATTTTTTCATGTCTTATATAATCTTGTTTTGATGTAAACAACAGAGTCTGAACTTACATTAAGAACCAATTAATACGATGCTGACAATTGCTGTCAGGTAGGCTGAATATAGCATGCATTTTCAACCTTTGACCAGAAGCTCATTATCTTTGCATATATTTCTTTGCTTTTATCATCAAAGCGCATTAGTGCAACAAAAGAATAAATAAGGTGGTACAGCACAATAAATGAAGGCATGATACAGGAGGTTAACAATATGCTAAAGTAAAATACTATCTCACCTTTCATTGACTAGCATACACTCAGAAGACAAAAATAATGTACAGCTACATAACAGAAAAAAAATCAATAAGACAATGTTTAGAATTGATTTAGAACATTCAGAACAAAAGAATGTCTCAATTCTCTCTCTCTTTCTCTCTCTCTCTCTCTCTCTCTCTCTCTCTCTCTCTCTCTCTCTCTCTCTCACACACACACACACACACACACACACACACACACACACACTCACACACTCTAACACACACACAGAAATACACAGTGTATGATCAATCCTATATAATAAAAGCATAATATACAAATCGACCGTATGGCTGAAAAGTGGAATGACCACCCTGATGACCATCTGGGACAACCATCCAGGACCACGCTATGACACCCACTGGCACCAGGCCAGCTAAGGTGAGTGCGATGCAATTGGTTGGCAGCCCAACCATGGCCCCATGATTGCCCTACAGAGGGAGGCCCAGGCCAGTGACCAGTGGGGCCATCAATCTGGGGGCTCCATGATCACCCCAAAGAGAGAGGCCCAGGTCACCGACCAGTGGGCTGCAGTGGGTGGGCAGGGCCTCCCTCTGCGAGGGAAGCTGGGTCCCAGGTGCCAGAGGGAAGCTGGTGCTGGCAGCTGGGGAAGGAAGGACTACTCTTGCATGAATTTTGTGCATTGGGCCTCTAGTATAATCATAAATTTCTAACTATGCCCAGTTACCATTCTAAATATCATTTTTCCATTTTTACATCTGTCTACCTATCTATCACCAATTTTCTCTCATGGAAATGGTTTTCCATTCTCTCCATACTTTGCCTTACGGGGGGAGGACACAATTCCACTTACATCTCTTCCTGCCCTCTCTACTCAGGAGGAAGAATTGATGCTCTTCCTCTCTGGACCTGAACATGACTAGGCTACATTGTGTTCCCAGCCTCATACTGCCACTTAAAGATACCATCCAGTGTTCCCTCCTTTCTTTCACCTCCTGTCTTTGCATTGCAATCACTCCCAAAAGCCTGTCTTCTGAGGGAAAAACTAAATACACTCTCTTCTCCGTCTACCAGCTTCTCTGCCAGTGACCAGGCAGGAGGGACTGTTAAGTAAAATGAGAGACAAGTGTTTACTCCACACAGCTAGCCAACCCACATTTGAAGAAGTCTCCCTCAAACCTTCTGTCCTAAGAAACGTTTTTTCAAACCATCCTTTACTGAAGCATCTTATGTGCTGTTGGTGGAATGAGGTGGTCAGAACTGTTATCAATCACATTCTGGGCCAACCTCTTTTAAAAATGAGTTTCAAAAAGCCTATTTGATTATGGATTTGCCTGTAAATAACTTCTCCAGCCACACACATAAGAGAGGAAGAGAGGTCAATGGCAAAATTCAAGTGCACACAAATGTGCACAAACACACCTCATGCCACACACCACACACGCACACACACACATACACACACTGATTTGATAACAATATTTTTTATTTTACTCTTTAATGCTTTCCTATCATTCCTTTCTTACACTGTCTTTCCTGATTTCTTCTTTGACCCAATATATGATTGCCTCTTATCTTTTCTACACATAACTTAAGTCTCTCTTTTTCCTTGTGTGTGTGTGTTTTTCTTTCTAAGTGGCAGCTATAAGAATCAGTGAGCTGACATGGCAATCTTTGTTCCTTAAAATCTGGGTTCAAATGGTACTCCTATTGTGTTCTCTAGGAGGCTGTAGGGATTAAACAAGTGTTGCAGTGATATCTGTACTCACCCATCTGTTAAGGTGGTTGAGATGTTTATCTCATTTTTTAAGTGGTATACATTTGGTAAATATATTCCTTGTGTTTGATATATTCCACGTACATACATATGCATATTGCTATGCACATATATATGACTCTAAAAGGAAGAAATTTACTGTACATTTTCTATTTTTGACAATTTAAAGTAGAACTACTCCAGTGGGTACTAAAGGGTCTTTTGTTTAAGCAGGGATAATGGGTTTTTCCAAAGGGACTAATAGGGATTACCGTGAAGTCTGCCTCAAGACATAGTATCATAAGGGTTCCCCACCTGCTTTGTGGGAGCCATTTGTTCTCAGGAATTTTCAACCTAACTATAATTGACACATTAATAATGCCACCAGAGTGTCAGACCTACCATATGATATTTAAAGAGATAACGTGAAGAAAACTTTATTTAAAAATGATCCACACACACAAAAAAGCTATATTAGTGATTGTACCTTTGTTTTTATTTTGGTAACCTATTTTACAAGCAAGACCAATGTAATATTTGGAAAAATGGTAGTAAGCAATAAATGACAACAAAATAGAGTAATACCTTCTATTTTCTAAAATAAATGTAGAATAATGGCCAAGAGGAAAATCTTTCTAGATGTTTTATTAAAAGCAAAGTCTGTCCTTTCTGTTCCAATTTGTTCAACAAATATTTGATTTGAAAAGGACTTACTTGAGAGCCCTGACTAACTACTATAGAAAAGTTAAAATACTTAGATTGTGAATATTTTATTGCTATTCCTATGTGATGCTAGTTTTTGAAAGCCCAGTGAAGAGTAATAAAAGCAAACAGATGCAACTCAAATCATGGCCTTCTAAATATTTATTCTCTGTCTATGTGCAATCATAAGGGAACCATTTGACATTAGTAGTATCTGGGTCATCATCATGATGTATATAAGGATTCCTCTGTAACTGCACTTTAGCTGGACAAATCTTTCAAGTGGATCTGTTGCTTAGGAACAAGGGGCAGAGAAGACCAGTGAGTCCATAGCCCATCTTCAAAGTTGTCTTTCGGAAATAAAATACAACCAAATAGTAAACTAAATTTGCACTTGAACAGATTAACCTCTCCAACAGCTTTGAAACCCCAAATTAACCCCAAGATATTGTTTAATCATTGTCCTATAACAATATCATGGTCACATGACCACAATTTTATCACATTATGCCTTTATGATATCCACTTATGATATGTGTAATATGCAACTTACTTCATAAGTCTAAAAATTTACTGAGATTATAGAAAGGACTGGCCACTTGAAAGAGTAATCTGACTTACTTCTTTATGTAGTGAATAGGTAAATTATGTTAGCCATAGAATTTTGTGGTCATAACATAGAAGGCATTTTTGTTCAATTTCTATTTTCCTTCCCTCTTGGATAAATGACTGCAAATTGCTTGAGTACGATTTATACATTTTAGTAAAGAAGAAGTAATAAAACCAATTTACTAACTACAATATATACCAATCAAAGAAACTTGTAAAAAATATGATTTTTAAAGGTTTATTATTAATTTTGGTGGTTCTGAAACATGTCATAAGGGATTGAAACTAAGAAAACAATATAAATTCCCCAGAACTGATTCCATAAACATTGATTCTCCTGTATAAGTCATCCTGCTCACCCTACATTCAACAGGAAGGCCAATGACAACAAAAAAAACAGAGAACTCAAGAGCGTCCAGAGGACAGCCCTCCAGGTAATGCTGCCAACAGAGAGAAGCAAAGTGTTCCTTGCATTTTCAAGACATGTGAGATCATTACAGGAAAATCACTCACATTCAATATGTTTTATTCCGAAAATAAAGCTGTTTCACTAGAAAGTAAAACGAATAAGACACTGGGTCACATGTTTGAGGGGAAGTGGGTGGAAAAGATGTTTCTACTGTTCTTTTGAGAAAGTGAATACTCTGAGGCTAGACTAACTTCTTTATTGGTGGTGGGGGGAAAGAAAGCATGAGATTCATTTCTTTATAAATATTTCTACTGATAAGAGACATCTTCAGTCCCAGCACTTCTGCCTAAGCATGGATCAATGATCCATGGATGATGCTTAAACCCAGCTGCAACCTCGTCACTCTTCCTTTTTTCAAAATAAACATTTATCGTTAGGTCTTTTACCAAATATTTATATGACTTCTGTTTACTCTCCAATACAACAATGGCTGGAGGAGTCTGTCGGGGCAGCTAATGCAGATGTTTATAGACAATAAGCAGATTGTTCTTGGTAACAAACATATGGTGTAGAGGTGTTTTAATTCAAAATGGTATAGGAAGACATAGGGAAATACAATGACATTACATTCCCAATAGCACATGGCAGGAAACTCTTCTGAGAACTGACTAGATTTGCTATAGTAATGCTATAAAACAAACTAGCACAAAGCCTTAGCGGCTTAAAGGAATCAACATCTTTCCCCCCCTCACTGATGAATCTATACGTCAATGGTGCTCCTCAGGGCTTGCCGGGCCTCAGCTGGGCTCTGCGGTAGGTTACACATTTAATTTAGATCTTCTCAACTGTCTCTCCTTTCTGGTACCAATAGCAATGCTGAGTGTGCTCTTATCATGATGGATGCCAGAAGGACAAGAAGCCAAGTTGAAACTCTCAAGTATATTTAAAACTTCTGCGGGAATGACACTTGCTTACGTTCAGTGCCCAAATCACTGAGGCAGGAGAAAGTACCCAGCTTACTGCAGAGGGAGGTAGAGGAGAGTCATATGGCAAATAGATGCTTTTTCATATCATAAAGAGAGAGGACAAGTGAACAATGTTATAATCGACACTAAGTGCTAATGATGGAATCACCACAAAGGTACAAAAAGTCCTCAAAGGGCACCATGAACGCATGGCAATGATAACAGACCTGATTCCTGCCTTGTTGAGAAGGCTGAGTGAGAAGAAAATGGATAAATGTAACTTTCTTTCTTCCATAAATTATTAAAACCTTTAAAATAAAGATTTACATAAAATATCGGTAATTGGGGTGGTTCTGTATTTTCTTTTAGACTAAAGCATTGCATAAAAGCAAACTCCCTTATTTTGGAGGCATGAGTGTTCTATTTACAAACACCTTTATATACCCACAAGCATCTATTCTATAGAAGTGAACCTATAATTTCCTTGCTAAATTGAGTGCAACCAGCTAGTGGAATGGAACTGCAAATTTGCTGTAATAATTCCGTCATTTTTCATCACCATATTTTACCCATCTGTGTGATGTTACTTTGATCAACAGTGTCTAACTAAAACCCAGTGTTATGCCAAATGCAAACCCTCTTATAGGAGGCCAGTCAATGTCAGACTGCTATGTTGTACACCTGAAACTATTATTCTCTGATATGTTAACTACACTTTAATTAAAAATAGCTTTATATTCCAGAATGTAAAAAATCACTTAAATCCTGCCTACACCAGACTGTATCTAACTGTTTAACCTAATGCAACAGCCAAGATACAATAGCTAACGTTCTCTGGGTGTCTTTTAGTTCCTCTAACATCAGGGGCCTTTGTGCTCCTTCTTTTCTGTTCTTAAAAATAGAGCAGCAATTTCCAGATAATTATAATTTGCTTTTAGAGTAAGGCAGGAAGGAACATTAGATTTGTAAGGAGGCACTCAGGGTGGGAGCCTTGGTGCTCTCAATTCCTAGTTTTGTGATAACGTTAGGCAAGTTACTTAAATTCCCTATGCGTAAATCCACTCTTGACTAAAGTGGAAATACAAATATATATGTTATCTTCCTTAGAGCGACAAAGCATTCCAGAGACAGTACTCTAAAAGCTCTTTGCAAGATGTAAGCCTCTGTTCAATTACAATTGTTATACTAGCTCAATGCAACTTTTTGCCTTTGGTCAGGATTCTGGATGCTTTAACATAGACATGTCGACACACAATTCAACTCTAATGACAAGAAAATCCAACTTTTACAGAGGAAGACAATGAATTGTATACCATACAATCACACATTTTGGAACCTGTTATTTTTAATAATAACATGTGAAGGAAACATTCATTATTGACTGGACATTAGTTATTTCAACAGTTAGCTGTAGTAGAGTTCATGCTGAGTGCTAAGATGCTGACATCAAACAGAAAGAGAGTAAATGCAAGGAGCTCCATTCCAGCAGAAGACATCCGTCAGCATGGTTTATTTTCAAGGCACTGCATTATTTCTTCTCAATCAGCAAGTTCAAGGTAGGCTTTTTTATAGCAGGAAGTGTTGTACAGCTATTTCTCTCCTTCTGTACTGCTCACCTCCTTACCATTCACAGTAAATCTAAACTATTTTAAGGCCATTTTTCTTTCAACCCACAGGTCTGGCTGAATACTCAGGAGTCACCCTTAGGTTAGAGGATATAGCCCAGTTATTTGAATCTAGGAGAGCTAGCCTGCTTTCATGAAGATCTCAGCTTTGGAATCAGATAAATGTCTTCAGATGCACTTGTGCAGAGCACAGCCAAATGATATGAGGCCAGTTAGGAGATTACGTTAATATCTTCCCTTCTCATCAATAAGTTTATCCACAAACCTATATCCTCATCACTTCTCAGCAGGAAAGAAGGGCATTAATATTTTCAGCCTAATAGCATGCATAGCAAAACAATTTGGGGTGTAAGATAAGAACTGGGTTTGTAGCACACACACACAAAAAAAAGACTAAGTCTGTCCATCAGAATTACTTTAAGAAGATTTTAAAGTATCAAAGATCCTTCTCTGGAAGTAATGTATAAAATTCTAGGATTATCAATAGAAAGAAAAGATTAAAGTTGAAACCAGAAGGAAAATCAAGGTTCCCAAGCTATTCTGATAGAAGTAAAAGAAAGAGGAGGAGGCAATCTCCCCCCCGCCAAAAAAAATACAATAAAGAAGGGCCAATAACAATACAAATATCTATAGATTTCCATAGAGTGATCCCAATCTATTTTGGACATTTTGGTATAGAAAGAGAAATAAATATGTGGAAATACTTTAAGCATTCTCAGAACACTTATATTAGCCTATAGTTGGGTGATTATCTTGAGTTTCATCCCTAAAGTAATTGCCTCTCTCCTCTCACAAGAAGCAGGAGACATGGAGGAATGTTTTGTACACATGATGGAATGCAAAAACACAAAAGACAGTATCCAAAAAATACTGGAAGCACAGTACATAGTACAGTATTAGCTGTTTACCCTTGTGATCTTGAGCCTGACTGGTTCTGTGCCAGCATCATGAGAGAGTATTTCTGGCCAAGGAAAACTGCATGATCCCTCTACACCAAAAGGTTGCGAGTTCAATTCCTCATCAGGGCACACATCTAGGTTTCGGGGCACATACCTAGGTTTTGGGTTTGATTCCCAGTTGGGGCCCATATAAGGGGCAACCAGTCAATGTTTATCTTTTACAGCAATTTCTCTCTCTCTCTCTCTCTCTCTCTCTCTCTCTCTCTCTCTCTCTCTCTCTCTCTATTTATCTCTCTCTCCCTTTCTCTCTCTAGACATATCCTCAGGTGGGAATTTTTTTACATGGGATTCCATATATAGAACTCATGGAGAACATAGAACAATGTTTCTGCAACTTCTGCGATTTAATAAAAATAATTTTAAAAACAGCATAGTGTTATACATTTTTATTATTTGGCCATCTTTCAGAATTATAAACGCTTTCTTCCTTTATTTTCCTCTGGTCAAATGTTATAAAAATATAGGAGTGCATTGGCTGAAATATATTTGTATAAGGGTAACATATCTAACAACTTGATCAATAACAGAAAAATTATTCAAAATATTATTAATTCCAAAGATGATAAAAAATAATGCATTTCACAGAGAGAGAAACTAAAAAAAAAAAAATCCCATTTACCATTGCAACAAAAAAATTAAGTTTCCTAGGAATAAACTTAACTAAGGAGGTAAAAGACCTATCCTTGGAAAACTACAGGATGTTGAAAAAAGAAATAGAGGAAGACATAAACAAATGGAAGAACGTACTGTGTTCATGGATTGGTAGAATCAACATCATTAAAATGTCTATACTACCCAAAGCAATCTATAGATTCAATGCAATCCCCATTAAAATACCAATGACATATTTCACAGAACTAGAACAAATTCTCCAAAAATTTATTTGGAATAAAAAAGGTCCCAAATAGCTGCAGCAATCTTGAGAAAGAAGAACAAAGTTGGGGGGATCACAATACCAGATAACAAGCGATATTACAAAGCCACTATTCTTGAAACTGCCTGGTACTGACACAAGGACACACATATTGACCAATGGAACAGAACAAAGAACGCAGAAATTGACCCAAGCCATTATGCTCAATTAATATTTGACAAATGAGGCAAGAGCATACAATGGAGTCAAGACAGCCTCTTCAATAAGTGGTGCTGGGAAATTTGGTCAGATACATGCAAAAAAAAATGAAACTAGATCACCAACTTACACCATACACAAAAACAAACTCAAAATGGTTAAAGGGCTTAAATGTAAGATGGGAAACCATAAAAATCTTAGAAGACTCCATAGCCAGCAAAATAGCAGACATTTGCCATAGCAATATCTTTAACAATACAGCTCCTAGGGCAATGGAAACTAAGGAGAAAATAAACCAATGGGACCACATCAAAATAAAAAACTTCTGCACAGCAAAAAACAAAAAACAAACAAACAAAAAAACACATCAACAAAACAACAAGAAAGCCCACTGCATGGGAGAACATACTATTTGCCAATGGTATCTCAGATAAGGGTTTAATCTCCAACATTTACAGGGAACTCATACAACTTAACAAAAGGAAGATAAACAACCCAATCAAAAAATGGGCAAAAGACCTAAGTAGATACTTTTCTAAAGAGCACATACAGAAGGCCCAGAGACATATGAAAACATGCTCAAAGTCACTAATCATCCAAGACAGTGGTTGGCAAACTCATTAGTCAACAGAGCCAAATATCAACAGTACAACAATTGAAATTTCTTTTGAGAGCCAAATTTTTTAGACTTAAACTATGTAGGTAAGTACATTGTTATTAACTTAATTAGGGTACTCCTAAGGCTTAGGAAGACCCACACTCAAGGGGCCAAAGAGCCGCATGTGGCACATGCGAGCTGCAGTTTGATGACCACGGATCTAAGAGATGCTAATCAAAACAACAATGAGGTACCATCTCACACCTGTCAAAATGACTATCATCAACAAATCAATGAACAACAAGTGTTGGCGAGGGTGTGGAGAAAAAGGAACCCTATTGCACAGCTATTCTATTGAGAAAACAGGCTGGTGTAGCCACTGTGGAAAACAGTATGGAGAGTCCTCAAAAAATTAAAAATGGAACTCCCATTCTACCCAGTAATGCCACTTCTGAGAATATACCCCCAAGAAACCAGAAAGACCAATCAGAAAGGATATATGCACCCCTATGCTCATAGCAGCACAATTTATAACAGCAAAGAATTGGAAACAGCCTAAGTGCCCATCAGCAGATGAGTGGATTAAAAAGTGTGGTACATCTACACAATGGAGTACTACACTGCTATAAAAAAGAAGGACCTTTTACCATTTGCAACAGCAAGGATGGACCTGGAGAGCATTATGCTAAGCGAAATAAGCCAGTCATATGTGGGATATCATGATCAACATAAACTGATGAACAAAAATAGATCCAGAGACAAAGAAGTACTGAACAGACGACCGTCCAGCCTCAGAGAGAAGGTGGGGGAGAGGGGTAAGAGATCAACCAAAGGACTTGTATACATGCATATTAGCATAACCAATGGACATAGACACTGGGGTGGTGGGAGCTTATCCTGGGGGCAGGAGAGGCAGAGGAGGGATGGTGGGGGAAAAGAGACATATGTAATGCTTTAAACAATAAAAAAGAAAGAAAAATCATAAGCCAATAAATCTTAAGTTGTGGACCATCTGTATATATATTTCTCCTTTGCCAGTGCTTCAATGGAAAAATTTAAGCCCAGCTATAGCTGTGATACACAATTTATTTTTATTCTGGGGAATGGAAAATTCACTTTTTTTTTAACTGTCACCATACAAATTTCAATACAATTAAATTAGTTGTACAGATGCTGAAAACTCAAAATGATTGAAATTTTGGGATTAATTACATTAAGAAAATTATCCATACATATGTTAGACACACACACACACACACACACACACACACACACAGACACACAACAGATTTGGAAGTTTCATGAGTATAGAGACTGATTTATTTTGTTTTATACTTGTAATGAACAGTATAGTAAGCCTGACACATCTCAAGGGATAAGAACTAATTAGTGAGAGAATTGACATCTAAAAAACAAGACTGTGATATTTCTGCATAAAATCATCAGCTTCAGATGCTACTTAAGATGGTATTACAGGCTACTTGAGGCCTAGTCAGCAGTGATTTTTATTTTAAACTAGAGGCCTGGTGCACAAAATGTGTGCACTGGGGGGGAGGGGTCCCTCAGCTTGGCCTGTGCCCTCTCACAGTCTGGGAGCCATTGGGGGATGTCCAACTGCCAGCTTAGGCCCACTCCCCATGGACATCCATAGTGCTGCCACAGAGGCAGGGAGCCTCCATTGTGCTCGCCAGCTGTGAGCCTGGCTTATGGCAAAACGGTGCTCCCCCTGTGAGAGTACACTGATCACCAGGGCGCAGCTCCTGCGTTGAGCGTCTTTCCCCTGGTGGTCAGTATGAATCATAGCAACTGGTCATTCTGCATATTAGCCTTTTATTATACAGGATTCCATACACATTTTCAAACACAAAATTCTTTCAGATTTTGCCATTAGGTGACACAATGAAAGAAGAATGAGGTTCTAATTCAGTCAGACCCAAGGCTGGGATTCAGAATTTTCAGAATATTGACCTTGAGCACATTACTAAATTACTGAAACTCAGTTTTCCCATATGTAAAATGAGATGAATAAATCTACATTCCATAATTGTGTCAGAGACCTTATCATGTACATCTCACCATGTGGGGCTCAAGTTCTAATAAAACCTAATATTATATCTCAGGTTGTAAAATATCTTGCATTGAAAGTTCAGAACTAAACTTTAAATTACTGCCACCAGATCCACACCTTGAGGTAAACTTGGTTATTCTAGGACTTCTTTGGAATTAACAAACTGGGCATTACTCCTGTGGCCAACATATAAGAGGTTTCATGTATAAGCATGCTTTGAGTAA
The DNA here is from genome assembly GCF_963259705.1 of Myotis daubentonii. Lineage (NCBI taxonomy): Eukaryota > Metazoa > Chordata > Mammalia > Chiroptera > Vespertilionidae > Myotis > Myotis daubentonii. The sequence continues at coordinate 217,511,735 of NC_081840.1, forward strand.
AACCTCAAGAGGAACAAATTGGTACACATTCTCCTCTCTAGGTTGATGAAGAACACTTTCAAAAAATAGGTCATTACAAAGTCTTAATACGGGAGAGCAAAAGTAGGTTTACAGTTGTTTGTATGGAAAATGATACAATAATTAATAAATAATAATACAAGAATAAACTCGCCCTAACCGGTTTGGCTCATGGATAGAGCATCGGCCTGTGGACTGAAGGGTCCCAGGTTTGATTTCGGTCAAGGGCATGTACCTTGGTTGCAGGCACATCCCCAGCAGGGGGTGTGCAGGAGGCAGCTGATCGATGTCTCTCTCTCATCGATATTTCTAACTCTCTATCCCTCTCCCTTCATCTCTATAAAAAAATCAATAAAATATATTTTTTAAAAAGAATAAAATGTATGTTAAAAAAAGAATAAACTCAGATCTACTCACAACCTATTCCTCCCATACCCACATTACCAGTAGTCCTTTCCAGCTGACAGCGCATTGTGTTTGAAGGGCTCATATATCATCTTTTGGAACTTCCGTCTCACAGACAAAATCATGTAGATTTAACTCCAACAGTAAAACTATAAAAACAGAGGGCAGCAGTGGGTAACAGGTGGTCAGGAAAGCCTGGCTACAATTACCCAGGTAAAGTCAAATTCACCTGAGAGGAAAGGACCCAATAAAGTTTCTGGCCTAAAATGGATTTTTAAATGAAAGTTGACAACATCTGGCAAACTGTGTTTTGTGCCATATTAATCTCCAAAGTTCTGAAATTGTTTTGATGTGTTTGATGAATCCAAAAATGCTGATAAGGTCACCTGCTCTTTCTTCCCCCATGATGCTGGAATTTATTGGAATTCACATCCACCCTCTGGAAAATGCTCCTGTAGTCCCTTTCCTGACTCAGCCTCCTTCTAGCCTAGAAATGTGTGTTTATGTTAAAGGAAAAAGCCTGCCAGGACCAAGTTAAATGATAGTGATGAATATTACCACATTACAACGCACATATGTGTATCCATGAATGCACTCATTCATTCATTACTCACATATTCACCCATCCTTTTGTTTGAACTCAACTAATCAGCAAATAGTAATTCAACATCTTCTATCATCAGTCACCATTCCAGATACTGGGGACAGAAAACATATCTGAACTAAAATGTTCCCTCACCTCTTGAAACTAACAAAGCTATGTGGGGAGAAATGAAAATGGAAATATATAAACAAGCTAATAAAATATACAAAATCAGTTAAACTGACATGTAGGAACCTAACAGGGGACTAAAAATCACACAAATCGGGGCAGCCAGCCGCAGCAGAGGCGGTTCTCCAGGTAGGTGGTTGGGATGCCCCTTTAGGGAGTCACAGTTAAGACCTGCTGAGCAAAAAAAAAACTGGCCAACAATGGGTCATGAAAAGAGCATTCTAGTTGAAAGAAGTTGGTTACTCAAAGGCGTTGAGTTGGAAATAACCTGGACTGTTTGGATACGGGAAGAACATTGAGATAATTAGAGTATGGATAGCAATGGATGATGACTCTACACAAAATCGTAGTGAAATTCAGGGACTAAGTTTATCGGAACAGCGATTAGACATTTTGATTGCATTCCAAGTGTGTGAGTGGGTGTAAGTACCAAGATAGCATGATAAGGTTTCTGTTTTCAAAGTACTACTTGGGGTGCTGTGCCGAGTGTGGGTTAATGAGAGGCTAAGGTGGAGGCAGGGAAACCAGGCAGGGGACTCCCGCGAGTCCAGGGAAGAAACAGTGCTGAACTGGGTGTGTTGATCAGGATACAGGTATAGAGTCATATTTAGAATGAATATACAATAACTTAAATTGGTACCATAACGGACAAAGTCTCGGGACTAATCTTTTCTAATTCTTGCATTTTATCTATGTGGAAGTGCAGTCCCAGAGAGTTCATGTCATGTCCAAGATCGCAAAGCTTGTTCATGGCTAAACTATGGCTGTGTGACTCAGGCTTAACTTCAGGTGAGGAAAATCAAATAAGAAAATGAACTTCTCTTTTATTAACTTTTCTGAGTTATACTGACATCAGAGATAGAATTTAAGTTTTCATCGTTTAGTTAATGTGATGATGATGATGTTGGCAGCAACTTAATTGTTGGCTACCATATGCCAGATTCTATGCTAGGCTCCTCTTTAGGTAACCCCCACAACAATTCTACAAGAAAGATTTAACAGTACGTCCATTCTACCTACTAGGTACTGAAGGCTGAGAGAGCTTTAGGGATTGTCCCAAATTCCCAGAGTTAATAAGTACAGAACCCACATATATTTCCTTCTAAAGAATACACTGTATTTTCCAACATTGAAAAGATCTATTATTAATTATATTCATTGTATAAAAAAATAAAGCAATATCTTTGTATATTGAATAAAGTTTTTAAAAATCACTGAAATACTCAGAACCCTGAAATAACTCTCAAAAATGTTGGATGCTTCCTTTCATACTTTTCTTTGTATTTACATGCACATAAATAGTTTAAAATAAATTAATTATATCATATTTTCTGATTTTCTGTCATGGACAGATTTAGTCAATCATTTTGTAGTGCTCTTTTTTATTACCTCACCTTTCTTCTCTGGCAGTAAAAAAAAATTAAAAACCTTTTTTCTATCCTTGTCTTTTCATGTTAATTCAATAACACACACACACACACACAATTATTTTCTAAGACTCATGGGTAGATGGCCTTGTCAGTGTCTGCAGTCCCATGGATCTCTTGGTAATCCAGGGTGAAGCCAAAATTGGGAAGATGGCACCCCTGAACCTAAGGGCCACTCTCTCTGGGACATTTCTCATCATGGAGCACCTTATCTCATAAATTCATACCTAAGCCACCAGGTTATTGTACAGATATATTTTCAGAGTAGGAGGAAAGAAAAAATTCTGTTTAAACACTTTTTAAACATAACTTATAACTTTTAAATATTTAGACCTCCAATTTTACTCTGGCCCTACTCAAACTCCTCAAATATCAAAGGCAATCCTGACCATGTGATCTTTGGATCCTGTAAACACTGAATGTAAAGATAAAGACTTACTATATGGTGAGGTCTTTTTAAGCTGAGTATTCACTCTTACTAGTATTGTATAACCCTCGGAATTAACAGAGTACCTGAATCACAGAAGATCTAGAATATATGTTGAATTGTTCAAAAACAGTATATAATCCATAAATTCTTATTTAAAAGGTAACTATTTAATTATGTATCCCAGTCTATGTTTCCTACAGTAGTCAAACATAGGCTTGCTCTTGAAAAGAGTAATATGTTTATAAGTTATGTCAAAACAAGTAATCCATTTAGGGCAGTGGTTTTCAACCTTCCTAATGCCTCAACCCTTCAATACAGTTCCTCATGTTGTGGTGACCCCCAATTTCATTGTTACAAATTGAACATAATTAAAGCAAAGTGATTAATCACAAAAACAATATGTAATTATATATGTGTTTTCCGATGGTCGTAGGTGACCACTGTGAAAGGGTCGTTCGACCCCCAAAGGGGTCACGACCCACAGATTGAGAACCACTGATTTAGGGGGAAAGGTTATAATCAAGAAAATCTCACTAAACTTGCTCACAGTACTCTTGGTGATTCATACATTTTTAGATATGTTCATTTTATAACTATAGCACTGAAAATCTATAATAATAAAAGCATAATATGCTAATTAGACTAGACATCCTTCCAGATGACCTTCTGGATGAAACTGGGGCTGCAAGGGAAGCCCGGGTCCTGGGTGCAGGAGGGAAGCTGGTGCTGGAAGCCGGGGGAAGGAAGGCCTACTCTTGCATAAATTTCATGCATCGCACCTCTACTGTAAATAATAGTGAAGTCTAATTTCAGTCCACAGACTTAAAAGACAGGAAAAAAAAAAGTGAGTTGAAAGTGAAAACATTTTACTTTTCACCTAATGAATCATAATCCAGAACTATAAAAAAATAAAACAATGGTCACTAGTGCAAAAGCTTAGTTTAAATTTCACCTTTTCCTCATGTGGAGTACTGGCCTACAAAGCTAAGATGTGCAAGAAGGAAAATGGTAAATATCTTGGATTAAAAAAAACTCCAGAAAATAAAGGATTTGTAGCTTGAGAGGAATTCAATACAGTAGAATTGAGACCTTTTGCTGATTGTGTTTTTCTTTTAAAACAGATTATTCTATTCTCTGACTCTGGGCATGCATATATTAGAGTCAGAATAAATTAAATCCTTTACTCTTTATCTCTTTTCCAAATTTCTTTGCTGTGATTAATAGTCATGTACTGGGTAAGATTTAAAGTCTATTATGATGCTAAGTTAAGACAGTGCTTAATGCTATTATCAACACTGGTGTTAAAATAAATTCAGTCATTTGTATTAAATGACTTCTTGTGGATCACTCTACTCAACTGTTGACAAATATAGAGGAGCTAACGTATAGCTCCTGAAGCTTCTCCCTGCAAAATTATCTAAAAGACCTTGATATCAATCTTCTTTATTGTGTCATTTTGTCAAGCAAAGAGCAGTCAAGGGGTCTGAGAAATGTGCTACTCTCAACAAAGAGAAACACAGTTAAAAACTTCTAAAGCTGTTATTCACACAGTTTGGGAGCATCTATGTCCCTTCAAATCACAGAATGAGTTCACCAAAAGGTAACAAATGATGGCTAGGAAGAGAAATGGTGCAGAGCTCTGAGAGGTTGCCCTGGGAAGGCAGTGCTGTGCCTTGCGTGTCTATGCATTGTGTACCTATTATGAGAAAGCAAGTTTGTCATTCTCTCCCTCTTCCTCCTCTTACCAAATACCACAACAAGGCGACATACATCATGTGAGATGTTGTAAAGATCATGCTACAATGCACCTAGAACAGCATTACCTGGAGCCTCTTAAATAGTAATATCTGGAACCCACACACCCTTGCTGACTTGGAGCTGGTCAATTCTGAGTAGGGCCCAGGAATCCATTACTTAAATACATGACCCAGATGCCTCTTATTCCTCCCGCTTGAGGCCTGGCTTCTGAAGACCAGGAGTCGATGAGCCAGTAATTAACCCCTGGAAAAGTACAGAGTCACACTGCTCACACAGTTTGGCTTCATTGCTCATAACAGGAATTCAATACTTGAAAGTCTCTGAATTGATCGTTTGCTCAAACTGGTCGAGTTGGACAAATCTGTAAAACCTAGCATGTTTGAAAATTGCAGCATCAATTGCAGTCCTATGTTTTAAAATTTTAAACCAGTTAAGTATTCACCCTCAAACACCTTCTGATTCAAGCTTCATTAGCATTTTCTCTTACGCAGTGAATATTGTGATGAGCTTTATTACCATATGTCTGAATTAGCTTCTTAAGAAGCTAAATATAATTGTGAAATGAGAAAATATGAGTGAATGCAGAGGGAAATTTTCTTGTGCTTGTCCCCTCCACATACAGTGATATGCTTTCAGCATGCATGAGAGTCTGATGAATAAATTAAAAGACAATTTCTAAATTGTGTATTGATTTTCATACCACATACAATAAGGCCATGTACCTGATGGAGACCATCATAAGGGGCATACATTTTAAAATGAAAGTCAGACTTAATAAAATAAAATGTAAAAACATAATACCTTATAGGAAAATATATTAATGCCCATTTTCTCTGATAACTGAGAACATTAGTTATCCTGATATCAGAACTATTTTAAAATAATTATTAACAGAGTGAGCACAAAGTCCTTAAAAGCTTCATCATTTTCTCTAGCACTGGCTGCCATCTAATCTAAAAAAAAATAAATAGTCTCAGAGAATGCAATTCATCATGCAGCATGTTCTACTTTAATAACTCGTTAAATTGCCATTGACGATGTTGGCAAAGTTTATGGCAGATTTTCTGTTTAGTTTTCTGTTTAGCACCTCAGTCATTAGGCACCCAAATAACATATTGGCCTGTGGATGCTTAAATTGGTTAGGTTTCCATTCTAACTTGTCAATGCCTTATCTTTCTGATTGTTTACTGCCTTGAATATATCCTCCTCATTTGTAAACAACGAGAAGTTTTCCCTGCCTTTTAAACCTTATTGCCTATGATGGTGTTCAAGGGGGACTTTATTTTAAACTCACATACATTTACTAAGACTAGAAATGATGTTGGATAGTAAAGTTCAAGAGCTAATTTTTCAGTGAAAACTTTAAACCCAGCTGTTTTCAGGGCAACCAACAATATATAACATCAAGAACAGGAAAATGAAGGAGGCTCTCAAAGTACTGAGGTAGATGATTGCATCACTAAGTCTGAAGGTCCTTCCAGCCAGAGAAGCTTGATCATCTGAGTGACTTCTCTCATTACACAGATGAGGAAACAGGAGCAGGGATTACATGGCATTGAGGACCTTAAAACTTAATTCAAAATTAGGATGTGATACATCCATGCATGTGGTAGGTACTGGAATATAGATGATGGCTTGGTGGCTGAAAAAAAAACAAGACCCTTTAGAGAAGGGACCCCTCTACTATACAAATGGTTCTCAGACTTGTTTTCCCTCATGGGATATACCTCAGAGATAACATTTAGCTCTATGAACTACATTCATTACTTTTCAATATGGGGTGCTCCACTATCAAGTATCATGATATATAAAATTCCCAGAAACGCAACTTGATTCTGCCTCATTTCCTTCTCAGTCCACCAGTGTGACTTAATATCATATTTAAGAACTGTGATACTCCTTACTGCTATGAAAACGAACTAACTCAAGATTAGGTGCCAGGGGAGTTGACTTTTATGAAATTGGAGTAATACATTGTCATTTAAAAGATTTCATTAACATAAGCTATTGCTTTTTTTTGGCCGATGTTAATTTTAAACCTTAAATACACAATCAAATACTCTGGTGGTTTCTTTAAGGAGCACAGTTTGTGAAAGAATAAGGAACGTGTAAGTCCACAACATTTCCTTAGGTTTAGATTCAGTGTACATGGCTTTGGGGTATTATCGTTCGTCACAGCAAACATTAACTTAGGAACAGAATAGAGCTGGCAATAATAGCTTGCTTGATATCACAAAATTTGTAAACCTGAGATTTGAAGTTTAACTTGTATTTATGATAAAAACAGGTTATCTATATACATAAAAGCCTAAACGACCAGTTGATTCTTTGACGGCTCCACTGGTCGACCAGTAGATATGGCACACACTGATCACCAGGGGGCAGACGCTCAACACAGGAGCTGCGCCTTGGTGGTCAGTGCACTCCCACAGCAGGAGTGCCACTCAGCCGACCAATGGGTGCCAGACACCGGGCTCATGGCTGGGGAGCGCAGCTGCAGGGGTGCAAGCCTCTCCCAGGAACACTCCCCCTGTGCGCCCCTCCCCCATCCAGAATGGGACTAGGATCAGGACCACATTGGGACTGACTGGGTGCAAGCCCGCGGCCATTTCTCGGTCCTGGGCACACAGGTATCGCCCTAGGACGGGTGCTCCGAGACCACAGCAGAGCGGCAGCGAGCCTACCTAGCAGTGGTGGTGGCAGGCGCAGTGGGGCTGGGATGAGTGGGAGCAATGCAGAGCCCAGCCCAGGCTCAGGCTCCTCCCAGCCACCTGCCACTTCGTGCACTGCTACATCCCTTGGGGAATGTAAGACTGCCAATTTTGGCCAATCCCTGCAGGCCAGGCCCAGGGACCCCACCAGTGCAGGAATTTGTGTACTGGGCCTCTAGTTTTCTAATGATTATAAGAGCAACATCTTGAAAATATTCAGAAATATATTTCTAGAGAAGGCAAAAATACCCAGAAACATTTTAAATAAAAATATAGTAACTGATTATCTAGACAATTACATTTACTCAGCCTAACCTGTTTCTGTGGGCTTTTTGTGCCTTTAAGTTGCCTTTGGTTAAATTTCAAGCTTTGTAACTAGTAAATTGTTCTAATACAATGAAGTTCACTAGCTGATATAAAAACATAAAAAGTCCGGGATAATAAGATTATTTCATTGAGGTGTAAATAAAATTGCATGTGTCATGTATGCATGTGCATGTGTGTGTATACAGTCAATATACACATTTTAAGACATTTAAATAATATAGAATTCAGAAATATATACACAACAAATGAATGTCCTGTTTCAATCTCATTTCATAGAGATCAGAACTTTCTCAACATGTAAACTGACAGCTAGGAATGATTCTGAAGGAACATTATTTCTAAAGCAATCAGTCTATAATGCCAGTCACAGGGTTTGTTTGTTTTTTTATTTCTCTTTATTTTGTTTTTTTAAATCCTCACTTGAAGATATTTTTTCCATTGATTTTTAGAGTAAGTGAAAGGGAGGAAGGAAAAGGGTGAAAGAGAGAGAGACATCTCAATGTGAGAGAGACACATCGACTATTTGCCTCCTGCATGCTCCCTGACCAGGTCTGGGGATGGAACCAGCAACTGCAACCCAGGCTCATGCTCTTGACCAGCAATCAAACCCAAGACCCTTCAATCTATGGGCTGATGCTCTAACCACTGAGCACCAGCCAGGGCAGCCAGTCACAGGTTTTTACCTCACTCAGGATCCATACCAGGAAAAAAAAGGACATATCTCCATTCATACTTTCATTAAGCACTTGTCCATTGTTAATTCCTTTAGATTTGAACTTCAGAAAAATCCATAAGTAAAGCAAAATTTGCTTAAGTGCGATGATAATATTTGCCATCTGTGGCACAAAAGTACTTCTTGGGCTCCTTGAAAGCAAGGCCAATTATAATTATTGCACTGCTTTTACTCTCAGGCTTGTTTCTTGGCTGATGTTAAAGGTTATATGCATTCCTTGCTATAAGACTTCACAGAACATAGATAACATAAACAAATATAAATTACCATGAAAATCTAATTTATCCACCTTTTAACTACACATCATTCCGCAATTCTAAATATCCATAATTCTCAGCATGTGGAACCGGTGACCTCATTAGGCATGAGGAAATGTTGTGTTCTTATTTTAGGCTCAGAAACAAATGCTGCCCACACACTTCTATGGTCCATCTTAGATTATTTTCCTCTTCTGAATTTACACGAGGGCAAAGAGTTTTGCAAAGAACTGTGGTGGAGCAACTAAAAAACTCTGAAAGCAATTCCAAGATTTGGTGTGCACTGAGAAAACTGTTTCTCTACTGGGACAAAAATCTAAGAGGACACAACAGAAAAGGTGTAACTGTCACATCCCAGAACGTCACCTTACCTCACTGCCAAAGAGCTAGAGAGACAGAAATACAGGCACTCCGCGTAGAAATGTATTCATACCTGACAATTCATTTTCACAACGAAATACAGGCATACTCTGAACAACTTCCTCCCAATAAACACCTCCCTGATTGGAGGCCTTTTAGCACTAAATCCCAGTGCTCCAGAGCATTTCTGTATGTTAACAAAATGTTATGTCGCTAATGTTTCTATAAGAGCAGTTTTACATCCCCAAAATTCAACCCACTATTTATCACAAAATAACTGTGGTAAACCTTAAGTTATATTACAAACACCATTGGTCATAAGACACAGTTATATTTGGACATCTGAAAAGGTCATTTGTGTCAAAAATAAAAAATAATGTGTCTATTGGTGCCTGCGAGGGCAAAATAGTGTCATAACCAGTGAGAATAATTTTCAGTCGTTGTGTGCTCATGCTGAGCATATTTCTGCAGGGACTGTCTTACTTAACTAGTGCTTTTGCTGGTGGGTCCCTAAAAAGTTGAGAAGGAACTAAAGAAAATTGTGGACAAGGAGTAAAGGAAAGCAAGAAGGCGGGAAGAAGTTAATGAACCATATTGATTGGTCATCAGAAAGGAGTATTTTAAGAATTTTGTATTTTAAAATAATAGTTTGCTACTTACATATAAAGCGTGTTTCGGTTGCATTTTAGAATGTTGATTAGAGGTTTAGTTGGTGTTTAAATGAGGTATAATTTCCCCCCACATGAAATAAGAGCTTTTACCCTGAGTATCTGATTTTCAGGAATAGATTTCTGTCAAAACCCTAGAAATGCCTGTTACATAAGTATAGAGATTATCACAAAGTAATGTATAATTTATGTAGTGTGTCTATCAAAACACTATTTATTAAAAATGTCAAATTTTATTCAAAGGCAAATTTAAATCATTTAAAATGATCACATATGTTTTATAATGTAACTAGAGGCCCAGTGCACGAGATTCATACACTTGGGGGAGGGGGAATAGCCTCAGCGCAGCCTGTGCCCTCTCACAGTCTGGAAGCCCTCGAAGAATGTCGAACTGACAGCTTAGGGGGAGCGGGCCTAAGCAGTCAGTCGGCCAACTTTAGCGCTGCCATGGAGACAGGAAAGGCTCCCCCCACCGACGCTGCACTCGCCAGCCGTGAACCTGGCTTCTGGCTGAGCAGTGCTCCCCCTGTGGGAGCGCACTGACCACCAGGGGGCAGCTCCTGTGTTGAGTGTCTGCCCTCTGGTGGTCAGTGTGCTTCATCGCGACCGGTCGTTCTGCAGTTCAGTCGATTTGCATATTAGCCTTTTCTTATATAGGATGAGATAACAAAATGATTATAAGCAATCTGATAAAAGTATATTCCAACTTACACTATGATTAAAGAACATTAACTTAGAATTTGAATTATAACTAACTTCTTATCTATAATCTAGTCTTCTAAATTTAAGAACTATACTAATACCTTGTGATAACACTTCAGGATTCACTATATCCATTTACATCTTACTAGCTATATTAGAAAAAGTCTGTGTGACACTTTACACAGTAGCTGCATTGATATCATAGTTAGCCAATATCTGCATCATGTCAAATGAACAGTAAAATACTAGATTGCAAAAACTACTAAATCTCAACACCCAGGCTGCTCTACTTACTAGAAGTAAGATTAGGCAAGTTGCATTACTTCTCAATTTAATATGTTTGAGGTAATAATAATGTCTACTTCATAGAGTTGTTTTGGTTAAATGTAGAAAAAAGTTCAGGTAATAAAGGTCATTTATTGGTACAAATTGCTTCCTGTCAAAGTGAATAATGTATTTTACCCCTGATATTTTTAACATAATTTTCCTTGCATGTGCAATGTAAGTAATAATACAACCTACCTTACAGAGCTGAGAGGATTAAATATACAGATTGACATTAAGTTTTTAGCCCCAAACCTGGAACAGAGTAAATCCTTAATAAGTGTGAGATTTTTATGTCATTGTGAAAACCCAGTGTACTGGGGTTTTTATTCTTATAAGGGAATAAAAAGACATTTCTGCAGCCATTTGTACTAAGAAATAACCAACAAATGGCTTTTGCTATGTGTAAACAAGCCATGCCCAGGGTCAGAGCCTGACACAGAAATGTCACAGTGAATCTTCACTGAATAACACATCACCTTAATCCACAGGGACAGGGAAATGCTGAAAAATATAGACAAGACTACTTAAAGCCAACCAACAAACAAACACAGAACAAAAGTGGTATGTGGTCATAATAGTAAATGTTTAAGATTACAGCTATCTTTCTTTTTTAACCTCTCTATCCGATTTACTGGTTAAATGCATTTGCCTCTGAACACTAATGCTCTGCTCTTTCCACAAGACAATTATACTTCTCTTTTCCCTAAATACTTCATTTTGATCAGAGATTTGACTATATCCCCAGGCTATGTTTTCAAAGAGGGCAACAGTCCTACTGTTGATAAAGAGATTCATTGTAAAACTCATTTTTTTCTATTAATACCCAATGACAGTCATTTTGATGAGATGCGGTAACAGATGCGAGTTGACACCTACAGAATTAAAACTGAGTTTCTACCTGGTATTATGCCTATGGTAGGCACCAAATAAAATGTCATGGCATGAAAGCTTAGCATCTGACTATAGAAGCTTTTCAGTAAACATAGTGCATAATGTACTTGGAGTTCTAAATCTTTATCATTATACAAAGTTCAAACTAGTTCAAATGGCTACTCTCACATGGAAAGTCATTTGGCTACCCCTTCATATTGAACATCCATCTGAAGATCATTATTAATAAGGGAAAACATATTGTTATATCTAGAGACTTTTCCATGGAGTCTATTAACAAATATACCAATTCATCAAAACTCCTTGTCAGTCCCAGAAGGAAAGCTTAGATATAAATGTATCTATTTGTCAATGAATGTCTATGGTTCTTTGCACATCAACTAAATTATTTAGAAGAAACTGGATTAGGAGATCCCCATTCCCATGAATTTGTTTCATAAAGACCTTAATAAATGAGGAACTTGCATTGATGGCCTTTTCCAGTAAGCATATATTCTCCTTAATGGTTCCTAGCAAAAAAGGTTGAATGTACACATTGCTCCAACTGAGTACTAAACAATCCCAAAATAAAGAGAAAGAGAGATAAAGTGACCTGTCAGAGGAAACTCTCCATAGAGAATGGGGATTAGCATTGCTTACTAATGCTTAATGAATGGAAAATCTAAACATTTTATCAAATGAAAGAAAGAAATATTTTGTCTTCTGTCTTCCATATGTTTATCAGGGTATCAATGCTATTCTAATGGCTCTATCATTCAGAATACCATTGCACATTTTCAAAATCTCCTTTAATAAATACATACCTTTTGAATGAGCACCATTCATTGATTATAAAAATGTTTATTAAGTATTCAATGCATGGCAGATAAAATTAGATATAATCAAATATAATTCCTATTTTCTGGTTGTTAAATTTTTTCAAGAATGCCAAAACAACTAATAACATGATATAGAACACTGTTTATCAAGAGGAACAGACAAAATGGGGAACAAATGAAAGAGGTCAGCTGGTGGAAAGAGGTGATTCGAGCAAGATTCCAGGTATGGATTTTACTCTCTTTATAGTTTCCCTTCTAGACTACAAGCCCATTGAGGGCAAACTCCAAGTCTGAATTTGCAAATATCAGTGTTTAAATTTATGTTTTCAACTTTTAAAGTTGCCAATACATTTTTACATTTGCCAATTTCATTTGGTATTTACTACCTCATATGAATTATGATTGATTATTTTCCACTTAATTTATATTTTAATGTTTTGTCATGTTAACCTTTAGCAAGGCTCCATACAGAGTTTTACTCACAGTATACCTTCTACATATCCTCCCTATAACTGCATTAACTAGAAAGTAACTAGAATTTACATGCAACTACAGTAGCTTTGCCAAAAATACAATCTTCTCACATATATTACATACTTTTCAACACAGTTCTATGCATGTAAAAATAAAATTGCTCCATAATTAGAAAAAAAAAGTGTACTTTACTGGATTTACAAGAATATGGTGACCAAAATTAACATTTGCCTAACCTGTACCTATTTTCCAGGTTGGTGAAAATTAAATAATATTGATTGCTATAACCCCTCACACACTATGTGGTTTTTAAAATCATGTACAAGATTTACTTTAACTTTTGAAGAAAAAATATAAACTAAGTGGAAAATAATCAATCATAATTCATATGAGGTAGTAAATACCAAATGAAATTGGCAAATGTAAAAATGTATTGGCAACATAAATTGAAAACATAAATGTAAACACTGATATTTGTAGAGTTGTTTTTTATCTCACCAACATTATAATAGAGCCTCATGGTTCTTGAAACTTCACTTTCAAGGAAACAAGTAAATTAAAAAGGCAAAAATACAGCAAAATATTTACACACACACACACAAATATCTTACTATGTGATTAAAATACTTTCTAAGGAAAATGGTGAAATAATATATGTAGATATTAAAATAAGGTATAATGTATATCATAAGAATATTAAACATTAGCAACATCATGTAATAAAAATGTATTGAAAACACACACACACACACACACCGCAACTAGAGATCAAACTCACAACCTTGGTGTTGCTCTAACCAACTGAGCTACCCAGCCAGGGCCCCACACAATCTAAATGGAAGGTGGAAGATTTTATATATGTACGTGCATGTGTATATGTTGGTGTGTGTGCCGAAGTGCAATGATAGAAGATACAAGACAGACTCGTATCTGTTTTCCCTGTGAAGTCTCCTTTCATATAAAGACATGTGGAGAGCTTCATAAACTGCCATTAGGAAAACAGCGCTGTAAGGCTTGAGCAGTTGCATTCTCATCACATGACATGTAAATTACAGTAAAGGTGGAAACACAAGCGTGAGGTGATTCTCAGTCTTTATGGCTTCTTCAATGTCTGAAGGATTATTATGTACCTTATAATTTGTTATATTCCCACCAGACAGTAGAGGACAGCTAATTCCCAATGTCACAGCGGAGAAAAAAAAAGTTATTATTCCATGTAATCACTGTCAATTACGTTGGCAATAAAAAGTGGAGAACACAGAATGTCACAGAAAAAATATGAAATGATCAGGTTGGGTCTACAAATCCTGACTGTGAGTGAGCGCATTTTAATTATTCTCCTCGAAAATGGATATCTTTATTGCCTAAGGGACATTGAACAGTTCATGCAAAGGGATGTCACCAGCCGGAGCCTGAAAATGCAGGGTGGCAGAATCCAGCGCGTGCTTTTCATACATTACCCTTATTTCTGTGATGAGAATTGAATATAAGGACGAGGGAAGAAGGAGTCTGACCAATCATTTCATTAAGTGATGGTGGCTCAGACTAGGCACCAGAAGTGAAAGAGATGAGAATTACTCCAAGTCTGAACAAAATTTGAAAGTAAATCTAAGAGAATAAGCTTATTGGAGATGATCTGGGTTGTAGGTAGGGCAGGTGAGTATAGGAAGACAAATCAAGTATTCAGTTTTAGACCTGATTTTCAAATATCAAATATGATATCTGATTTGAACTATGGGGGAGATATCTGGACTAGATACTTGCATTGATTTGAAGAGAAAAACACACTAAAATTAAGATTTGGGTACACACTTCCAGGTATAAAATACATAAATAGTGGGAATACATGGTGACTAAAGTTAATATTGAATTGTATATTTGACTAATTGTGCTGATCATTTTCAATATATACAAATATTAAATCATATTCTGTCCACCTGAAAGGAATATAAGGTTATTATGTCAATTATACCTCAGGAAAAAAAAATTAGGTGGAGAATGATCCAGGAGAGGGAAAAATACTGGCCAAGTCATGCAACAGAGAACTCTAGCCCATTTCCAAACCCATTTCTTTCTCTTCCCACAGCACTTTTAGATCGCATTTCCTGGCTTCCCTAGAAGGTTAGTTTGATTGAATTCTAGCTGAAGTGCCACTCCTAATCCTAGGGCACATCAGTTTCTCATGCACAATAGATACCAATAATGTATTTTCATAATAAACCCAGCTCGGCTTGTGTTTGCCACCTGTGACTTCAATGTAGAATGAAGATCGTGTGGTCAAGATGGGCTGGGATTATTGCTGTTGGCAATGAGGCTCTGTGCTTTGATAAAACAAGTTTCACTTTGTATCGGTGATCATGTGAGATAGGAATGGTTTGGAGGCAATGCTCTCATATTTATCTTAGTTAAAAGAACTTAGGATGTGTTGGTGTTTTTTTTTTTTTTAATTTACTTCAAAAAATGCCTATTGAACTTATATCAAGAAAAAACACCTTCTACTAAGTTGTAGGTGGGAAACCAACAAGTATATGATACGGTCCCTGACTGAAATGATGTGGTCTATAGGGGCTATGGAAAAGACACATGAAATACCATGGAAGGTAGAACATTATACATTTACATGAGATGAAAGAGATGCAATGAAGGTCCAAATGAGGAGAACATAGCAGAGTTTTTCTTTAAACTTTCCTGGAGATTTTAATTATATTTCACCCTTTGCCCCCTTTTATTGCTCTCCATTCCTGAGCTGCCCTTCTCAAGTCCCAAATCAAGGAAAAGGTCTGATACCTGGACCTTCCGCGGAGGCACAATCCAACCACCATGGGGTAGTTTGGACAGGTCTCAAACAGTATCTCTCTACCAAAGTTTGCTCATTTTTTTCATGGTTCACACTACCTTAGAAAGCTTATTTTGTGGGGCTAAGATGTGCTTATTGAAAAAGTAAAATAATTATGTGGCAGCACATTGTTCAACACTTCAGTCATTGAAAAAAATATCAGATTTTAAGAATAATGCTGATGACCATCATCCTGTGTATTTCAAAATCTTATCAAAAATTAACTGAGTTTTTTTAACATTAAAATAACAATCCTCACAGTTTTCTAACTAAAAAGCTTTAACTGCTTCATTTGCCTAAAAGTAGTATTTACAAAACTAGAGGCCCAGCACATGAAATCATGCGAGACCCAGAGTCCCACCACTTCCATGGGGCCCAGAGTCCATCCCGCCATGGCCACAGGACCCAGAGTCCCTCCCGCCACGACCACAGGACCCATCAATGCACCTCCTGGTGACTGGTCGTTTGGTCATTATGGCATTATGGCCACTGGCTTTTTATAATATAGACGTAAGGCAAGAATAATGAGATCTACCTTATTTCTCACCAAGTGCTACACAAATAATTAAATAAAGCACAACTTTCTTTAAAGAATACATTTAACCCTCCCATGGGAGTGGAAGCAAGGGAGTATGTGGAGGGCCACTGGCAAGCACAATGGGGCGTTCTTAAAAATATTGTCAACTGAACCCAGGGTGCAGGCAGAGCCACGCCCTGGAGGCGGTCCTAGCCAAGAGGCAAGGACGCCACTCAGTCTGACCTTTCCAGCCCAGGTGCTAGGTGTAGATCCCATTATGTCGCCAGGAACCCAAAGCCCACCCAGATGTGATGTTACTTCCTGTTACTTCGAGTATAAATAAAGATCCCACCGGTGTGGGAGGCACTCTGTTCATCTATCAGAGGGCAGACGCCACACCCAGGCCCAGCTTTTCCCTCTATTTATGTCTCAGTCTTGTTTTTTCATTCTTCCTTAACCCTTGTTGCGTTCTACTCAAGATTTCTTGAACCCCCGCGTTCTCTCTTTTGGCGCTGGTCGCGGGAAGAGAGAACGTAACCCCATAGAAGCAGAAGATATTCATCCCTTCTTTCTGTTCTCCTGAGAAATGGATACTCCTTCTCTCTGTGGGAACAGGACTGGCTAGAAGTGCTTCCTACTAATGTAGTCTTTCTTACACAGAAAGCAAAGTGAGCCTGAAAAAAGATTCTTCTCATCCCCCCCCACCCCCCCCCCCCCCCAACTTCCCCGGCACACACTGAAAGAACACAGCTGAGTAACATAATTGAGCTCACTGGATTTCCTTGGTTTTGCTTTGCTATCCAATGCCCGAGTAAATGATAACAAGCAATCTTCTAACAAAGATTGTAAATGATAATCATTGTAAATGATTGTAAATGATTGTTAATTGCCAGCGTAAATGATAACAAGCTACCTTCTAACAGCAACTGTTATCAGCTCAAGTAATCCTTCAAGTACCACATCCCCTCTACATCAATTTCCAAATCCCCATACTCTTAGCCCTCTGTGAACATCCTTAGGATAGCCCAGTGGTCGGCAAACCGCGGCTCAAGAGCCACATGCGGCTCTTTGGCCCCTTGAGTGTGGCTCTTCCACAAAATACCATGTGCAGGCGCTCATGTACAGTGCGATTGAAACTTCGTGGCCCATGCACAGAAGTCCGTATTATTATATCCCCAACCACTGGGATAGCCAAACCCTGCTGAACAGGACCCTAATTCTTCCAGTCCATTCATGCCATGCCCTTTCACTTGTACAATAAATATTTCTAATTTACTTTTTAGGAAACAATGGGACTTAAAGTTCAGGAATGAATGTCACATAATAGTTAAGAACCCAGATCCTCGTGTCACAGCACCTTACTTCTAATTCAGCAACAACAACAAAAGAAAAAAAATCATTTCAAGGCTCATTTCTCACAACTCTTTCCCTTTTTCTTTAACACTTCTTTATTTTGAAATCATTTATTTTGTTATATGGTTAATGTCCTATCTTTAGTAATATCTTTAGATTTGTTATTTGAGTGACATAATCTCTGAATTCTTTCAAAGACACATTTTTCCCTCTGCATGACAAATATGTCTTGCCTGTCTATGGGATTTAGGTTGTATTCCTTCTAGTTTCCCAGCCTGCTGTGTTACAGTTGAGAAACTGAATCCCACTGATACTCACTTCCTTTGAAAGTAATATGCTCATTATGTCTGGAAGCACAGTAATCATTAGTGGTTTTGTGTGGTTTTCTGTTTCATTCTTCCAACCCATGAACATGACATTCCTCTGCATTTATTTATTTTTTGTTTTTGTCCCCCAGCAATGTTTTTATTTTTCAGTGTATTGTCTTGTACATATTTTTTAGATTTATTCCTAAATATTTCTAAATGTTTGGAATTATTGGAAGTGGAATTTTAAAAATTTCAACATTCAAATGTATGCTGATAGTATATAAGAGTGCAATGGATTTTATCTATTAATCTTCTACTTTGTGGCCTTGTCATATTATTAATTCAGTAGCTGGTAAGTAAACGCAGTGGATTTTCTATGTAAACTAATATATCATGTGCCATTAGGAAGAATTTTTACTTCCCCCTTGCCTATATCATAAATTTTCTTTTATTTGCCTTATTGTAGTTCTAAGGACATCCAGTATAGTGTTAAATATAAATGGTAATAGCAATCATCCTTGCCTTGCTCACAATATCAGAGGAAAAGAGTTCAGTTTTTAAGAATTAAGTATGTTAGCTGCAGGTTTTACAAAGATGTCCGTCATCGGATTAATGAGGTTCCCTGCTTAGTTTGCTGAGAGTTGAGTTTTTCATCATAATCAATGTTCAATTCTGCCAGCTTTTTCCGCATTTATTAAAAATATCATATGTTTTTACGTTTTTATGATACTATGGTATATTATGTTGGTTTGTTTTCAACCTGACATCCTGAGATAATTTCTATTTAAACATGACATTTATCTTTATCTCACTGCATTTTATTTGCTCATGTTTTATTAAAGGTTTTGCATCTGCATTCATGAAAGATAATGGTTTTTAATTTTCCGATTGGTAATTTTGTCAGAATTTAGTATTGGGGTTTTGCTGGTCTTGTGAAATAATTCATGCAGTGTTTCTCCACTGATTTTTGCAAAAAGTTGTATAAATTTGTTATCAATTTTTCCTTGATGTTTGAGAGAACATGTGTGAAACCATATGGGTTGGGAGTTTCTTTTTGTGAGAAGTTTTTAAAATATATATATATATTCATATTGATTTTAGAGAAGATGGGAGAGGAAGAGGGAGATAAAAACATCAATGATAACAGAGAATTATTGATCAGTTGCCTCCCGCATGCCCCACATGGGGGATCAAGCCCACAACCCTGGCACATGGCCTGACCAGGAATGGAACTATGACCTCCTGGTTCATACACAGGTCGACACTCAACCACTGAGCCATGCTGGCTGGGCTGTGGAAGGATTTTTGATAACAAGTTCAATTTATTTAATAGATATAAAACTAAGTTTTCTGTTACTTTTATTAATTATGGTAATTAATTTTATAATCAATGTAGCTATTTTGTCCAAGTTCCATATTTGATTGTTTCAACTTCTTCATAATATTTTTATCCCTTTAGTGTTTGTAGGATCTGTAATAATAACCATTCATGCATTCTTAACATCGGTAACTTCTGCTGCATCTCTTATTTTCTTGAATAGTCTAGGTAAGGATATGGCAATTTTGTTGATCTTATACTATAACTAGCTTTGATGTTTTTTCCTAACTTTGAAATAAAAAAAGCTGTGGTACATTTGCACAAGGGAATACTATGGAGCTGTAAAAAAGAAGCATGGATGGGCCTGGAGATTATTATGCTAAGCAAAAAAGCCAATCTGAGAAAGATGAATATCACATGATTTCACTTACATGTGGAATCTAATGAACAAAATAAACTGATGAAAAATAGGTCCAGAAACATGGAAGCATAGAACAGATGGACAGATCTTACAGAGACAGGAGTGGGGGTGGGGCGGTGGGGAAGAAATTAACCAAAGAACTTATATGCACATATGCATAACCTATGGACAGACAATAGTGTAGTGAAGGACTTGGAGGGGGGGGGATGGGTGTGGGGTGGAGGGGATCAATGGGGGAGAAAATGGGGGACATCTGTAATACCCTCAACAATAAAAATAAATTTTAAAAACTATGCCGTTCATTTCTGCTCTATTTATTTTAATTCCTCTACTTAGAATAAGTTTGTTTTTCTTAATCTACCTTCTACAGACAGAACATTAGGTCAGTGATTTTAGAACTTTACTCTTCTGTAACAAAAACATTTAAAACTCTATGTTTCCCTTAAAGCACTGCTTTAGCTGCATCCCACTCAAATCTTTGCCAAATCCCTGGCTACCTGTTTGATGAGAAGAAATGCAACTAACCTATTTGAAAGTTAATTTCTTAAATTCCCAAAAGGGAACAAGAATCCCTACATCCCTAAATTTGTCTGCATCTATTTAACAGTGTGCTCATTGACATTAGTAATTCCATTCTTTTTTTTTCTTTTCCAATTTTACCCTTTATTTCTTTTTTTTATTGCTTAAAGTATTACAAAGAGTATACATTAGTAATTCCATTCTTCATATGGATCCTCTAAGACTTCATTTCTCCAATTGTTTTTATCCTCTCTTTCCCCATTAACTCTTAACTCTGAATCCACAACAGGAAACACAAAACTGTAAGGGCTCTGTCCCCATCAACCTAAAATCAAATCACTATCTTTCCCTTCCCAGACAATATAATTGAAAGAATAATGTATAGTCACTGACTTCATTAAGACATGAAAGAGCAGAGCAGAAGAGGAGTACAGGGTAAAGAATGCTCACTTCATTTCAGAGGCAAAGGGTATTCAAGTAAGTATGAGAGTTGCATTTTAGGAAAATGACTGGGCAGAATGTGAAAGAGATTGGATGGGAAATGGCTGTAGGTAGGACCCATATTATAAGTATAAGTATACAGGGAAGTAGTTCAGGAATGAGCCTTAAAAGAGAGTGTTACATTGAAGATGGAAAAAAGAATAAAGACCAGAGAGATATTAGGGAGAAAGCAATGACAGTCAAGAATTCTCTCAGGCCCTAGCTGGTTTGGCTCACTGGGTAGAGCGTCAGCCTGTGGAATGAAGGATCTGGGTTTGATTCCAATCAAGGGCACATGCTCTGGTTATGGGCTCAATCCCCAATAGGGGACATGCAGGAGGCAGCCAATCAATGATTCTCTCTCATTATTGATGTTTCTATCTCTTTCTCTCCTCTCCCTTCCTCTCTGAAATAAAAATATATTTTTAAAAAATAATTCTCTCAGATTTTTGTTTAATAAAAATATTTTCTTTGTAGGCTTAATGGGAAGATTTTAAAAAGTAACATTTTAAAGCATCTTGTAGATCAGTAAATATTACTATTAGTATCACATAATTGGGCATAATAGTGTCTAATATTTAAAGTATATTAACCTTTGAATTAGAAAGCTTTTGCCAACAGTGATGAAAATATGGATTATAAAACTGTGTGAGAGTCTGACCTTCTCTATTATCTCAATACCCATAGCTTTCCTCTCAAGTCTGGTCCAGCTTAGAGTGAAATTGCTTTGTTTTTGGAAACTCCCATTTTCCCTCTTCTTAATACAATGTCCAAGAACAAACATTGGATTTGGAAACAAAAAGAAATGAGTCTAAATCTTTGCCAAATTTCTGGATACCTGTTTGATGAGAAGAAATGCAACTAACCTATTTGAAAGTTAATTTCTTACATTCCAAAAAGGGAACAAGAATCCCTACGTCCTTGAGTTTTGAAAGAGTTAATGAGAACAGGGTGAACAGTCTAGGTTGACAGATATCCTTGTCCACTGCATGGGTTATTTTGCTAATAGAAGATGCTTGGAATAAAGTATTTGTGTTTCTATCAAATATTCCTAAACAAGTTTATAAGTTTAAAAATATGGGCTTAATTCTAGCTGTATTTTACTAAGGTGATAGTACATTCACATGTATGTAATCTTTTATTAATCTAAAAATATGCATCTAAATTCTATGTTTATATTGGTTTAACTATTCTCATAGTTTAAAAGAAAGCATTTTTATTTTTTAAATTGTATTTACTTACTTACTTTTAATCCTCATCTGAGAAAATTGCTTCCATTGATTTTTTAGACAGAGTGGAAGGGAGGGAGGAGGGGGAGAGGGAGAGAGAAAGAGGAGAAAGAGACAGACAGACAGATGTTGATTGCCTCTTGTTTGGGGAGAGTAAGGGAGGGCGGGAGGGAGAAAGAGAGAGAGAAAGAATGAGAGAGATTGGTTGTCTCCTGCTTGCACCCTGGGCCAATGCTCTAACCATTTGGAAACACTTTAACTTCCTGGTTGCTTCATTTGCCTTTAGCAAGACCTCTTTCTTGAAGTCCAAAAAAACCCCAAAACTGCATGCAGCAAGCCAATTTTCTCATTTTCATCTTTTTTTTTTCTTTCCTGAGGATACTCAAGAGAGGGTTATTCTTTTATTCAGAGAAAATATCCTGGATCCATAGCAAATTGAAAATAATTTACCTGGGTCAAATCTACCACTTGCGTGCTCTCAAGTTCATCTACCCCAGCCAGCTCTGAGCACTCACACAGCTGCATGAGCAATTGCGGAAGTTTATTTTCATTAGCTGGGGACTTCTCAGCTCAGGAGGCCATACTTCCATCTGCGGACTTGATCATCCCATTAAGTGCTCTTTCTTCCAGAGCTTTTATATTAAAAGACAGTTAAATAAGTCTGCAGAGTCCCAGCATTGATCCCTGGAGAATACTACTCTTACTAACCAGCAAGTCAAAGACAAAATTCTTCCCTAAACTTCTTTCTTATTTTTAAAAGCTAGCTGTAGCTTAATGGCCAAGTGCTTCTGCCAATTTCATGATAACTGCATTTATAACAGGTATTCATCTTGAACCTGCACCCCTAGCCAAAAGAGATGGGTGGCCAGCTAAAAACAAAAGACAAGTCTTCCGAAGCCAGAAACCACACTCCAATGGAGAGATTACCAAAATGAGAGAAATATATACTGTATCTGTGATTAAAAAACTTCTGTATTTGTGGAAAGCCTCCTGAGTTCGTTTCTTCATCTATAAAATACAATTTATAACACCCACCTCAAAGTAATTGTAAGAATACATATATATCTGTGTGCTTAGTACATGGTAGGCTCTATGTTTTAAATATATAAGTGAAATAATGGCAATGGATGAAGAACCACTGCTCCTGCCTACTACATGAGAAAAACAAGTATGTTTTTCTTGCTCATTAATCTATGTAACAGCATAGATGGGATCGCTTCTCTTGAATACGTTCTTACAGAAAAGACAATAGGTGGACAGAAATAGCCTGAAAAAGAAATACAGGTTAACATATTTCTTAGCAGAATCTATTGCTGCCAAGGTGCCAACCCAGAAGTTTCTGAGCAGTAGTTGAGTGATTCCAGTGTTGATGTTCACTTTGAAATGAATTTGTAACTATGGAAACAATGTAACCTTTGGAAAAGAAAGGGTTTAATGGTGCTCACAAGTACAAAGCAAATTGAAAATGCACTTAACATCTCTAAACACCTCATATGTGTAAAAAAAACACATGGAGATGTGTTGGAATTTTGCATCATGCAAAGAAAAATATATTTACTAAAGCTATCGTGAGACTGGTAAACAACAGAAAACTGAAGAGTTCAATGCAAATGTGACCTCCTCATTGTAGCCCTGCCCAGGATCTTCCATCAAAATTAGTTGTTCTATTCTTAGCACTTAGAGATTAGTTCAAACATGGCATCTCTTCTTACAGCTATTTATATTTAAAAATGCCTCTCTCAATAGATATTTGTAAGGCAAAGGCAAGCATGTCAAACTCACGGCCCATGGGCTGCATGTGGCCCACAATGAATATTTTTGCGGCCTAGCTCATATCATGGTACGTAAGGAACGTTTTATAAAAATTTCGTAACTTAAGTTTGACAACATCCTGTTATACACAATTATTAATATCGAACTACAAGGTTCACTAATAACTGATTACTGTAATTGTGTTGCATTCGTTTCCCTTACGTGACTTACGCGCAGGCGCACCATTTCTCTCCACTAATAGTAGCAGCGAATATTTTAGCCGCCAATTGCCATGTCATTAGTCTTCTGCTGACTTGTTTGGCGTGCACAACAGGAAATATTTTGCTTTCGGTTTATTTGTGTTACACTTATTAATTTATGCAGTTATTCAGTGTCTG
This sequence comes from Myotis daubentonii, assembly GCF_963259705.1. Taxonomy (NCBI): domain Eukaryota; kingdom Metazoa; phylum Chordata; class Mammalia; order Chiroptera; family Vespertilionidae; genus Myotis; species Myotis daubentonii. The sequence goes on from NC_081840.1 coordinate 217,535,944, forward strand.
GTAGATTAATGTTCAAGAAAAATATTAATTTTTATTAAAATGTTCTATTATTTTATGTTAACGATTACTCATTTATTTCAGCCCTTTGTATTCAGCATATCTCTATTGAAATAAACCTGCGTTTCTATGAAAATTGAAGCTTTTGGGGTCTTTTTTGCAGCCTACACAAACTTAAACCTTGTTTATTTGCCCATGTTAGCCTTTGAGTTTGACATGCTTGCTTTAACTAATTTACATTTTTCTCTATTTTATGAAGATTCTAATGAAAGCCTTAGGTCAAATTATGTATTTAATATATATTACTTGAATTTTAGTATTAATATTATTATGTTAGTTATTAAGCTATTGTTTTATTCAATGTATTGTTCTTAGATTGTCTTTAACTCATTTTATTCTTATTTTGTTTTTCTTTTTTAAAAACATCAGGTTTACTGAGGTATAATTTATCATATAGCAAAAATTACTCCTTTTGATGTGTTTTATGACTGTTAAAAGGTATATACAATCATAATCACCACCACACTCAAGATAAAGAATATTCCACTATACACACATTTCCCTTGCACCACTTTGTAACTGATGTCCTCAACCCAACCCAAGCACCTTAAAACACCTATTTCTCCCTTGAGTTTTGCATTTCAAGATTGTCATACAAACAGAACAATATAGTATGCAGTCTTTCTTGCCAGGTTTCTTTTCCTTGGTATATTTTTCAGATTTGTGTATGTTCTTGAATGTATCAGTAGCTCACACCTTTGACTGCTCAATCACATTCCATCATATGGATGCACCATAGGTTTTTCTGTTGACCAGTCAATAGACTTTTGTTTATTTCTGATTTTGAACCATCACAAATCATGCTGCAGTGAAATTTTAATACAGGTTTTTGTGTGGCCAGGTTGTTTTAATTTCCATTAAGTGCATACCTATAAATGGGATTGTTGAGCCATCAAATGTACATTTAACATTTTAAGAAAATGACAAACTGGTTTCCATTGTGGTTGTACAATTTGTTTTTCCTACCAGCAATGTACAGTCACCCTTCTTATCCACAGGCTCCATATCCATGAATTTAACCAACCTCAGATCAAAAATATTTTTTTTAAAAGTTACACTGTTGCTGACATGTACTATGTAATTAGGCCTGTTATGGTTGCATCTGTACTGAACATGTACAGACTTTTTTTTCATGTCATTAGACCCTAAACAAGGCATTATAACAACTATTTATTTAGCATTTACATTTATTAAACATTATAAGCAATCTAGAGATGATTTAAAGGATTGTGTAAGTTATATGCAAAAACTATGCCATTTCATGTAAGGGACTTAAGCATCCTTGGATTTTATTGGGGGTGGGGAGTCCTCAACAAATCCTGAAACCATATACAGGAGGAGGATTGTATATGAATCCCCGTCACTCTATTTCCTCATAAAAACTTGGTTTTGTCATTTAAAAAAAATTTAACTGTCCTAATAGATGAATGTTGTATTAGTTTGCTAGGGCTCCATAACAAAACACTAGTCCTGTTGGCCTACACAACATACATGTGTTTTCTCATTTTTCTTTTCTATGTATGACTTCATAGCTTATAATTTTATATGTAAACCCTTGCTTAGTGTTAGGCCTCACAAATTTTTCTCCTTTCCTTTGAGAAATTTTATAGTTTTAGGTTTTACATTTACATCTATGGTTCAGTCTGAGTTAATTTTTCATGGGTTGAAGTTCATTTTTTACATATGGATGTCCAATTGCTCATTCGTTGGAAAGACTATCCTTTTCTTGTTGAATTATCTTGACAACTTGGTCAAAAATGAATTAACTATGTGTGGGTCTATTTCTGGACTTGCTGTTTTGTTACATTGATCTATATGTCTATCCTTCTCCCAATACGTGTTGTCTTATTTACCACAGCTTTACATCAAACCTTGGAAGTCTAGTAGTAGGTCCTCTATGTTCTTATTTTTTCAAAAAATTTTAGTTGTTTTAGCTAAATGACATTGATTTTAAATTTCAGAGTCAGTTTTTCAATTTCTACAAGGAAAAAGTCTGCTGGAATATTTATTGGTACTGTATTTAATAGGTAGAACAATTTAGGAAGGATTAGTCTCATAACAATTGAGTTTTTTTGAAACATAAGCTCATCTTCATAGAAAAACTACTCCTAAGATCCAGATGCCAATATCTACCTATTTACAGGACTTTCCCATTAGTTATGCTACAGGCATTTCAAACTCAGCCATTAAACTCTTGGCTTCTGTTTCTCATTTGGGGTTCACTCATTGCACAGTGAATTGGACCACCAAATGGTGCACCACCACTAACTGCTTTGGCCAAATAATTAGGATTCAACATTCATCCTTGTCTTTCTTTCACATATCATGTCATATCTTCATATCTAGCAGCAAATTCTATTTTTCTCTTCCATCAAAATTTATCCTGAATTTGAATTCCCATCATAACCTCCACTGCCAACATCCTAGACCAAGAAATCGTGATATCCTGCCTAAGGTAAGGCAGTGGCTTTCTAACAAGTCTCCTGACCTCCAAACATGCCTGTTCTACCTACTATTCATAGAGAAGCCAGAGTGTTGTTTATAAAATATGAATTAAAAAGTATACACTCCCCCATGTATACAAACAAACCACCATAGCTTCCAAGTATAATTAAATTTTTTTTAAAAAATTCCTTACCAAGTCCTAAGAGGGTTGTTGTGACATTACCAAATCCTAAATCATTTCCTCTGCCTTGTTCATTATACCACCGGTGCCTGAGCATGCTTCCTGTTTTCAATTATCTTATTCATCTCACAAGGCTTGTGGACTTGTGTTTTCTTGGTCTAGAATGCTTTTACTCCAGATCTTCACATACCTTAGATTCTTCATTTCAATTTGGTTTCTCATCAAAGATCACTACCTCAGAAAGTGCTGGGATTTCTTCCCATGAAACTGTAGACTTCAATCTCTCTATCACACCCTGCATATTCCTCTGTAGTTGTTACGGCTCCTTGACGTGATCTCTCATGCTTGTCTGTCCCTTTATGTACTGTCTTTCAAATGCAGTATGTGCTCCATGAAGACAAGTGCTTTCTCTGCCATGCATACATTCTATCACCACAACCTAGGCTAGTGCCTGGCACATGTAAAGTGTTCCTTAATACTCGTGGAACAAATGAGCTATCGCATTTCGCTTCCCAGGACTAACAAAAATTTCCACAAACTGGATGGCTTAAAACCACAGCAATGTATACAGGGAAAAATGAAGTCTGGGGAAATGAGAGCATCCATTTGTTGAATATTAAGGTAGGACTATCCTGTAGAAACAAAGCTGAGCAGTGGAGATAGAAAATCTGATTTCTGGCTACACTTATTTTATTCTTTTTTTCACTTATTTTATTCCTGAATCAACCCAAGCCGGAAAGTCAACATCTACAGCTCTTATTTGGTTGAGTATAAGCCAGTTCATCTTTTTTAATTATTTAAGCAAGTTTAATTTTAGGTTCCTGTTACTTGCAAAATATGACTTGGAAAAAAATTCACTTACTTTAAATTCTCAAAATAATAAAACCATTATGTCAGTTAGCATGCACTGATTTTCAGTGAAATTTGATCATTGTTTTGTGAAGTATGCCTCGAGTTTCATACAGAAAATGCTATGTAAAAACATCTGTTTCCTTGGATTTCCTAATCATATCTATATTTGAAACCAATTACTGCACTTGAATTATTTTACCATAGGCGACAGTACGTTTGTTTAAAAGTATATATACTGGGTAGTGCTATTCTAATACTGATGTGGGTTATTTTTTAAGACTATAAACTTCAACTTTCTTTGCCTAAATTATGATGATAATAAAAAGTGTATGGTAGTCTCTCTGTGATGTTTTTCAGTAAAATCAGTGCCTTCGAGTTATTTTAAAGTGCAGGAAACTGAGTTTATGAAATATTTATGAGAGATCGCATCATGTCTACAGCGGTTCTCAGCTGTGACTACAGCATATGGTTTATAAATTGAAACAGGTGTGAGAGAACAGGTGGTCACAGCCTAGCCAGGGGAGGACTGCAATTTACCAGGGGAAGCAACTTGATGAAACACCACCATGGGCACTGAAGGCCACTTGCTGATTGGACAGAAGAAACCAGAAGATGCTCACAGAGGAAAAAGGGTATGGCCGCCCTGAACATGAACGTGTTCACCTCCCCAAACCTCACATATGGGAGATGGAAAGTGCTCAGTGTCACTTGCCATGGGGAATGACTGCAAGTGAATCTACATATGGAATGCGGGTAGTTTTACATTCAATTGCACTAAAAGAAAAAGGGGGGAAAAAATCTTCCTTTTACCTCTTTTAAAACAGAACTAGTTCAAATGAGGTCTACAGCCACTTCCAAGTATGCTGCCTACACTATTTCCAAGGAAATTGCCTACCACGTATGCCGGTCTGCACCCACAATCCAAATATCGGGAAAATGTCCCCTTTTTACTTAAGGTGGTGGGTATAGTGTCCTCCTGTTATTGCAGCAAATGCCTTTAAGATAAGCCATCGAAAAACTCCATATCGTTTACAGAATAAGGATGACAGAAGACAGTATTTCTGAGTTTTACACTCCCTCCCTGTCAGGGCCAGCCTGACAAGGTTGAGCCGGGCTGAGGCAGGGAGGTGGGAATTGAGAAAAGAAAGAAATACAGGAAAGCGGGGTTGGGAGGACTCCAGCTCTTTAAATGAACTGAAGCAACTTTATTAGCCACACAATCCTATTTATACACAACACACTGAATAGGAGGTCTGTCAAGAGGAATGTATTCTTTGTTCCTCTTTATCTCTAAGGGAGAGACATAGCAGAAGGACAAGTTCTCAGTACAGCATATCTCAGTAAATAGTTACAGACTTCTTGGTAAGCTATGAAAGGCTGTTCTCATTCTACAAATGTTGCTCTCATTCTACTGATAATCGCCATCCAAACAAGTCTGGGAAAACTGTGTGGGTAAGGGTCCCAGCCTTGCTAGCCCCTACAGGTGCAAGGACCTTGCCAGCTTACATCTGGCCCCCAACACCTCCCCACAGCCAGTACCTTATTCTACATTCAGTTAAGCTTAGTAATCCATACAAATGGGAAGGAGCTGAGCTACAAGAGCTAAAAAGATGTGTTACTCCATGATTTGGAATGCGCTTCTGTACTCACATTTATATATAACCTTTTACCATCTTATAGAGATTCACAAAGCTTCAAATGAAATGGCTTATACATTTTAAAAGATACTGTGTAAAATGTAGAGAGTAGGCCATCCTCCTCCCCTGGTTCTCATCCATACCCTGGTATGCATTCAAGTGAGACCAACACTACTACCTGGAAACACGGTGCAAAATCTCAGGTAAACAGAACAACCCTTCTTTATTTCTTTAAAATTCTTTCTACTAATAGGTAGTTTGTCTTATTGTAACGTGGAGGGTTCATTTATAGAACAAAAGCAAACAAGGCAGAAAGAAAAGTAACAAAGGGCATTATCATCAGATACTTATCCAACGGAAAGCAGACAAGGTGGATGCACAACATGGAGCTCCCACCCAAACACACGTGCACACATGAACACACGAGTACGCACACGGGTGCACACACCCACACACATGCACATGCATACTGTGCACGGGCTTTGAGACTAGACCTCCCTCCCTCTTCATGGCTGCTGGGGATCTAAAAGCTGACAGCTCTCAGCTGATTCCTGTCTCCCAACAATTGCTCTTCCCCGCCCCCCACTCCCGCCCCGCATAAAGTGACCAAGCAGGCGCTAGAGGCCTTCCCAGTCCCAGAGCTCCCTGAGGCCTCCCCTCTATCCATTCCTGCAGCTGCACTTCGTCTCAGAGGTTGACCCTCAGGGCACTACCCAATAAGCTTCCTGCACCCAGATCTCTCTCTCAGATGCTGGAAATCACAGTCTACAGTAGTCAATGCCTGAAGTGGTCCAAGGAAGCAGGCTGGATGACCCACTGGCCAGCTGCCCACAAGAACACCTTTGCAGGCAATAGGCAGAATACTGACATCTCTTGGCATGAAGTGGCACTGAGATTTGTTAAACCTTTACTCTTAGCAGCTGGTATGTGCTGGAAGGGAATGCGCTGGTGGAAGAAGTATCAGGCTTTGAAGAAGCACACGAAAATAGTTCTTATATCCAATGGAATTGGATTACTATTTTGAGGGAATGAAACACTGAATGTGATTAATCAGCAATTAAATCCTAAGAGGCCCTCGTGGCAATATAAAGAGACTCCCCATCTTGTGAACCCAGAGGACAGAAGAGTAAAATTTAATCATAAAAGTAGCAGAATCTCAGAGGGGGTTGAGAAGGTTGAATTCTTATCCCCAACAGGTTTTGTGTACCAGCAGGGTTTCCAGTAAAATATGGAGAGCTATGGAACTGGGTAACTGAACACGTTGTCCCTATGAACAAGATGGAGACATTAAGACTTTTTCTCAATCTATGCAAACAGAAGGAATTAAGGAAAGCGAATAGTAGCCACCCCAATAAAAAGTTTCAAAACTTTGTCTGGTTTCTGAGTGTGAGCCAGTTTCCAGACCCAAAATCCACGTACTGAAGCTGTTGTTTCCAGAATGAAGGGCCTTGCAACACTGTGGCAAGGATGTGTGACATTATTCCCCCATTTCTGCTTCAAAGGAACCTACCACCACTGACTTCAGGAATTATTCAGTAGGGAAAGCAGAATGCCCAAAGACGTGAAGGACTGCCCTACCCAAGGTTCAGGCAGACTTTGATAATCAAGAACCCAAAGCCGTTGTCCTTGGTTGATTTGTTGATGATAGCCATTCTGACAGGTGTGAGGTGGTACCTCATTGGCGTTTTGGTTTGCATCTCTCTGATGATTAGTTATTTTGAGCATGTTTTCATATGCCTCTTGGCCTTCTGTATGTCCACTTTCAAGAAATGATTGTTTATCTTCCTTTTGTTAAGTTGTATGAGTTCCCTATAAATTTTGGAGATTAAGCCCTTATCAGATGTAACATTGGCAAATATGTTCTCCCATGCAGTGGACTCTTTTGTTATTTTGTTGATGATTTCCTTTGCTATGCAGAAGTGGGAATGAGGAGTGGGGAGGTTAATGATCAACCAAAGAACTTGTATGCATATAAGCATAACCAATGGACACAGACAATAGGGGGGGTAAAGGCTTAGGCTGGAGGGTGGGGGCAGGTTGGGAGAGGTCAATGGGGGACAATGGGGACATATGTAATACTTTCAACAATAAAGAATTTTTAAAAAAATCACACCCAAAATATTGCCAGTTCCTTTTGTTAGAGAGGGGGTTATAGAAGCCAGGTAATGAGTGGAATGCTGACTGTGTCTGGCTTACAGTACATCGACGCCATTTGTGAACCCAACTGGTAGTAATTTTCCTAAACCCCAAAGAAATGCTTGAATGGATATACTCGGTTGTTGACAGGCCCTACATTGGCTCACTGTCCTGTAGGGTAAGAACTATCATAGCGGGGAAGGGCAAGTGGTAACCTCTGAAAGCACCCTTCTACTATTCAAAAGACAAAAATGTAAAAGACTATCATGTCCTCGAGGTTAGTGCCATTCTGCGGGTGGTGATGCCCATTATATCTCCATTTAATTCGTGCCTCTGTCTCCTGAAAAAGCCGGGTGGATTCTGGAAGATGACACTGACTACTGCTATTTCAGTCAGGTAGCAGCCCCAACTGCACTTGTGTGCACTGAGGAATCTTTGCTACAGCATCTTAACCAGCCTCTGATGGATGGTATGCAACCAGTGATCTTGCAGACATATTTTATTCATGCTTATCAAGAATGAAAATTTGAAATAGCGTTTCTAAGTATTTGCTTAAAACAGATAATAGTAAAGTATACTTTTAAAAAATAAATCACAGGCCTATGATAACACTACTTTCTGGTAACAAATAGTTCCAGGGGAAATGGACCAAGTAGGAATCCCAGACATAGGTGACTCATAGGTGAATGAGAATTGGCAAATAGGTTGTAATTTTTGGAAGACAAATATCCTGTAGAGAAAACCCCTATAAATATGTGAAGGCTGACTATATCAGTGAGGCTTGGTGCAGGTCTGAAGTTCTAAGACATGTTAGGTTATCTTCCCCTCCGGAAAGGATACATTTTTGCATTTTGCATCTTCTGCCACTAAGGATGAAGAATAATACCTGTTAGGTCTCAGGTTTTGGAGGCAGGATATTTCACCTCTGGGCATACTATGCTGATTCATATATCAGGTGACAAAATGCTCCCAACTTTGAGTAGAACTGAGGAGCAATGTGGTCTCAGACTCTGGTGCTGTTACCCAAAAGACTATACTAAGCCCTTAAGTAGCTCAGACACAAACACAAATGAAACCCCTATAAAAATAAAAAATAATTAAAATGTACTGAATACATGTGTCAGGTAATATCATATAAGAGCATTACATACATTATCTAATTTATTTCTCAGGGTAACTATGAAGTATATGGACTATCATAATATACCAATATGAAAACTGAAGGATTAGAAAGGTTAGGTAATTTGTCCGAGGTTATAAACTGAGCAGGTGGCAGAGCTGGGATTTATTACATTTGTAGTTGCCTAAATTTAAAAGCATGGCTTTAAATTTTATGCAGAACATATAATGAAAAACAAAATGCATTAAAAATAATTAAAATGCATATGCTAACTATGCAATTCAACAGAATATTATCTATACTTATAAATACAATTCAGTTTGTGAAATTTACAAATTATCTTTCAAAATTTGTCACAAAAATTCTTTTGTTTTGCAAAGACAAAAACAGAAATTCATAATTGCTTTTACCAGTAATTTATGTACTTGGAGGATTTTAAAGTCAACCTCTCTAAAGTAGTCACATTTTGATATATTGAACACTTGCTGAAACATTAATTCTTCGAACACCAAATCTAAATTTTTACCAGCCAATTAGCCACATCATGCCAGGATCTTGCATATCTCTCCTAGAAAAAAAATAAATGAAATTTATCTCCCCTGTGCTTCCCACTTCAAGTAAACTAGAATACACTTTTCAGGAAGTATTTGTTGGGTCTAAAGTTCACTTGGAGCTTAAGTTAAATAATGTCTCTAGAGAATGTTTACTAAATCTCAGACATCTTTATGAAAGCCCTAAAGTGCTTTTGGATTTTCAGACAATGGCCTTGAATCTCACACTTCACAAATATGTAGTTAAACATATTGCATTTTTAAAGAATATCAAAGCATATTTCAACCATTGTTAACCCTTCAAAATCTTTCCTGGTCTGTATAAGGCAGAATTTTATAGCTAAATTTCTACCATCATAAAACTGATGGCTGAATTTTGATGGTTAGCTGATTTATGATGAAGTAAATCATGTTATATATGATGATAAATTATTCCAAACTTTAAAAAATTCCACAATTCTTTATTGAACTCTTATTTTACTCCAAGTCCTCTTATAACTGTTGCTGATTAAGTATTAAATAAACTGTATACCCCCTGCCTCTGTTAAGATTATATTCTAATCCAATGGAGTTATAGAAAATTAATAAATAAAGAATCAAATTGTTGTCTGTGATAAACTACAATGAAAATAAACACAGGGGTGTGGAGAAAATAACACATTAATTGACTTAATCATAATCTCTTCTGAATTTGAAGCACTGATTTTATATCTAAGAACTCAAACCACACATGGGCACCTTCAAAATATCACTCTGAAAAAGGTAGTATTTTGAAGTGGCACATGAAACCTATATTAGTTTGCTAGCATTGCCATAGAAAATACCACAGACTGGGCGGCTTAAATGACAGAACTTGATTGCTTAACAGTTTTGGAAGCTAGAAGTCTAAGATCAAGATGTTAGCAGGGTTCATTTCTTCTAAAGCCTCTTTCTTTAGCCTCCAGAGAGCCATTCTTTTGTGTCTTCACAAGATTCTTAGTTCTTTGTGCATGTGATTCCTCTCTCTCTCTCTCTCTCTCTCTCTCTCTCTCTCTCTCTCTCTCTCATCATCATCCTGGATATTTTTCCCATTGATTTTTAGAGAGAGTGGAAGGGAGAGAGGGAGAGGGAGAGAGAGAGAGAGAGAGAGAGAGAGAGAGAGAGAGAGAGAGAGAGAGATGGATGGATGTGAGAGAGGCACATTGGTCAGTTGCCTTCCCCACATGCCCTAATGGGAGCCAGGTATCAAACCTGCAACCCAGGTACTCTCCCCTGACTGGGAAGTGCACTGACTGGGAAGTGCACCTGTGACCTTCAGAGGGGGCAATCCTCTAGTCATTGAGCAAAGCTGGCCAGGGCTCTGGTATCTCTTTGTTTCCAAATTTTCTCTTCTTATAAGGACACCAGTCAGATTAGATTAATACCCCCTAAGGGACTCACTTTAACTTAATCACCTCTATAAAGGCCCTGTCTCCAGATACAGCTGCATGTTTGAGGTACTGGGAGTCAGGGCTTGAACATATGAGTTTAGGGGTAATAATTCAGCCCATCACAATACCCAATGGTTTTTTGTTACAATCAAGCAGAGCATTTTATTAAGGGATTAATACAGGGTAGGAGGAAATGAGGAAGAACAAATGAATATGAGTACATAAACACAGAGAATTAGAGATTAGAGTTTTCCTGTATGTTTTTTTATAGCTAGTGATTGACTTGAATTATACCAGAGTCATGGTTCCTTAATTCCTAAAGTTGAGGGTGTTCCCAACATTTTGGCATGTTTCAGCTATTGAAGTAGCATATATCATATACAACTCCAGTTGCTCACATTCGAATGATAACATCAAGCAGTCCTTATCTAAAATTAGGACCCAGTCTAAGCTAATACTTGTTACTTACAGTATTTTAGAACTGAAAGAGCTTCATATTGGGTTCCTCAAGGAGCTTCAATTTAAAGGCAGAGAGCCCCATGGTTAGTTGTCGCATATAATGGTCAGAAACCATTTAATGTTCCAGTAGCCTTATTTTGCTACTACTACTTAAGAAATTGTGTCTCTTTCTAAATTTAGACAGCCAGGAAGTGCCGGGAGCCGGTCCATCCTTGCTGTTTCAAAGGACCTGGCATACATGGCATACTTTACTCCCTGGAATGGAGATAAGAAACGCCCTAACCTTTGTAATAGAGATTGATAGGATTGAATCAACTGGTATAAATACAGATGTAACAAGACAGAAAGAGACAGAACTTAGAAGTAAGAACCAAGAGAGACAGAAATTAGAACACAGAACCTACACAGAACGTTCTCTAGAGACAGAAGAACTTCGCTGGAGAGAACATGGCAAATGATCCTGGACAGAAACTGGCCTCAGAACCTAGAGACAGAACCTAGTGAGAGAACATGGCAAAAGATCCTGGACTGAACCTGACTACAGAAATTGGCAAGAGAACCTGACTAGAACTTGGTGACTGAACCTGGCTGGAGAACCTAGCGAGGGGACATGGCTACAGAACCTGGCTAGAGAACCTGGAGAACCTAGCAAGAGAACATGGACACAGAACCTGGCTGGAGATCCTAACCAGAACTTCGCTGGAGATCCAGACCAGAACTTGGCTGGAGATCCTGGCTGGAGATCCTGGCTAGGCTGCTGATCAACTGAACACTGTCTCCGTGTCCTTCCTTCTTCGCTGACTCTGTCCACACCTTTGGGGACCCCTGGACCTGCTGGGGTTGGACCCCAGCATATGGCGCCCGAACAGGGACCCCAAGGTAAGCGCCCCGCACTCGGGACGGATCGGACTCCACCGTAGGAAGAAGGTGGATAGTCTTCGCCGACTCCGTCCACACCTTTGGGGACCCCTGGACATGCTGGGGTTGGACCCCAGCAAGGAAGTAAAAAAGCAAGACTGTAAATTGAGGGGTTTTTATTCTAATTATTTGTTTATTTCTCTTCTTTTCTGTACCTTGCTCTGCTACAGGAGTAAAAATGAGCTAAAGTGGTTTGAGGTGTGTCTGTGTGTACACATACATATACCTATGCATAATCCTTGCAACACTGAGAGGCTGGGGTTACCCTCTCTGTGTCACAGATGCAGATCACGAGCGTCAGAGTGGTTAAACACCATTCCCAAGATTGTAGAATCAGAGGAAGTGGCAGAGATATAATTTGAAGCCAACACCGTCTAACTTCAAGCCCAGGTCTTATTCTTCCTTCAATACAGGATCTTCTCAAATGCTAAAACTCTAATTCTTAGGTTCCAGTTACTTTGTGGATGTGACTTTCTATGTGATATAACCATGAGAGCTGTGTTTACATGATAATTTGGACACATACAATATTACTATTCAAGTTTCCTCCTCAACTTTCAAATTACCTTCCAGAATGTTCCACGGGTATTGACATTAACTAGTTGAATCACTACATGAAGATTTACAATACATTAAAACTGAGAGAATACTTCCTGAACCAGTACTTTCCACATTCTCAATAACATGCAAGTCAAGATTCTTGAAATAGACACTCCAATTAGGTCTGACTAGGCTTCCAACTTGAGAACCTGCCCAACTTTACAAGGCAATGCTGTTCATAGGAAATATTGATACTGAATAACAAGCTCAACATTCATAAATGAATCGAAGGGTTACACAGCCAGCAAACTCAAAACCCCTGGTGAGACCTGTCAGCCAAGGGAGGAAGCGATAGGAAAGAGAGCAGGAAGCACAACAGAAACCAGAGAAGGCATTGCCATCTGGTCTGATGCATTCCCCATCCTCTCCTGACTGTGGCTGCTTGATAGAGTGCAATAAGCTGTCAGAGCTTCGAGGCGGGAACCTAGAGGGAAAGTTCAAACTCACCATGCAGGGCCTTCAAGCCACCGCTTGGTGTCTGTCCTTCCTTCGAAAGGCAGATGGTCCAATGAGTAATATATGGAGCCAGCACACCTGTGAGAGAGTTTGTTGCCAAGCGGGTCAAGCGTATGGAGTATGTAAAAACTGACAGTACAAACTAAACAGAGCAAAACAAAAGGGAATTAAGAGATGGGTAATTTGTTCTCTGTGGCACAGATTAGAGCAAGGGAGAAATGAGTTCCAGTTCTGATTCAGAATCAGCTATCAACTATTTTACAACAGAAGTAGGATCTGATCAGTTGATATTCAACCATGATTTTTAACCTTCCCACAGGAAATAGGGACTGTTTTCATATATTATATATGTGAAAGACTTTAGTTATCAGTCAGGGTTTCTAAACATCGGTGTTATTGACATTGGGGGCCAGATAATTCTTTCTTATAAGGAACTGTCTCCTGTGTGTTATGCAGTATAACTGAGATGTTTAGCAGTATAACTGGCTTCTACCCACTAAATTTCAAAAGCAAACCCCCATGGTCCTATCAACCAAAAATGTCTCTGGAAATTCTCCTGAGGGAAATAATCACCCCCTGGTTGAACACCACTAGTCTAGGACAGTCAAATAAACACAAAAAGTGCTTTAACCACAACCACATTGCCCAGCTATATCAAATCAAGGTGTGATAAGGCCGTTTACCCTATTAGGCATTCAGGGAATGGCCTGTTGGCTCATTAAGCTAGAAAAATATCGGGTTTGGCTGTAACAATGCTATCTATGTTTTTTCCCAGGACTAGACCTTCATAGGAGATGTGTGGAATAGACTTGCTCTCGGGAGAAAGCTGGCTTTATGTTCATTCCATTTGGTTCTTTCTTTCATAAGAGAGGAAGATAAAGATTTTACTGGGATCTGATACAAGCCCAAATTTCTATATTTCTATCCCCTATTCTCTTTTGGATCTAAATGTTATAAGAAAATGAGTTCAGTATAAATAATAATTCTATTTGTGCAACTTGCCTTCCTAGGATTCAAATCAGGAAGTTCATATTATATAATTTTTCTAGAACTTATACTGTCGCCCTGCTTTTTAAAATTAACTTTACAATTATAAGTTTTCAAGAGTTTGTTATGGTTTATACATATTTTACCCATTATATCCCTAACTTACTAAAAGAAAAAATAAGGTCAATAATTTAGTTTACTAAAATTCAGATCTTTTTATATTCAAACTCATGAGATTTTTCACACAAAAAGGTGAATCTGATCGCAACAGTCAAAATATGTTCTATGCAATGTGCTAATGACATGCCATATGGGGACACTTTCAGTACAGCAAATGTCTCTGCTGATGTATAGAGAGCACTTTCAAATGTTCACAGAACAGCTCGTTGCAAAAATATTCAGCCTAGCACATATTTTTAATTGTTTTTTTAATGTTTAGGAAAAATGATGTGTGCAATAGTATTTTGTTTGTTCTTGAGTTAAAATGTCAAATACAATTTTGTTAAATAATATGGAAGACAAATTCCTTTATAGGAGGTTATAGCTTAATTTGCTGAACAAATCAAGGTAAATGCAACCTTATTGAAATACCTTATCCTAAGGTAAATGCAATCTGGTGAGATTTAAATAAAATGTGTTTATTTCTAATATGAAATGAAAGAAATGATGAGTCTCTGTATAAAAATCATTTATATAAGGGTACTTCTATATTGAATACCTTGCAATTACTAGGTAGAACAATGAATATGTGTATGTGTGTGTGTGTGTGTGTGTGTATATTTGTATGCACATATATGCTTATTAAGAACATCACGATAAGATTATGAGAAGTAGTATGGTGCAATAGGTTATTTGTTAATGTCCTCTATAAAGTGCTGTTACTGCCCTGGACAGTGTGGCTCAGTTGAGAATGTTGGCCTGAGCAGGGTCGCAGGTTTCCATCCTGGTCCCAGTCAGAGGCGCATGTGGGAGGCAACCAATCCATGTGTCTCTCTCACATTGATGTTTCTCTCTATCTCCCCGCCACTTCCTTTCCATTCTCTCTAAAAATCAATGGAAAGAATATCCTCTGATAAGGATTAACATGAGGGGAGAGGAGAGGAGAGGAGAGGAGAGGAGAGGAGAGGAGAGGAGAGGAGAGGAGAGGAGAGGAGAGGAGAGGAGAGGAGAGGAGAGGAGAGGAGAGGAGAGGAGAGGAGAGGAGAGGAGAGGAGATGCTATTACTGCCTTGCCCATGTCCCCAATGCAACATGTCAGGGAATTAAGTACCCCTCCTCCTCAGCAGCCCTCAACTATTGACTGATGAGATTTTATGCAAAATTTCCGCTTTCCCTGGACCCTCCTGTGGGATACCTTTGAAGCAAGGTTTCTCGCCTGGATCCCAGAATTCCCAGCAGAATTAAGCTCCAGTGACCCACCAATGCCTCCTGACTGAGTAACACTCTTTGCTGGCTGCCTCCCACCTCTTCCTTATTTCCTATCCTTGCTTCACTCGTAAATCTTCTACATTTAAACCCTTGTCTAAGGACTGCTTGGAGAAAAACCCAAACGGATGCAAACATTTAACTTTTCCAGACTGTCACAAAGAGTTTTATATCCAGAAACGTGAGTCCAATTTGGCCTGAACTCTCCCTTCCTAGCTTTATAAATGTGGAAAACACAATCAAATTCTGTAAAGGCTCTTATTTTCCTCTGAAACATGGGTAATAATAGTAATTATTTTGTAGTGTTGGTATAAAGACTAAAGTTGATAAAGATAAGTACTGGCTAAATGGCTAATATGCAATTTTTTATTTATTACACAGCTAGATTATAGTGGACATGGTATTTGTTTTTTGGTTTGTTTTTTAAAATAATCTTTATTGTTGAAAGTATTACATAGGTCCCACTTTCCCCCATTAACCTCTTCCAGCCTGCCCCCATCCCCCCCCACCAGGCCCTCACCACCCCACTGTCTGTGTCCATGGTTATGCATATATGCACACAAGTTCATTGATTGATCTCTCCCACCCACTCATTAAAATATGAATAAGGTCAAATTTATACCTGTTTTTGAACCTCTGTTTTTCATCTCCAAAGCATTTTGCTTCCAAAATTCATAAAGGCTCCATGGCTTTTTGTATTCTGAATCTTACTTTCAAAGTGACTGAATGTGACCTAATTTAGTTCCGGATACTTGCTATTCAAAATTCAGTCTAATCAAGGCAATGTTCACTGTTATTTAAAAAAATGCTGAAACTTGCCCAACTTTTCACCCACACAGGCACTTGAAGCCGGATCTCTTTAACCCTGGGTAGAATTTAGACAGATGGCTAGCACTTCACACAGAATCCAAAGGAGGGAAAACTAGCACTTGATAAAAGAAAGAAGAAGAAGAAGAAAAATAACTCACATTGATTTTCTTTTCCCAAATTCTTACAATAAAACTCGCTAACTTGTTTCACTCTTGTCCTACAACACTGTTGGCTTAAAGGCCTGTATGGATTTTTATTTTTTATATAACAACAACCACATCTTTCGTGCTCAAAATGCCACTGCAACCTCATCTTTGAGAAGCAACAGTTCCTCCTTTGATTCTGTGAACTTTTATCTTGCTTGCCTTTTATCAAACTGCCTCTGCCATCAGCCATCCAAGTCATCTGATCTCGATCTTCCATTTCAGGTTGCACTGTTTCTCATTGTGTTTGTACTTTTAATCTCAGAGCACATCCTATCAGGCAACCCTTCTCAGTCAACTACATGTTTTCTCACTTGGATGTTTGTAATGCAGCTATCTTTCAATTTAAAAATTAACATCATTTCCATTATTTCTTCATGCAGATACAAAATTTATCATGAAAAAGCAGAATAGATTACACAGAATCATTTTATAAAGCCCCTCTCCTGTTCAGGCAATAGGTAAGTTCAAGAATAAATTAAATAATGTTATTCATTTAGTCAGTGCTTTATCCTTGGCAAAATATTTGCAGACAGGTTACAATCCTGAAGTACACAGGACAGGTGATTAGAAATGTTTTTAATGTCTTCTCCAAGTAAAGAAACTATATATAATCCAGCGGTCTTGTAGCTCACCAAAGCTCTCCCTAACAGAATATGCACCTGATGTTGAAGCCCCTCTGTTCTGACTCTGACCCTCTGTGCTTCATATTATACTAATCACTGCATTTTCCCATTATGAAGTGCATGCTTTACTAGGTGTACTGGTTAATAATGCGGATTTTTTTCACTAGATGGAGCTACACATATGTTGACATATATGAGATTTGATATCTATGCTATTTTGTTGTATTGACAATAAGCTTCAACACTTCATATGTCAAATTTGCTGAAGGTGTTAACATCATGATATTTTTACACTTAAAAATGTAGAAATTTCATGCCAAAAAAGAGAGCATTTGTGGGAAGTTTTAATTCATTACTTTATTTTGAAGAAAAAGTTATCATATACTTCAGGAAGCTTATGGTGAACATGCTCCATCTCAAGATATTGTGAACGCTGGTTTAAACGCTTTAAAAGTGATGATTTTGATGTGAAAGACAAAGAACATCCAGGCAACTGAAAAGGTTTGAAGACCAACAATTACAAGCATTATTGGATGAAGATGCGTGTCAAACTCAAAAACAACTTGCAGAAAGATTAAAAGTTGTTCAGCAAACAATTTCTGATTGTTTACAAGCAATGAAAAAGATTTTAAAGGAAGGAAAATGGGTGCCACATCAACTGAACAAAAGACAAATGGAAAACCGAAAAGTCATCAGTAAAATGTTGCTTCAACGGCACGAAAGAGAGTCTTTTTTGCATAGAATTGTTACTGGTGAAGAAAAGTGAATTTATTTTGAGAATCCCAAATACACAAAATCATGGGTTGATCCAGGTTAACCATCAACATCGACTGCAAGGCCAAATCGCTTCAGAAAGAAGACAATGTTCTGCGTTTGGTGGGATCAGGAAGGTGTGTATTATGAGCTTCTAAAACCAGGTGAAACCATTACTACTGATGGCTACTGGCAACAGATAATCAATTTGAACCACGCTTTGACCGTGAAACAACCAGAATGTTCCAGAAGACACAGCAAAGTAATTTTGCTTCATGATGATGCACCATCACACACTTCAAAACCAGTTAAAGACACGTTAAAAGATCTTGTCTGGGAAGGATTAACCCAACCGCTGTATTCACCAGACCTTGCTCCTTCAGATGACCACTTGTTCTGATCGATGGCACACGCACTTTCTGAGCAGCACTTCAAAACATACAAAGAAGTGGAAAACTGGGTCTCTAAATGGTTTGCCTCAAAACAAGAAAAGTTCTATTAGGACGGTATTCAAAAATTACCTGAAAGATAGGGAAATGTGTAGCTAGCAATGGACATTACTTTGAATAAAGCACTTTTGATGTTACTCTTGAAATTATCATGTTTTCTTTGATTACAAAATCTGCATTATTAACCGGTACACCTGGTAATGTTTTGAATATCCATATTATCGGTACAGATTCTCAATAATATAAAACTCAATCCTAATTCTAACCTATGAACTTGGCAGGGTATACAGATGAAAAGCAAGGGATTTATATAACAGATTTATATAATCAGATTTGATGTCTGATTCTGTTCATTAATCACTGAGTTATGCTGTATCCCAGATATTGATAACAAGGCTAACCATACCTACACTACAAAAGCTATTGTGGGGACTGAATGAAATATGTTAGAGCTAACCATGATATCTGGTAAACAGCGAATAACCAATGAGTGGTGTTAGTATTATATTCTCTTTAGTCAGTCCTTGAAACATTTTTCAATTTGGAGACCCATTTTGAACTCTGGGTTTCAATATCTTCCCACCTACACATGAGTTTCTGCCTCCAACTTGCTACCACTCTATTCCTATCAAAAGCTCTTCTTTATTTCCCTTGTCATCTAACATATGAAATATATAAACATAATAGCAGGTTTAGAAGGGAATTTTGAGGTCATCTCATCTAACATCATTTCGGAATGGAAAACCTGAGTCCCAGGCAGGTAAAATGGCTCAAGCAGGGAGATAGATGACTGGCATGAACTTGAAAGGTGGCCTTACCTGGAAGTACACACATTTTATAAGGGATACAAGGGGATAAAACTTAGAGTGAATTTCACTGTACCATCTTCCAGAAGATGATCCGTGGCAGTGGGAGAAGTACTAAAATCATACATCTCAGACCATCCCTGTGTTACAAGCTGTCCCTGCTCTTGTAAAATGCACTATTTCCATTGCCTATCTCACGTCTCTGAGAAATGAATCTAAGGCAAAGGAGTATCTTTAGCAGGACCTCTTAAGCAGGACCCCATTATTTATGCCCCTTTCTCTTTGTTCTTCTCATTCTCTCTCTCACCCTCATCCTCATGTTCCCTCTTGGCTTAGGAAGGATCTTGTCCTATTTTTAACTGTCATTATACAGAGCAATAGTTTCTAGTTCTGCTCTCTCAAGATTAAGATTGAATTTTGTTCATGTCTAAGTCATTAGCTTTCAAACTCATTGACTGTTAACTACAAAAAGAAATAACATTACATAAAAGAGTACACACACACACAATTAAAACAAGTTTCATTAATACACTTATATCATATGCAATACATTTTCTGTTCTAATTGTTTTAGTGTTCATTATCCACTATAATATCTTCCTTAAGGTAGAAGCCACAGTTTAAAAAAAAAAATGTCTGCATTAAGACAGAGAAGAAAGGCATTCACTTTAATGTAAATTATGTTTTATGTTTGCATAACAAATTATTGAATGATTGGCACTTTCTTTCTTTACTGTACATTTCTTTAATACAGAGTTTCAAAATAAATCATTATTTCAAAAATAAGTAAATAAATTTCAATTAAAAATCTATCAAAAGAAAAGATTGGGATTTGAAAATTAGAATAAAACTACTGTAGGGTATACAGTTGCTATTATTAAACTACCAGGGATCAAGTAAAACACTACTTAAGAAAACCTTTACTAATTAATTGGAGATAAAGGAGTAAAATTGTCAGGATTGAAAAAGTTCTTTATAGTCACTAACGCTCCTTCCTTTACTAGTCACTCCTTTCTCTGAATTCCAAAGCCATGATTCTGGGACAGCTGAGGAGTCCTGACACATTTAGTACCAATTATTAAAATGCTAAGGGATTTTGAATAAATATTTCTTCCATTATCTCAATGACAAACACAAGGCAAAGAAAAAAAAACACACACAACACATTCAAAATCCGAAGTAAATCCCAGTTTAATAAGTGCCTATGGCATCTCACATAGTAGGCCACATTTCCTGGTAAAAGTGAAAAACAAAGTTACAATTTTAGGAGCTGCTTTTATTTGCATGCACACCCTCTATTTCCCTAACAATCCAGTAAGGTCATGCAAAAGCAGATTGCTTTTCTTTCCTGATTAGCCAAACATACAGACACTATCAATGTGTCCTTTGCTGGCCATGTTTCTATACCAGACCTGTAAAGTACATGTGCCGGGCATGTGCCCACCTTGTCTTACTCTTCAATAAAAAGAAGACTGGCTTATCCAGCTGTGTTTAACCAATGGGTCAGTGACACAGTTTACCCCCAAACCACTCATACAAAGCTATTAGGAAGAACACAATTGTTTATTTTTGAAATTGGAGAGGTTCTATGAACGATTATTTTTTTTTTGTCTTTTGTAGACAAAAGATTTAGTATCATTGATAGTGTTCACTGGAAGGAGGAATCTACTAAGAGTCTAGATGTTTTCCACCCATTCGGTTATAATATCCGCCCAGCAGCAAGGAGAAATCTCTTAAAATGCCCTTTGATAAATGGTTCACTTTTTCTACTTTCTATCTTTACGAATCTACAGCCATTTTATGTGCAAAATTACCAATATCTGCAGCTGTCTTATATTTCCCCAATGCCGGTCCCAAAGAAAAAATGTGCTACAAAACTCAGAGAAAGCTTTCATTTCAAAATACTTATAGGACTTGGTGAGAAAATATATCCCATATACCTATAAAACCCTGCCTCTTGTGAATTCCAGATAATTGGCTACAGAAAATTATTTGAGAGTTCCTGAAAAGGAAACACACATTTAAAAAATCCAGTAGAATATCATCTTGTTGGATGAGGATGGAAGCCTTGTGTTTTTTTAAGCCACATTCTCAGATACACAACAGAGGTGATGGTAGGAGAAGCAGAGGTCAGAACAATCTATTTTCCTAAGTCAGATATTGCATTTAATTGTGTTCTATCAAAGATGCCCATCACAGCAGAAATAACATTTTTACCAAGTACTACCTTTGAAAAACTCATCCTCTCAGTTCAGCCTCTAAATATTTACATTAATTCACGGTGGGAACCTTTTTGAAACTGAACCTAAATTGACTGAAAGCTACCTACGCCCAGTGATTTTCTCCAGTCAAACTCTTTGGACAGCAATCCAAGTCCTTTAAAGAGGCGCTCGTATGACTCTTGGGCTTTTCTGAAACCATCTCTAGAACATGCATCCACTCCAGGTTGCACACCTCTCAGTTCCCTAAAATCCTTAGCATGTCTTGACCCATGTGAGATTCTGTCAAGAAATGTGTTAACAGAGTGAGAATTGCTTCACACCTACTCTCCGTACGCCTGCGAGAAATATTTTTAATTCCGCTCACCCCAAAGAGAGCAAATGTTGAAGTGATAAGTGGAAACTACCTGTAGCATTGCCTGCTGAGGAACATCAGGACCAAAGAGGTGATTCTCCCTTCTGGTCTCTTCCCCAAACAGGAAGATGTAAAATCCCGATTGATGCTGCCCAGGCATCAGCAAAATAATGAAAAGCTGCATGTAAGTTGATTGAATTTTTTTTCTTGTTTTCTTGCTCAAAAATCCTCTGACCCTGAACGTGACAGTGTCTGGAATTATTAGGTGACAATTAACAGCTGACTTAAATCTTTATGGCTTTCTGTATATATTCACCAAAACAAAATCCATTAAGCTTACTCTCCTATAGCCAAGCAGTGTCCTTCACAGAAGAAATATTAGAGTAATTATTTTAATATTATAATGTTCTTGTCCTGGGCAAAGAAACCACGCACACAGCCTGGTTTTTACAAAATGTATCCAACTCATGCTGTCTCTCCTGTCTTTAAAGCAACTAAACAATGTGCCCAACTGATTTACCCTCAATTATACCCAGTTTCGTTGTATTCACTTTCTACTTTCCTAGTACCCCATGAGCTTCCAGAAATTTCCAAGTTCAGCTGAGAATGGGCAAGAACACTCCATATTCAGAGATTGGGAAGGTATTTCAGGTTTCTATTTCAGACACAGGCCAAGTAAGCATTTACTTAAACTGACAAGTCTTGAGAGAAAGCATTTTCTCCTCTTTATAATCCAGATAGGAACATGTTAAGGAATTTAAAATGTTGGTATGAAAATGAGATGTGAATATAAAAATTAAAATTTGGATTGGTCCTAAATTTTATGATTGTTTAAACAAGTCATGCCATCACTCATATGGCCTGTTAAAATTTTTATTAGATTGTTGGAATAAAAAACATGAATTATCACAAATATCAGCTCAAAGTCTGTATGCAGGTTACTAAACTAACCTCATTCCTCAAGTGGAAACTATTTACCTTGAACATCTACAGTTTCCCTAGAGCAGCGGTTCTCAACCTGTGGGTCGCGACCCTTTTGGGGGGGTAGAACTAAGACCATTGGAAAACACATATATAATTACATATTGTTTTTGTGATTAATCACTATGCTTAATTATGTTAAATTTGTAACAATGAAAATACATCCTGCATATCAGATATTTACATTACGATTCATAACAGTAGCAAAATTACAGTTATGAAGTAGCAACAAAAATAATTTTATGGTTGGGGGTCACCACAACATGAGGAACTGTATTAAAGGGTCGCGGCATTAGGAAGGTTGAGAACCACTGCCCTAGAGAAAAGCCTCTAATTCCTATTTGGAAAAGAAAAAAAAAAGTATGTTTTAAAAAGATACAATCTTTAAAAAAAATGAAAAAAAAATCAACCAATTAGTTTAATAGAAAAAAAATGAATTTGTCAAAACAATATACCTATGTGTGTATGTGTGTATGTCACTTGATAAAAGTGTGTAATTAATTTTAAGATGGAAGTAATAAAATATTGTTTTAAAGACCGAATAGCTATGTAATAGGTAATTCTTGCCAAGGTAATATAGGCTTTTTCGTCCATTCTCTCACTTTAAAGGTTTATTCTGTCCCTACTTCTCAGATGAACAAAAAGAATCCCAGAGAGTTGAAAGAACTTCTTCCAAAAGACATCAAATTAATTATGGATGATGGACTACAATCTTGCTGCTGTTTCATGTCCCTGTGGTCCAAAATATTTTTGAGAACTAATCCAAATCTCAAAGCAGCTATAGCAACATGCATAACACATCTACTTATCATCAGAGAAGTAAACTGAGAGCAGCAGTCGCTAGTGGGTCATAAAGCATATGTTTGGTAATCACTGGGATAAACGCTGCTCAGAACCCAGGGCTCCTTTACTTTTACTACAATTAGAGCCTTCTTTCAACCTTCAATGCTTTAAAAATAATTAAGAAAATTTGTGGTTACAGACATTCAATTGCAAGAGGGGTATTTTGAGTGAAAACAGCATTGCATAATACTGTAACTTCTGTATTAAAGAACAAAAATAATAATCCTCACTTACTTCTTTTTACTTAATATTTGAAAAGTGGTAGACCATTCAAGTTGAAATGTAGAAATCATATGGAAAAAGACATTTTTGTTTACCCAAGATATGAGAGATAACCAGGAAAAAAATTCACTCCATGGCTTTAGAACAGATACCAAAATCTTTTAATGAAAAGCCTGGCCATTTAACCAGATTTGCTTTCCCCCATCATTCTTCAAAATCACCATACATGTTCATCTCTGCCCTTTGACTGGGAAATGCTATGCCCTCTTTCCTCACTCTCCCACCCACAAAAGGTAGCAGTTGGGTTGAGCCCCATGATAATAGTTGACATATATTAATACCTATTTTTGTCTAGATACGGATTGTCTGGGAAATGCTATGCCATTTAAGCCTCACAATATCCTCTACTCCATTTATTCAGCCATTCTCCCTCCTCCATCTGACATTTTTTTCCATTGGGATAGCTGTAACACAATGTCTTGACCATTCCTCGCCAGCCAATCTCCTTTGCCAACATGCTCATAACCTTTACCATCTTGTAGTGTAAAATGCATGCTATTGCACCCACATGAAATGCTTCCATCTGCTTCTCAAGATCTCCAAATCCACACCCATCATAAGGCCTCACACCATGAACTGATGTACATGCATTCTGCATGAGGAGACGCCAAGTTTGGGGCAAAGGTGATAACTATTCAATTCTACATTATCTTTCTCAAGTATTTAAACAGAATATCTGCATTCCTTACTGTCTGGGTGAGCCTCTCTACCATCACCACTCTCTCTACTCCTTCATCCATTAGATATTCCAAAAATGTGCTCAATCTCAAGTATGAGCCTGGCTTGGGTCGATTGCTGGGTTCTCGGTTCTATCCCATGGCTCTATAGGCCATGTGTATGGATATAAGGAGTTATTAAAGATTGGGATGCACAAGCTGCAAGGCTCATTTGCAAAGCTCATTTGATTCACAGGGCAAAGGATCATTAGTGGAGTTACTTGTTACAAGAGAGTCACTCATTTATGTCAACACACCCAAGAGAACAAATTAGTCACAGCACAGGCACTTAAAACAATACCACCCTTTCCTTCTTAGTGCCTGCAAGGTCATTTCCAAGTTTTACAGGCTCACAAGTTTACTATCACAAAGTGAAATTCCACATGCATAATAAACCGATGGTCTGAAAAAGTTATAAATGAATAATTTAACAATGGATTTCACCTTCCCCCTCCTATGGGACATGAAGAGGGGGGGGGGGGAATTCTCCAGTGAAAGTCTTTCCCAGAAGCATGAATCAGTGACAGAGCCACTGGGGGAGATTCCTGGGTTCCAGTCTGTACTCATGACAAGCCCAGACTCAGCACCAGCGAGTTGCTTCTGGAATGTGGACAATTCATCTATAAAAGCCTAGCATTCGTAAGAAAAAACCACCACAAGTCTGTTATTAAAATCGCATTGTTTTGGATACCTTTAGCTTTTTGTTGGTGAGAAATAAAGTTATTTTAGAGGAAGCTTCTAAGGAATGTGTTGTAATCCTCAGAATGCATTTAGATTCTTCCTGTAGTCTGGGGTTGTGCAACATGCCAGCTATAAAAAGAAAAAAAATCAAATCACAGTTCCTGAAGTCAAGGAGCTCACAGACTATCTGGAGCATCAGATAATAAATAGCTACAATAAAATATGAAACGTATTAAAATTCAGGTTAGAACTATGAAGGAAGCAATGACTGCTGTGGGGTCATTGAGGGAAACATCAAACAGGAGGTGAGGTTTACCCTGGACTTGGAAGGATGAGCTTTCTCATCTATGTTAAAAAAAAAAAGAATCCACAAAGACTTTAATCTCTGAAATTTTTGAATGGGTATAAAATGAAATGATGCCAAGTGTAGCAACCAATTAGCGCAATGCTTTGAGAGCGGGATCTTTCATCAAGGTGACAGTTGAGGCTTCTGGATAGAGTGTGTGATTCCTGTACTTCTCCTCACACAGTCACGGAGTGAGAACGACAATGGATGCTCTCGCTGTTGAGAAAAAGAGAGATTTCAAAGAGCCGAAGTGATTACAGGCCTTCACAGAGAGAAAGGAGAGATGTCAGCCAGTGTGATCTTTTAAAATATTTATCTGATCATGCCACTCCATCTTTACAACTTTCTAGCTGCTGACTCCTGAAATGAGGATAAATCCAAACTCTTTCTTGTGGCTGCCAGAGAGCCCTACCATCTGAGCCCTACCTGCCTCTTTGATCTTCTTCTACATTACTAGTCTTTGCCCCTATACTCCAGCCATAACAACCTGTCTACTCAAAACTTCCAGCCTGAGGGCCTTTCCACTGGTATTTGCTCCTCAAGAAAAGTTTGACACCTTAACTTCTATCATCTTGCTCTTGTCATTTGTCCAGACATGGACAATGCCGTCCTAGCCAAACTCTCTACAACATCCCGCACCAGTCAGTCTCTAATAAATAACTGTTATGTGTTAAACTGTGACCTTCAAAGAAGATATGTTAAGTCCTAATACTCAGAATCTCTCAGAATATGACTTTATTTAGAGATAGGGCACTTACAGAGGCAACCGAGTTAAAATGAGGTAAACAGGTGGGCCTTAATCCAATATGAATGGTGTATACTAAAGGGTAATTTGGACACAGAAGCACTCACACAGAGAAAGAACACATAAAAACAAAGGTAGAAATTGGGTGATGCTTCTACAAGCTAGCCACTCAGTTGATGGTACTTTGTTACAGGAGCCCTAGCCAAAATAACTCAGTGATCCAATGATTTTTAAAACATTCACCAATAACTGAAACCATCTTTGGGATGTCTTCAGCCCTCCACTGGAAGGCAAGCTCCAAGAGAACACTGACCTCTATGCTCTTGTTCCTGGCATTACCTTAGCACCCAAAACAGTGAACTAGCATGCAGTAGCCACTCCATAAATTCTTTGGAATGAATGACAGAAAGGAAGAATGACTGTAAAGTAGGGTAGAATTTACATGAAGTCCAAGACTGAAAAGGAAAAATCTTGGAACATTTCCTGAAGATATATAAGCAACATTACTATTTCTTAGTTTGCAAATTACTGGGATGTTTAGCAGTAATAACATTGAACTGGGATGAATTAATTTGCTGTAGTTATATTTCACAAATGTTTTTCAGCCACTTGCATTTTGGGGATTAATTTTGTTAATCATTATTTTTATTTGGTTTTCTCATTCATGGTTGTTTATAATCTGAATTTCTATAAAGAGCTC